>NC_069503.1:593008647-593608647 GCF_027579735.1 Bombina bombina | reverse complement strand
CCTAAGCTAGCTACAATATAACTAATAGTTACATTGTAGCTAGCTTAGGGTTTATTTTTATTTTACAGGCAAGTTTGTATTTATTTTAACTAGGTAGAATAGTTACTAAATAGTTATTAACTATTCAATAACTACCTAGCTAAAATAAATACAAATTTACCTGTAAAATAAAACCTAACCTAAGTTACACTAACACCTAACACTACACTACAATTAAATAAATTCCCTAAATTAAATACAATTAACTAAATTCAATAAAATTAGCTAAATTACAAAAAAAAAACACTAAATTACAGAAAATAAAAAAGAAATGACAAGATATTTAAACTAATTACACCTAATCTAATAGCCCTATCAAAATAAAAAAAAGCCCACCCAAAATAAAAAACCTAGCCTAAACTAAACTACCAATAGCCCTTAAAAGGGCCTTTTGTGGGGCATTGCCCCAAAGAAATCAGCTCTTTTATCTGTAAAAAAAAATACACACAACCCCCCAACAGTAAAACCCACCACCCACACAACCAACCCCCCAAATAAAACGCTAACTAAAAAAACCTAAGCTCCCCATTGCCCTGAAAAGGGAATTTGGATGGGCATTAACCTTAAAAGGGCATTTAGCTGTATTGTGGCCCAAAGCCCTAACCTAAAAATAAAACCAACCCAATACACCCTTAAAAAATCCTAACACTAACCCCCGAAGATCCACTTCGGGAGAAGTCTTCATCCAAGAAGCAAGATGTCCTCAACAAACCCGGCAGAAATGGTCCTCCAGATGGGCAGAAGTCTTCCTCCAGACGGCATCTTCTATCTTCATCCTTCCGATGCGCAGTGGGTCCATCTTCAAGACATCCAGCGCGGAGCATCCTCTTCCAACGATGACTACCCGGCGAATAAAGGTACCTTTAAGTGACATCATCCAAGATGGCGTCCCTTAGATTCCAATTGGCTGATAGAATTCTATCAGCCAATCGGAATTAAGGATGAAAAAGTCCTATTGGCTGATGAAATCAGCCAATAGGATTGAAGTTCAATCCTATTAGCTGATCCAATCAGCCAATAGGATTGAACTCACATTCTATTGGCTGATTGGAACAATGCCCCGCAAAAGGCCCTTTTAAGGAATATTGGTAGTTTAGTTTAGGCTAGGTTTTTTTTAATTTTGGGTGGGCTTTTCTTATTTTGATAGGGCTATTAGATTAGGTGTAATTAGTTTAAATATCTTGTAATTTGTTTTTTATTTTCTGTAATTTAGTGTTTGTTTGTTTTTGCAATTTAGCTAATTTTATTGAATTTAGTTAATTGTATTTAATTTAGGGAATTTATTTAATTGTAGTGTAGTGTTAGGTGTTAGTGTAACTTAGGTTAGGTTTTATTTTACAGGTACATTTGTATTTATTTTAGCTAGGTAGTTATTAAATAGTTAATAACTATTTAGTAACTATTCTACCTATTTAAAATAAATTCAAACTTGCCTGTAAAATAAAAAAAAACCTAAGCTAGCTACAATGTAACTATTAGTTATATTGTAGCTAGCTTAGGGTTTATTTTATAGGTAAGTATTTAGTTTTAAATAGGAATAATTTAGTTAATGATAGGATTTTTTTATTTATATTTATTTTAATTATATTTAAGTTAGGGGGTGTTAGGGTTAGACTTAGGTTTAGGGGTTAATAAATACAGTATAGTGGCGGCGACATTGGGGGCGGCAGATTGGGGTTAATAAATGTAGGTAGATGGTGGCGATGTTAGAGGCGGCAGATTTGGGGTTAATAATATTTAACTAGTGTTTGCGATGCGGGAGTATGGCGGTTTAGGGGTTAATATGTTTATTATAGTGGCGGCGATGTTGGGGGCGGTAGATTTGGGGTTAATAACATTATGTAGGTGTTGGCGATGTTGTGGGCAGCAGATTAGGGGTTAATAAGTATAATGTAGGTGTCGGTGATGTCCGGAGCTGCAGATTAGGGGTTAATAAGTATAATGTAGGTGTCGGCAATGTCGGGGGCGGCAGATTAGGGGTTAATAAGTGTAAGATTAGGGGTGTTTAGACTCGGGGTTCATGTTAGGGTGTTAGGTGTAAACATAAAATGTGTTTCCCCATAGGAATCAATGGGGCTGCGTTACTGAGCTTTACGCTGCTTTATTGCAGGTGTTAGACTTTTTCTCAGCCGGCTCTCCCCATTGATGTCTATGGGGAAATCGTGCACGAGCACGTACAACCAGCTCACGCTGACTTAAGCAGCGCTGGTATTGGAGTGCAGTATGGAGCAAAAGTTTGCTCTACGCTCACTTCTTGCCTTTTAACGCCGGGTTTGGAAAAACCTGTAATACCAGCGCTGTAAGTAAGTGAGCGGTGACAATAACGTGCAAGTTAGCACCGCACCCCCATAACGCAAAACTCATAATCTAGCCGAATGTTTGCCATCTTAACTGGCACTGGAAAAGTCAGAGGGACCTTCCTATCTTCGTAAACCCTGTCTAATTTAGGGATCTTAGGCTTCTCAGGGAGTGTACCTCTGGAACCTCTAGAATAGACAGAACCTTCTTTAACCCCTTAATGACCGCAGCACTTTTCCATTTTCTGTCCGTTTGGGACCAAGGCAATTTTTACATTTTTGCGGTGTTTGTGTTTAGCTGTAATTTTCCTCTTACTCATTTACTGTACCCACACATATTATATACCGTTTTTCTCGCCATTAAATGGACTTTCAAAAAATACTATTATTTTCATCATATCTTATAATTTACTATAAAAAACATTATAAAATATGAGGAAAAAATGGAAACAAACACACTTTTTCTAACTTTGACCCTCAAAATCTGTTACTCATCTACAACCACCAAAAAACACCCATGCTAAATAGTTTCTAAATTTTGTCCTGAGTTTATAAATACCCAATGTTTACATCTTCTTTGCTTTTTTTGCAAGTTATAGGGCCATAAATACAAGTAGCACTTTGCTATTTCCAAACCACTTTTATTCAAAATTAGCGCTAGTTACATTGGGACACTAATATCTTTCAGGAATCCCTGAATATCCATTGACATGTATATATTTTTTTTCAAAGCCATCCCAAAGTATTGATCTAGGCCCATTTTGGTATATTTCATGCCACTATTTCACCGCCAAATGCGATCAAATAAAAAAAATTGTTCACTTTTTCACAAATTTTTTCACAAACTTTAGGTTTCTCACTGAAATTATTTACAAACAACTTATGCAATTATAGCATAAATGGTTGTAAATGCTTCTCTGGGATCCCCTTTGTTCAGAAATAGCAGACATATATGGCTTTGGCTTTGCTTTTTGGTAATTAGAAGGCTGCTAAATGCAACTGCGCACAATACGTGTATTATGCCCAGCATTGAAGGGGTTAATTAGGGAGCATGTAGGGAGCTTCTAGGGTTAATTTTAGCTTTAGTGTAGTGTAGTAGACAACCCAAAGTATTGATCTAGGCCCATTTTGGTATATTTCATGGCACCATTTCACCGCCAAATGCAATCAAAGTAAAAAAAACGTTAATTTTTTCACAATTTTAGGTTTCTCACTGAAATTATTTACAAACAGCTTGTGCAATTATGGCACAAATGGTTGTAAATGCTTCTCTGGGATGCCCTTTGTTCAGAAATAGCAGACATATATGACTTTGGCGTTGCTTTTTGGTAATTAGAAAGTCGCTAAATGCTGCTGCGCATCACACGTGTATTATGGCTAGCAGTGAAGGGGTTAATTAGGTAGTTTGTAGGGAGCTTGCAGGGTTAATTTTAGCTTTAATGTAGAGATCAGCCTCCCACCTGACACATCCCACCCCCTGATCCCTCCCAAACAGCTCCCTTCTCTCCCCCACCCCACAATTGTCCCGCCATCTTAAGTACTGGCAGAAAGTCTGCCAGTACTAAAATAAAAGTTTTTTTTTTAAAGAAAAAAAAAAAGCATATTTACATATGCTGTGTTTAGGATCCCCAATTAACCCCCAACCTCCCTGATCCCCCCAAAAACAGCTCTCTAAGCCTCCCTCTCAGCCTTATTGGGGGCCATCTTGGGTACTGGCAGACAGTTTGAACAATCAAATGTTTATTTTTTTTTATTTTTTCTGTAGTGTAGCTCAATCCCCCCCCCCCCCACGGACCAACCCCCACCACCTAAATCACACCTAAGGGGGTTATTTTAACATTAAATGTCCCACTTTTATTTTGTTTTGGGACACATTTTTTCTGTAGTGTAGCGGTTCCCACCCGCTCCCTCCCCGTGCACGCGCCCGCCCCCGCCCCCTCGTGTGCGTGCGCCCCCGGACTTACCCGCCCTGGATCCCGCCCCCCTCCACATGACCAGGGCCATCGATGGCCACCACCCACCTCCCACACCGGCTCCCACCCACCAACGATACCGGCCATCGATGTCCGGTGCAGAGAGGGCCACAGAGTGGCTCTCTCTGCATCGGATGGCCGTAAAAGGTTATTGCAGGATGCCTCCATATCGAGGCATCACTGCAATAACCGGAAAGCAGCTGGAAGCGAGCAGGATCGCTTCCAGCTGCTTTCCACACCGAGGACGTGCAGGGTACGTCCTCAGGCGTTAACTGCCTTTTTTCTGAGGACGTACCCTGCACGTCCTCGGTCCTTAAGGGGTTAATAAAAAACGCAGATGCTCAATTTTAAATCTAAAGGAGGGTTCCTCCGCTGAAGGAGGTTTAGTAACTGAAGTCTGAAAGTTCACCCTCTGAAGCTAAAGAGGTTAACTCATCCTCGGATAGCTGGGGTATAGTAGCTGTTGGGAATAGGGAATATCCCGGGAAAAATCTTGGATGCTGAGTCTTGGAAAAACAAGGATCTTCGGAATTCCGGGAACAATTACAGAAATAACACCCCAGACAGGTTGTCATTAGTAACTGCTCATTTATTATGGGTACAACAGTGAGTTATATAGCCATGGGTACACGCAGGCATCCCATATGTAACAAAATACTATTGGCTAAGCAAATAACCTTATAGCCTTATTTGGTACTTAGCATAGCATAAGATAATATGTGTTGTAGGAAGGTGAAAGGAAATGAACGTTTGTGGTTACAGAGAATAATGTATGTAACATGTGTCTTAGCTCTGAGCGTTGTGGTTTAGAAAACAGGAAGTATCTGTGAAACACAGACAGAACAGAGAGCAAATAATGTTAGCAATATTACAAGTGATGTGGAATGACTGCACATAAGCACATAGTATTACAAGTGATGTGGAGGCACACAATATTACAAGTGGTGTGGAGTGAATGAGTGTGTGCGAATAGGTAACATTACCTGACAATTCCCCTCTTTAGTCATAATAATGACTACCTTGGGACTAGCATCTTGGATGGAGTGGGACATGGAGGTATGGGGCAGAGGCATGTGTGGAAGGTCGAACGTGTAGGTATTGTGGACAATGGGGATTAGAAGCAGCAGATGTTGTAGCACATTTAGCAATGCATGAAACAAATATTTAAAACCACAATAACAGAAAAGGATAAAGAGCGCAATAAAAACAATAATGGTACCAATATTTTTGAGCCAATCTAAAAGACCTAAACCAGTGAAGAATTTGTCCCAGGGGTCATCAATGCCAGAGTTTTTCTTTAATTCAACAGATAATTCTTCTAATTTCTTAATAGCAAGTGTGACTTTACCTGTGGGGCCTGTTTTATCAGGGATATAGGTGCAACAGGATCCACCAGTTTGAGGATCAAGAACCTTACAAACACCCCCTTTTCGGCTAAGAGCATATCTAGGGCCATACGGTTTTGGAAAGTCATGTAAGAGGTTGGGCCAAGTTGGTCAGCTATGCCCTTAAGTGCATCTGTGGTGAAGTTAACAAGACGTTGTTGGTTATAAAATATGTAATTGATCCAGTCCATGTTCTTATTGATGGTTATGATGGGAAAGATGGATTCAAAGCCAGCTTTGACCTGGTCACGGGCCTTAAATTCATCTGGGACCCCTCTAAGAACACCAATGGCATCTATATATACATGGGGGTCAAAGCTACCTGGGATAGCCTCTCGCCATGTACGGCGAGAGGAGGTGGGGTGAGTATGTGTGTCTGTGTTATTTTCACCTAAAATATGGAGAAGCATAATAACTTTTGCTAGAGCACATTCCCCAGACCACTGTCCTTCTAATCTAGTGTGAATTTTCATGTCCCCACAAATCCAATATATGTCACCTAAGGACTGAGTATGATGTTGAGTGGTGAGTGTACTATAGTGAGAGCAGTAGTTAGATGTAAAGTTACCCAAAAATCTACCCTTACCTTGGCCTCGGTAGCAGGTGTAATCACCAGGGTATATAGTAATGCCTTCACCCGGATGTGGGACCTTTGTAAGGATGGGGTATTCCCGTTTCTAGGTGGCACAGGCTGAATGGTTAGTTGAATTATTGGTATAGAGGCTGAGAAAACGTGCACTAGTGGGAATGTTAAGGGGGACGGTACCTAGGTGAGGGCGGGCATTACCACAGACATAACAATTTGATTTATTATATTGTTTGGCTGAAAAGGCCATCCATTCTAACCAGAGATTTCGGTCTGAGTAACCTGTTTCTGCGGCCATAGTATCCCTTGGTGACGGGTCAGCCATGGCAACCATGGTTCGTGGGAAGGGGGGTCTGTTTTATTTTTAAGGGATGATACAATATTGGAACACTCAGAGGAGTTAAACATGTCTTTAATGTGAAAGCAGGTGCCAGTGTTGTGTGAGAAATCACCTTTTTTCCAAGCCAAAAGGTAATAGGTACCTGTGTCATTAGGGTTAGGGTTTTCTATGGTGAGGGTAAGTTTCATATTAGTTCCGGTTTTGCCTGTGATAGAACAGGTACCGGACTTAGATATGGTCATTCTAGTAAGGAGGGATACGCCATTCTTAGTCAGCAATGAATAGGAAAGATGAGGTTTGTACCCCCATTCCCGGGCGGGTGGAGTATTCCAACCCACAGCCCCCCAAGAACCATATTGATTTTCCCAGTAATTATCTACCACACATATATATATATATAGAGAGAGAGAGCTTAAATAATGGCTATAACGGTGACATTGCCATGAGGGGCCTTGCCTACATCCCTCCCGAGTAGACCAATGGTCACGCTGGATGTCACATTAATCAAAGGTGTAGCTGGCCACATGCGTATTTGATGAGTTAAACCATAGTGTGGTAACAGCAGGTGATCCTGTGTGGGTGATTGCAACCTGAGTGTGCCCATTGGTGTAGACCATGGTCAACTTAACGGAGGTGGACCTCCTGGTCCTATGGATAGCTGGGACAGGCGGAGCTGGTGGGGTTGTTAAGTTTGTAATGGCCACTTGTGGAGAGTCCTTGTCCTGTGTTGGGGTTCTCCTGAACCTGCGAAGGCCGTGGGATGGTTCATGGTTGGTTGTGTTTTGTTCCGGGGGTGAGTCAGGGGGGGAGCCGAAGAAGTTACAAGCAGGGGCAATAATATGTTGTTCATCCGGCATTTCATAATAGCAGGAGGCTATTATCCATGCTGGCACTGCAACCAAGAGCACCGAGGAGAGGAGGAAGAGGTACACCAGGCAGGGAGAACCCTGAATGGTGATCATGGTGCTGTGGATATAGATGTTACAGAAGGGACTATGCAACTATCTTCACCCCTCTCTGGACTGGCAGCTGAGGATGATATAGGTGTTACAGAAGGGACTTTGTGAACACTTCACCCCTCTTTAGGCACAACTGTTATCCTGAAATCTCCTGGATGGGCAGTATAGATGTTTCAGAAGGAACTAGACAGGCAGCTTCACCCCTCTTTGGACAGAGCTTTACCCTAGATGCATGGATCCAGATGGGCTCTTGGGCTGTGAGGACGGCAGTACGGGTGACAGCCACAACTTCGGTGGGTGGGCTGTATGGAAATCCTCCTTTCTTTGCTTTATTCAGCTGTCTGATGCACACTGTGTCTCTGACCTTGAAACTGTGGGTTGGTTCCTGTGAGGGAAGAGGAAAACGAGAAGCCACATTACGATAGTTGCCATTCAAAACAGAGATCAGTTCATGTACATATCGTTCTCTATTTAAGTCTAAATAACCAGTGACTATGTGTGGGGTCCTGGCCCAGGGGGTGGGAAACGGTCGACCCATTCAAATCTCAAAAGGGGACAGCTGAGTGGCTTGACTTGGGGACATCCGTACCTCAGCCAATACTGCAGGTAGATGATCCTGCCATTTGACCCAATTCCCTCCCGAGGCCTTAAGGAGTTTTTCCTTAATGGTCCGGTTCATTCTTTCTACCACCCCTGAACTCTGGGGGTGGTATGGTATGTGAAACTTCCATTTTATCTGTAGGTGAGATACCAATTCCTGCAATACCTTGCTAACAAAGGCAGGGCCATTGTCTGAGTTAATCTGCAGAGGGCAACCAAATCGGAGAATGACGTCAATACAAAGGTGTTTGACTACTGTTTTTGCGTCTTCCCTGGTAGTAGGGAAGGCTTCGGGCCAGCGGGAGAATTGGTCAACTATAACCAATAGGTAGAACTGTTTGGTTCCTGTCTTAGGGATGTGTGTGAAGTCTATCTGCAGGTGAGTGAAGGGTGCGGTTGGTGGTGTTAGGTGGTCATGTTTTGCGGGTTTGTTGTTGTGTTTGGTTTGGAGACAGGTAATACAACGATCTATGTAGGATTGCACATGTAACTGTAGGTTTTGTATGCAGAAGTAAGGTTTGATTAACGCTAGAGTGTTGTGGATGCTCAGGTGACTGATACCGTGGGCTTGGGAAATAAAAATGGGTGCACTGGCTTCAGGAATACCAATGATCATCCCACCTTTCCCCTCTTTCGAATAAACCCTTGGGGGTTTAATTCGAGTTTCTGGGAGACCCAATATTTGATATCGGAGGTGGTGGAAAATTGCTGGAGGGAAGAAGTGAGCACCTTGTCGACCAGGGATGATGCGACAAGGACGAGGTAAACATGGTCTTGTAATGGGGATACCTTGGCTGCTTGCTTGACTACTGTGTCAGCTAGTGCATTACCTCTAGCGACAGGATTGTTGAGGTTAGTGTGTGCACGGCAGTGTATGATGGCTATTTCCTTTGGGAGTAGGATGGCTTGTAAGAGAGCCGTGATGAGAGTGGTGTGACTAATACCCTTACCGTCGGCGGACTTGAAACCTCTTTGTTTCCAAATCATGCCGAAATCATGTACCACCCCAAAAGCATATCTGGAGTCGGTATAGATATTTACGGAGGCATCAGCAAAAAGTTCACAGGCACGAGTGAGAGCAATTAGTTCAGCTGCCTGGGCAGAGTTATGCATGACAGGGCCGGACTCAAGGATAATGTCGGAAAGTTGGACCACCGCATATCCTGAAAGGTACGTGTGGTCATCAGGACGACTACATGACCCGTCTACAAAAATGTTAGGAACCCCTGGAAGAGGGGTGTCCCTAAGGTCAGGACGGGGGGTCGTGTTGGAGTGAATGAGTGCAATACAGTCATGTAGAGGTACGTCAGATTGTGGTACATCAGAGTATAACAGGGCCTTAAGGATAGAAGCAGGGCCTGAGTTAGTTACACAGTACTTAATGGTGAGTTCAGAGGTGCTGGTAATGGTAAGCAGTATCTCGTAACCACTAAGTCTTTGGGCAGTCATGCACTGTGTCTGGAGGTTGTTAAGGAAGTGCAGAACCTGATGGGAAGTATGGAGGATAAGGGGGTGTCCCAGTGTGATAGGTTCACACATCTCAACGGCCATGGCACACGCTGCGAGGGATCGTAGGCATGAAGGCATACTCTGCACAGGGACAGGGAGTTTTTTAGATAGGAAGGCTACGGAACGGAAAGAATTACTACCATGCTCTTGGGAACAGACGGCTACCATTGGTTTTGCAATTTTCCCTTGCGTACAAATGAAAAGGTTTTGAGTAGTCAGGGAGGCCAAGGGCAGGGGATGTGGTGATGGACCTGGCAAGTTCATTGTATGCATGGGTCAGAGTCACTGTCCAGTGAATTGTGGGTGCAGAGTAACTGTGGAAAACGGTGCAGAGGATTGAGTCGCAGTATGAGCAGTCTGGTATCCACTGCCGACAATAGTTTATCATCCCAAGAAAGGTCAGCATTTCTTTGGGAGTGGCAGGCTTGGGCAGACTTGAGAGGGCTTTTACTCTTTTGGCACTGAGTTCTCATTTGCCTTTGGACAGGACAAAGCCTAGGTACTCAACTTGTGGCTGGCAGATTTGCAGTTTCTGCTTAGACACCTTAAGCCCTTCTCGGGTGAGGAACACCAAAAGATCCACTAGGTCCTGTTCCCCGGCCTCGTATGAAGTGCTACACAATAACAGGTCATCAACATATTGCAAAAGGACGGAACCACAGGGGCTGGACCAGCTCTTGAGCATGGTATTGAGGACTAGGCCAAATGTGGCCGGACTGTCCGTGAAGCCTTGGGGCAATTTTGACCATGTCATCTGGACTCCTTTATACACGAAGGCGAACAACTGTTGTGTGTCCGCATCAACGGGTATAGAGAAGAAAGCATTAGCCAAATCAATAGTGGAAATAAATTCGGCATTGTGGGGAATGGCCATGAGCAGTGCGGTCACGTCTGGGACTAGGGGAGGGAGAGGGATGATTAGTTTATTCACTGCCCTTAGGTCTTGAATAAAACGGTATCCACCGGCCGGCTTAGGCAGGGGGTTAATGGGAGTGTTGTATGGAGAGACGGTATACTTGAGGATACCCTTCTCTAGAAATGTTTTAATCATGGGTTCTATGCCCTCCATTTTGTCATCACCAATAGGGTATTGTTTGATGAAAACTGGGGAACAGTCCTCATGCAAAGATACCCTGTATGGGGTGCAGTCGATGGTCCCCGTATCATAAGGTCCTGTGGACCATAGGGTAGGGGGAACACGGTCAAAGAGAGTGTCAAAACTTGTGGTTGAGGGTAGGTTATAGTCAATAAATCGGTGAAGTTCATCGACCAGCTGGGCCGTCTTTGACGACAGTGGGTCCTGGGGCGATTTGCCTGACTCACTGAGGTCAAAGTTGACAGTCATACCACCGTTCCAGGAGATAGTCATCATTATTCCCAGTTAATCCATCAAATCTCGACCCAGGAGATTTAAGGGGCAACCATGGATGACGTGGAATGAGTGGGACAGGGTGTTGGGAGAGTCAGGTATTAGAAATGTGAGGAGTGGGGTGCAGAAGGTAGGAATGGGCACACCAGTAACTCCCACAGAGGGACTAGACTCTCGCAAGGGTCCATCGTACGATTCACCCGTGATAGTAGAGCAAGTTGCTCCCGTATCTACGAGGAACCATAATTCGGTGCCTTCTATGTTAAGGGTAACATAGGGCTCACGATAATAATGCGATGTAACCTTGGGTAAGAGTAGGGTGCCTCCCTCCGGGCCTCCCTAAGGCCATTGTATTCTGTGTTGTGGAGGTCAATTGTCACGTCTGGGGGGTGAATGTGGTCGGTTATTGTCTCTGGGGTGGGAGTTATCCCAGCCCCTATGGGGCAGGTGGGCACATTCATTTTTCCAATGTCCTGTTTCCCCGCAATTAAAACAATTGTTACATCTGTCCCAATTACTTCTGTCCCCTCTTTGTCTGTTACGTTGTGGTGGAAGTGTATTGTCATTAAACTGAACATATGCACCCTTAGCGCCCTTTTAAAACATCCCGCAGCATGATGAAATTCAATAGATGATAATAATTTTTTTGGGGTCATTGTGGGCCAGTCAGGTATCAGTTGTTTTACCAAGAGACTGTCAGTGGTGGTTATACATCCTAACATAGTTTGATTCTTTAATACAGCCATGTCTTCCCTGGAGGATAAGCCTCCTTAATCTGCTCAACATTTAAAGAATCGTTCAACAAAGTCTAAAATTGCTTCTCTGACACTTCTCTGCCACCTCCTATAGTGACGAAAGGCAAAAAATGACTGGGGGATAGGGGAAGTGAGAGGGATATTTAAGTTTTTAGCTACAGTGTCTTTGCCTCCTCCTGGTGGCCAGGTGTTGTATTTCCCAACAGTAAGGAATGAAGTCGTAGACTCTCCCTGCCTTATGGAAGGAAACTCGTACAATCATTTTTATGAAAACAGACAATTCATTACAGTAACCAGCAGCATGAATTAACTTTTCAAAAACTCCCTTTTTAATGTTAAAGACTGCAAGTATTGTGTTAGAATTAAAAAATGACCTTGGATATCATTACGGACCTTGGATTGGTTACCTGATTAATTCCCCAGTACAGGATCCTGTAGATGGCTCAAAGGGAGAGGAGATGGTGAGCAATGGTTCGCCGAGGTTGCCATAGAGATTGGCCTCACATATCTGGGAATCCTCCCTTTTCTTCTCAATAAATTTGTGAACATTTATAGATGTATGTCAACATTAGATCCATGTGCTATGTTTTCTTCTGTGTAATGTATCTGCAGCTTTAACGCATGGAGTTTGTATTATTCTGCAGAAAATAACAACCTTTTTAAAATCATATATATATATATATATATATATATATATATATACATACAAATATGGATATACATTTTTTTTATTTTTTTGGGCTTTCAGCTTCAGATTAAATTGAACCAAACATCATTTGTATTATTTAATTGATTAGCACTCTAACAAATGAGGAATAGTTTTGACTTCACAAACTATTACATTTTAAGATATTTTTTGTTTATGTTCATGTGTCAACCATTTTGACAGGACGTGGAAGTGACAGCCATTATATGTGGACACATAACATTCTGACAATGATGTTTGTCTCAAAAAAAGTTTTCTAAAAAATATATCTATTGTTATATTATTATGATTAAAATCATTGCCAAATATCTTAGATAAAGTGTGGCCTAATGTCATCATCAATGTTTATCTTTAATACTAATTTCACATATACAATCTTTTAAAGTATAATACACAATGTATAAAATGGCACTTAAAAGTTCTGATGAGTGACCTGATGTCTTTATAAGACTGCCTCTCGCGTCGTTTTAGGTCACTAAAACGTTGCAGACACTGTCCTTGCGTCCTTTTTGTCACGGAGAAACGGTACATGCGGCGCATCATCTCATAAATAATATGATCCTTGTCCTCCTGCACTACACCACAAACTCTTCCAATGTATTTGGGGAAATACTTATCCATCCCATAGACAAGGATGACAAGTTTTCCAGCTGTGGAGCAATTTGGTTATCGAGAGTAGAAAATGTATATTAAATTCAGATTGGCTGATTTCATTAATAATGCGATTAACCATTTCCCAATAAAAAGTGGTGGAAAACTTAGTAGTTTGTGGTTTGTTTAGGAGTTTGAGTTGTATTCCGTCAAGTTTAGTGAGAAGTTCTGCTGCAAAGTTGGAGATTTTGGTATGGCCTCTGCTAAGGAGAGTGGGAAGACCAAATCCGGTAGCAATGTTCAGTTAAATTTCCAGCAGAATGAGGTTCTGGTCAGGAAGGTTCTGTAACATTACAATTTTCTCTTTGGGAATAAAGCCCAAAAGACATCTCTGTTGCAGAAAAACAAGATCTGGAGAAGCATAAGTGATGATGTTTCTGCCGAGAGATTTCCGAAATCGGTCGAATATTGTCGCAAACGGTTCTCCGATATTAAGAGAATACTCAAGACAAAGTTGGTGAAGGAAAAAAGGTTGGCATGTATGACTGGTGGTGGTGCCTCATATGTCACAGAGCTTGCAACATATGAAAATATGTTAATGGAGAAATTGGGTACTAGTATGGCACAGGATCTGGACGAGGTCAGACATGATACCGATAAGTTAGCAGGTATTACACTTGTATTCCATGCATTAAACATGGTGCAAATAGATTATTTAAAAAGGAAGTTAGCCACTTGGTTTTGTTATCTAAATATATTATGTAATGAATTTATTTCTCTTTTATCCCTATATGTTTTAAAGCATCTACTACTGCTGCTTCCAGGCAGGCATTACCGGAAGAACCTGCAACAGTGGAGTCAGTAACTATTACCACTGAGTCAAGTCACAGCTTCTCATCTGCGCACTCACTGCCTCATATAATGTGCAGCACCCCTGAACCGGGTGTTGGCCAAACAATAGGTAAGTCTGTTAATGAAATCTTTAGTTTCATTGAACTTCTGTCATCCATATGAATTCAATTAGATTTTTAACATTAAAATCTAAATGTATATACCTTTTTTATTTTAGTGGAAGTAACTCATAGCATGGGAGCACCTCCAACATCTTCCATATCTTCTGCAGATAACAAACTCAAGAAAACACATGAATGTCTTAAATGTGCTCCCTTAAAGGGTCAGTCAATGCCATAATATTTAAATTGTCTTACTCAAGAAAATCACAGTATTAAACAACACTGTGTTATTACATTGATTTGGCAATCTGTGATTGACTAGTAGCTTAACCTCTGCAAACATTCCCCTTATCACAGATATATTTATCTATTTCAAATTTTAAAAACATTATATTAATAGAACATTGTTGGTTATACAAAGCTGATTAATGGTTAGTAAATGCTTTATATAACTTTCTAAACCATACAAAAATGAGAGTTGTCTGTCACGTTAACATACATATAATAGAATATTTGTAGATTAGTGAGAGAAGCAAACATTCACCTAGATTATGAGTTTTGCGCTAAACAGGGTGCGAAAATAACGCCCAAAAAATTGCGTTATTGCACTCTCCATAGCGCTACCATTACAAGTTACTGAAAAACCTTCTTGTGCTGTGCGTTAAAATCTACTCACGGTTCCTGAAGTCCGGACATCCATCTTCATCCAGGCGGCAAGAAGTCTTCATCCAGGCAGCGACACCTTCATCCATTTCGGGGACGTCTTCTATCTTTATCCCGGCAGCGCAGAGCAGCTCTTTCCTGGAGGGCGATAACATCCTGCGCAAGGTACCCTTTTCAAAATAGGGTACATTGCATTCCTATTGGCTTATTTGATTGTTCAAATTCAAATCAGCCAATAGGATGAGAGCATCTTAAATCCTATTGGCTGTTCAAAACAGCCAATAGGATGAGAGCTACTGAAATCCTATTGGCTGATTTGAAAAGTGCTTGCTGTACTTTGTAACATTTTAGTTATGAGTTTTGTGAAACATTTTTGTTACACAAAATTCATAACTACTGGTCTCAGGTGGTGGTATGGATCTTGTCGGTATAGGCTGTAACGCAAGCATTTTAGCCAGACCGTACAACCTGTAATACAGCGCTATGGAAAATCCCACACTCAAACGTAATTTTTTGAGTGCTGAATGGACGTTGCGTTACAGCTATAGCGCCGCTACTTGTAATATGCGTTCCCGGCCATTCCACGTGCAAAGGCCAATTTTTCAGCGGTATAGCTGTACCGCAAAATTCATAATCTAGCCAATTATCAGGTGTATCATATAGTTAAACTTTTTTGTTGTTCCATGTAAAGAGTTAATCAGTAATTAGAAGTAATGCAAGTTTAAAAGATAAAAGGGTGTGGTTTAGTCATTCTAAACTTACATAGCAGGCTAAAATGATTGAAAAACAATTTAAGGGAAAGGAAACACAAAAGATTTATTTCATGATTTGGATAGAGCACACAATTTTAAACAACTTTATAATTTACTTATATTATCAAATTTGCTTTATTATTTTGTTATCCTTTGCTGAAGGAACAGCAATGCAATACTGGCAGCTAGCTAAACACATCTAGTTAGCCAATCACGAGACAAATGTGTGCAGGCACCAATCAGCAATTAGCTTCCACTAGTGTAGGTGTAGGATATGTGAGTATTCTTTTCCAACAGGATATCCTAAGAGAAAAAAGCACATTTGAAAATAGAAGTGAATTTAAAAGTGTCTGAAAATAAAATGCTCTATCTGAATCATGGAAGTTTAATTTTGACTTTCCTATACCTTTAAGAATAAACCAACGATTTCTAAAAAATGCTTTTAAATTTACATTTGAAATGAATCTGTCCCTTGAAACTAAATGTGTTTATAATATTGTTATTTAACATTTTATTTAGATAATAAACATGCAAGAATAACCTCTGAGGAGCTCACCCTTGCACTGAAGTAGCTGCAAGAAACAGTCTATGAAGGATCAGAGGACATATAGGGAGACCTCCTTCCTAAACATTTAGAGGAGCAGGAAACCTCTGAAGAAGCAATGGCTCCAGTTCCTCCTGGCCCTGTTGCTCCTGTCCCTGTACCTCCTGGCCCTGTACCTCCTGCCCCTGAACCAGGTCAGGCGATTTATCCAGATGATGCAGCAATGCATGAGATGGTGAATCTGGGGAGACAGTACCGGGCTGATCATCATGAGTTGCTTGGTGCAATTGGAGGATTTGTACAGCAACGTGGTGAATATTTGGAGCAACAGGGGAGGATCCTACATAGGGGTATTGAGTTAGATAGGGAGAGAATAGCATTAGATAGGCACAGGATAACTACAGAGCAGAGGGAGTTGGAACAGAGGGAGGGAGCAGACCTGGATAATCACAACTTCCAGAACAATTTGTTGCAAATGATTCAGGGGACCCTGAATCAATTACTAAGATCTGCACAGGAAAGATCACCTCCTCATTCTCCACCTGCCTCTAAGAGGTCTAAAGAAAAGACCTTATTTTCTTTTATTTATTTGTAATAAATATATATGAATGTGTTAAAATATATATTTTTTTTCTTTCGCATATCCATGGAAAAAATGCTTATATTTGAGTTTTCTTCCTGAGAGATTATCATGAATCAAGTGATTTTCTTTCTTTATTTATTTGTTTTGATTTTATTTACATAATCCATTTTTTTTAAATGCTTGTTGTTCAAATACAATGCATGGGACAGATATTGGATCTGTTTATTAAAGGGAAAGTCTACACCAGAATTTTTATTGTTTAAAAAGATAGATTATCCCTTTATAACCAATTCCCCAGTTTTGCATTACCAACACAGTTATATTAATATATACCTAGATTACGAGTTTTGCGTTAACAGGGGTGCAGTGCTAATGAGCAGTTTATGTTCACCACTCACTTACAGACAGCGCTGGTATTACTGGTTTTTACAAACCCGGCGTTAACCACAAAAAAAAGTGATCATAGAGCAAAATTTTGCTCCACATCTCACCTCAATACCAGCGCTGCTTACGTTAGCGGTGAGCTGGCTGAACGTGCTTGTGCACTATTTCCCCATAGGAATCAATGGGGGAGAGCCGGCTGGAAAAAAAGCAGCGTTTAGCTCCTAACGCAGCCCCATTGATTCCTATGGGGAAAATACATGTATGTCTACACCTAACACGAACCCCGAGTCTAAACACCCCTAATCTTACACTTATTAACCCCTAATCTGCCGCCCCCGAGACCTACATTATATTTATTAACCCCTAATCTGCAGCCCCCAACGTCGCTGCCACTATATTAAAGTTATTAACCCCTAAATCTGTCTAACCCTAACCCTAACACCCCCCTAACTTAAATATAATTTAAATAAATCTAAATAAAATAACTATCATTAACTAAATTATTCCTATTTAAAACTAAATACTTACCTTTAAAATAAACCCTAAAATAGCTACAATATAACTATATTATATACATCTATCTTAGGGTTTATTTTTATTTTACAGGCAAGTTTGTATTTATTTTAACTAGGTAGAATAGTTATTAAATAGTTATTAACTATTTAATAACGTCCTAGTTAAAATAAATAAAAAAGCACCTGTAAAATAAAACCTAAACTAAGTTACAATTACACCTAACACTACACTATAACTAAATGAATTCCCTAAATTAAATTAAATTATTTAAAGTACAAAAAGAAACCCACTAAATTACAGAAAATAATAAACAAATTACAAGATTTTTAAACTAATTACACCTAATCTAATCCCCCTAACAAAATAAAAAAGCCCCCCCCAAATAAAAAAGCCCTACCCTACACTAAATTACAAATAGCCCTTAAAAGCTCCTTTTGCGGGGCATTGCCCCAAAGTAATCAGCTCTTTTACCTTTTAAAAAAATTACAAATCCCCCCAACATTAAAACCCACCACCCACACAACCAACCCTACTCTAAAACCCACCCAATCCCCCCTTAAAAAATCTAACACTAACCCCTTGAAGATCACCTTACCGGGAGACGTCTTCATCCAACCGGGCAGAAGTCTTCATCCAAGCCGGGCAGAGGTGGTCCTCCAGACGGGCAGAAGTCTTCAACCAGACGGCACCTTCTATCTTCATCCATCCGGCGTGCAGCGGGTCCATTTTCAAGACATCCGACGCGGAGCATCCTCTTCTTCCGATGGCTACGACTGAATGAAGGTACCTTTAAGTGACGTCATCCAAGATGGCGTCCCTTCAATTCCGTTTGGCTGATAGAATTCTATCAGCTAATCGGAATTAAGGTAGAAAAAATCATATTGGCTGATGCAATCAGCCAATAGGATTGAGCTCGCATTCTATTGGCTGATTGGAACAGCCAATAGAATTGAACTTCAATCCTATTGGCTGATCCAATCAGCCAATAGGATTGCTCTAGCATTCTATTGGCTGTTCCAATCAGCCAATAGAATGCGAGCTCAATCCTATTGGCTGATTGCATCAGCCAATAGGATTTTTTCTACCTTAACTCCAATTAGCTGATAGAATTCTATCAGCCAATCGGAATTGAAGGGACGCCATCTTGGATGACGTCATTTAAAGGAACCTTCATTCAGTCTTAGCTGTCGTCAGAAGAGGATGCTCCGCGTCGGATGTCTTGAAGATGGACCCGCTCCATGCTGGATGGATGAAGATAGAAGATGCCATCTGGATGAAGACTTCTGCCCGTCTGGAGGACCACTTCTGCCTGGCTTGGATGAAGAGTTCTGCCCGTCTGGAGGACCACTTCTGCCCGGTTGGATGAAGACGTCTCCCGGTAAGGTGATCTTCAAGGGGTTAGTGTTAGGTTTTTTAAGGGGGGATTGGGTGGGTTTTAGAGTAGGGTTGGTTGTGTGGGTGGTGGGTTTTAATGTTGGGGGGGATTTGTAATTTTTTTAAAAGGTAAAAGAGCTGATTACTTTGGGGCAATGCCCCACAAAAGGCCCTTTTAAAGGCTATTTGTAATTTAGTGTAGGGTAGGGCTTTTTTTATTTTGGGGGGGCTTTTTTATTTTGTTAGGGGGATTAGATTAGGTGTAATTAGTTTAAAAATCTTGTAATTTGTTTATTATTTTCTGTAATTTAGTGGGGGGGGTTTGTACTTTAGATAATTTTATTTAATTTAGGGAATTAATTTAATTATAGTGTAGTGTTAGGTGTAATTGTAACTTAGGTTAGGTTTTATTTTACAGGTACTTTTGTATTTATTTTAACTAGGAAGTTATTAAATAGTTAATAACTATTTAATAACTATTCTACCTAGTTAAAATAAATACAAACTTGCCTGTAAAATAAAAATAAACCCTAAGATAGATACAATGTAACTATTAGTTATATTGTAGCTATTTTAGGGTTTATTTTATAGGTAAGTATTTAGTTTTAAATAGGAATAATTTAGTTAATGATAGTTATTTTTATTTAGATTTATTTAAATTATATTTAAGTTAGGGGGGTCGACGTTGGGGGTGGCAGATTAGCGGTTAATAAATGTAGGTAGGTGTCAGCGATGTTAGGTACGGCAGATTAGGGGTTAATAATATTTAACTAATGTTTGCGAGTCAGGAGTGAGGCGGTTTAGGGGTTAAAAAATGTATTTTAGTGTTTGCGATGTGGGAGGGCCTTGGTTTAGGGGTTAATAGGTAGTTTATGGGTGTTAGTGTACTTTTTAGCACTTTAGTTAAGAGTTTTATGCTACGGCGTTGTAGTGTAAAACTCTTAACTACTGACTTTAAAATGCAGTACCAGTCTTGACAGGAGAGGGTCTACCGCTCACTTTTTGTCAGACTCGTTATACCGCCGCTATGCAAGTCCCATTGATAAAAGAGGATACGCAATTTACGTAAGTGGATTTGCGGTATTTCCGAGTCTGGCCAAAAAACTGAGCGGTACACCTGTACCTTCAAGACTCGTAATACCAGCGGGTGTTAAAAAGCAGCGTTGGGACCGGCCAACGCTGCTTTTTAATCCTAACGCAAAACTCGTAATCTAGCCAATACTTTTTACCTCTGTGATTACCTTGTATCTAAGTATCTTCTGGCAGCCCCCTAATCACGACATTTTATTTATTATCTATTGACTTGCATTTTAGCCATTTAGTGCAGTGTCTGCCACAAGCTACGGGCGTGATCACAATGTTATCTATATGGCTCACATTAACTAGCACGCCCCTGTTGTGAAAAGCAAATAAAAAAACTTGTGATAAGAGGCGGCCTTCAAGTACTTTGAAATTATCATATGAGCCTACCTAGGTTTATCTTTCAACTAAGAATACCAAAAGAACACAACACATTTGATGACAAAAGTAAATTGGAATGTTTAAAATTACATGCCCTATCTGAATCCTGAAAGTTGTGACTAGACTGTCCCTTCAACATTTCCAAACATGAGAGAGTAAACCCAGGTTAGAAATATAGTTAGCATTTCAAACAATTTTGTTGATTTATGTCTGCACAAAAATATTGACTAGCAAAGAAACACTTTAGAATAAAAAACAGAGTCAAATGTGCTGTAAGGGTTTCTAAGGAGTCTTTTATATCTTCATAGAGTCTCTCTATTGAAACCCTATTCAGCCGGAATCTCCGAATAACCTCCCTATCACTTAGGGCATGGAGGCCAATTCTTGGTAAGGATACCCTTGGTATTCTTATACATTTTTGTTGATGCTCTTGTGCAGCTTGGTTCATTAACCTCCTTCTTCTGCTTCAATGAAGGATTGCAAAACCAAACATATTCAGAATTTCCATACTTTATAATTCTCCGAATCCAAACTGCATATAACTAAATGTTTCTAATGTTTATAATGCAGTAACATCCCTTTGCTTTCTATAGCATTTTTGGGCTCAAAGGTGCTTTCTATCGCTTTTGGGCCTCAAATGTGGCGAATTGGACATTAGGGTCATGGCATCGGAATAGACGCGAGCGTACCTGTTAAATGTTTGATAAATTTTAATTTGGTTGAATAGAGTCATATGAGAGGGCGGTTAGGCAGTATTACGCTCAAATAACGCAAGCATTGATTTGCATCTAAGTGATCTCGCGGGAGCAAATATTTAGTCGGACTGTTCTACATTTTACTATGTAGACACCATGATAAATACGACGTATCAATTTAGCTTCTAATTTGACGCGGAATTCCATCTGATTCACAGTTGATGCTTTGATAAATCGGCCCAATAGTGTGGATTTCCAGGGAATTTGTGCAGTATTACCGGTAACTTCACGAATACTTTACATGGATAGGATTATACAGTATTATTCGAGTCCATCAGAAAACACTTTTCAAGCAAGTTTTTTTTTTTTTTTTTTAAATATATTTTTATTGAGGTTCTGTTCAAAATAAACAAACATTAACTGTCAGTACATAGTAAAAAGAAGAGTAAAATGTTACAGGGCAAGCTGCCAAAACAAAATCGTACAGGTACAAAAAACAGTTGAATGACAAATTACCCATTAGAAAGAAGCGATACACTCTATCTTCGATGTTTCACCTGCTATAAGAAATAAGCGGCCGCTTGTAGACCACACAGATGCTATAGCAAAATATAGAGCAGGCAAGCAATGATGTGATAGGGCCACTCATGGACCCCTAATGGAGAACCTCTGTTTTATATATATAAATCTGTTAAGTATACATAAACAAAAGTGTTAAACCAGAAATAAAGTGTCAACACTATGGTAAAGTGTAAGAAATAGTGTAGGTTGCGGTATTAGTTAGAAAAACCGCGGAGATAGTCCTCCTGAACTAGGAGGCACATTATGCAATAATGGGAGGGAGGGTTGGTATTGAGGCATATTAGGTAGCTAATATGGTGTAAACTGGTGGTAAACTTATAAACAAGGCTGGCATAGCTTATGGAACTTATTTGAGGTGTGATACTGTAACAACGGATTAAATCTGGTAAGATAGGTAATAGGCTGTTGAACCACAACTGCTGAGATTTAAAAGGTTTATGTGTAGCAAGGATTGAACCTGATAGTAACAATGAATACTGCAGGGATGTATAATGATTACACAGGTTTAATCACAGCAATTGCTGGCAGGTAATACAAGAGCAAGGAAGTTTCTATAGCTGCAAAAGGCAACTGGGGAGGTACAAGCAGCAAGAAAACCCTTGTCTATATACCAGTGTAAAGTAACACAGCGTGATGTGTGAAACAAGTTATGTTCCTCAGAATAACCCTTCCATCGTATCAAGTACTGTAGATGTCCATGAGAGACCCTGGAATCCAAGATAGAGTGGACCTCATATTCAACGTTGGGATCGATGGTCACAGGACAAATCCGCTGGTTGGGAGTTGGGTCCCGAACGGTTCGATAAGGTTTAATCAAGGAGACATGGAACGCTGGGTGTATCTTGAGAGTGCTTGGTAGTTGTAGGCGAACAGCGTTATCATTGATGATTTTGGTTATGGGATAAGGACCGATGTATAGAGGTGTGAGTTTTTTACTAGGAGTATTTAGCCTCAGGTTCTTGGTAGACAACCATACCAAATCACCGAGTGAATAACAGGGTGGAGTACACCTTCTTAGGTCGTAGTATTTCTTTTGTTTATTTTTTGCTTCTTCAATAGCCTGAGAAACTATCGTAAAATTCGAAGAGATTACATTAGAGAGATCACTGATATGTGGTGAAGAGGTTCCTTCTGGAAATAGTTGGAAAGTAGGATGGAAGCCATAATTTATGAAAAATGGTGACTGTTTGGTAGTGGAATGAATACTGTTATTGAACGCAAATTCTGCGTAAGGGAGATGTTGGGACCAGGTATTCTGGTTGACTTGGCAGTAGCATCGTAGGAATTGTTCTATGCTTTGGTTAGACCTCTCGGTCTGCCCGTTGGTCTGGGGATGGTAAGAAGTTGAGAGCCGTTTGTCAATGTTGAAGACCTTGCAGAATTCTGACCACAAGCCACTAGTAAACTGGGAACCTCGGTCAGAAACAATTCGTTGTGGAAGGCCATGTAGTCTGAAAACATTATGTAAAAGTAATTGTATTGTTTCCGCAGCAGAAGGTAACTAATGAAAAGGTATCAGATGCAACATTTTGCTGAACAAATCTACCACAACTAGAATTGTGATATTATGATTTGATCTTGGAAGATCCACAATATAATCTAAGGCAATCTCTGCCCATGGTCGTGTTGGCGTAGGAAGAGGCCTTAGTAACCCATAGGGTCGATGTTTTGATCTTTTGGAAGTGGCACAGATTGAACAAGAGTTGATATAGTCCGTTATGTCAGTGCTCATATCAGGCCACCAATACGACCTGTTAATAAGATCCTGGGTTTTGTGTATGCCAGTATGACCTGCAAGAGGAGAGTCGTGTGCAGAATGAAGTAACAACTTTCTAGTAGAGGGTGGTACATATAACCTTTCACCATGATAGTACAAAGAATCATCTTTTTGTTTTAAAAGATGTAGTAGTTTTGTTGTATCTTGATGTTGTTCTTCCCGAAAATAAGGGATCGAATCAAGGAAGAAGAGGAGGAACTTATTTTCAGGTATGATAGACTGTTTTGGAAAAGAAAATGATGAATGTCCAGGTAACCTTGAAAGAGCGTCTGCCTTTCCGTTTTTTGCAGCAGGTCTGTAGGTGATTAGGTAATCAAATCTAGAGAAGTATAAGTTCCATCGAACTTGACGAGCGGAAAGAGTTTTCGTGGATTTAAGGTACTGCAAATTGCGGTGGTCTGTAAAGACTAGGGTAGGATGAGTAACACCCTCCAGCAGGTGGCGCCACTGTTCGAAGGCAACCTTGATGGCGAGTAGTTCCTTATCGCCAATAGGATAGTGCGTTTCTGGGGTGGTTAAACATCTGGAATAATAGGCGAATGGATGTAATGGCTTATTCAGATCTTCTCTTTGTGAAAGCACAGCACCGATGGCACAATCTGAGGCATCAACCTCCAATACAAATTGGAGCTGACTGTTTGGGTGTCGTAGGATAGGAGCCGTGGTAAAAAAAATTTTTAACAAATCAAAAGCGTTTTGTGAAGCTGTGGTCCACAGGAATTTATGAAGAGACTTTGTTAAGTCAGTAAGAGGTTTGGCAATAACAGCAAAAATTTTTATAAATTTTCTGTAAAAATTTGCAAAGCCCAAAAAGCTCTGTACTTGTTTCCTATTCGTTGGTTGAGGCCAATTCAGTATGGAGGTAATTTTAGAGTCATCCATCTGTATACCCGACTCTGAGATCCTATATCCAAGGAATGAGATATTGCTTGTGTGGAATATACACTTCTCAGCCTTAGCGTAAAGAGAATGTGATCGAAGTCGTAAGAGTACTTGTCTAACATGTATGACATGGTCCTTAGCTGTTTTGGAATATATCAAGATGTCATCAAGGTATATCACGACGAAGGTGTCAAGGATATCCTTGAAAATATAATTGATAAAGTGCTGGAAGGTTGCCGGAGCATTGCAGAGACCGAATGGCATGACGGTGTATTTGTATAGACCGTAACGGGTACGAAACTCCGTCAGCCACTCGTCCCCGGCTCTCATACGTACGAGATTATATGCACCTTGTAAGTCCAGCTTAGTGAAAACTTTGGCACCTTCCAGTTGTTCAATTAGTTGTGGAATAAGGGGCAATGGGTAACGGTTCTTTAGTGTCACCTTGTTTAGTTGCCTATAGTCCACAATGGGTCTAAGAGAGCCATCCCTATTTTTCACAAAAAACATCCCAGCAGCTGCAGGGGAGGTAGATGGTCTTATGAAACCCTTCTCTATATTTTCATCTATGTAAGATTTTAAGTGGTCTAACTCTGGTTTGGACAGAGGAAAGATATGCCCACACGGTATGACTGCCCCGGGTAACAGTTCAATGGGGCAGTCATATTTACTATGTAGTGGTAAATTTTGGGACTCCTTTTTGCTAAATACGTCAAGAAAGTCCGAATACTCAGAAGGAATTACAGTTTCTTGTATTTTTTCAGGTGTTTGTAATAATAAAGCAGGGAAGAAGGTATTTATACAATACTCAGAATTAAACTTTACAGTGAGGTTGGACCAGTTAATGCAAGGATTATGTTGTTTCAACCATTGGAGACCTAAAATGAGAGGATAGATAGGATATCATACAACCAATACTGATATAAGAAGATAGAAAACGATGATGAAAATTAGACTAAGATAATATTTGTACATTCCCCAGAGATGCTTTGAGGCAAACAGGAAGGGGATTACCCTCTCAAAATTTCCCAGAGATGCTTGGAGGCAAACAGGAAGGGAATTACCTTCTCAAAATTTGGCGCCAAAACCGCCCACAAACAATCCCACATCTAGGCTTTATAAGCTCCCAGTCCACACAAATTCAGTATAGTCTTGAGAAAGGCCAAATCGTGGCTGAAACACGTTGACAGACATACTGGTGAGCTTGATTCTTATACCACTATTGTCCCTTATATACAGTGTTGCACTATTGTTTCTTTTTTTCTCTTTCAGGCTTTTTCATCTTTTTATATTTTTATATTTTTGCGATATTGACTTTATGAACAATATTCCTATATACACTATATGGACTTCCATCATAGACACTAACAATATCACTTACCAGTTGGTAACTACCACCTCCGGATCTGGCACCTAGGGTGCTGAAGCGGCTCTGTTTTGGAGCACCTATATAGAATCTCTGCCAATTAAGACTTTTGCCCATCAAAATTTATATCTGTTTTACGTAATTTTACACTTTTGGATTGCGGATATTTTTGTTTTATTTTTCAAAGGGATTATTCATTTATTTTTGAAGATACACACTATTTTCATCTGTCTCACATTTTTTCACCTGTCCAAGTTTGATCTACTTTGAACTATATATATATTTCTATATTTATATTTTATATATATATTTTTTATATATTTTTTCTATTTGAATTTTTTCACTAGCGCTAGTGTGGATTCACATTTCTCTGGGGTTGAACACCTACTTTTTGCATCAACGTCACGTTCTTTCACAGCCCCCCTCCACTTGGTCCGGTAACGGATCTCACACGCCTTTGATTATTGTATTATTTTTTTAATTTTGTATTGAAGTTTGAACGAATGCTTTTACACCATCATGTGCTGAGATTTTAATGTTTATTTGAAAGTTGATATATTGTTTATTGTTACACATCACATTGGTCTGATCTTAACCACAGTCCACACATTTTTCATCCACTGACAATAGAACCATATCCAGAACGCCTAAGTCAGGCAACCGACTTATTAATCTATCCCAAACACACATAAGAACTTTGGAGATAGCTACATTCAAGGTTTTGTATAACTAAAGTAGCCAGGTATAAAACTCCTGGAATATTTCATGGATCCATGAATAGAATTTTACTGTATTTCTTTATAAACATTGTGTTTTAACATTTTATCTGTGATTTTAATTTGAATGTATATGAAAAATAGAAGTGAATTAGATACATATCAAAGTAGTGTTATACCTAGTGCAGTTGAGCCTAGTTCTGTGTATAGTGGGTCAAATAGGATGGATGAAGCCAATATATCTGACATCAGGAGTTCATAATATCCACCATTACTGATTGGACACTGGACCCACAGAAATGTGTGACAAAATAGAACATTTAAAATCTAATAAAGAACTCAATCTATATGGACAGGAGTTAATACTACATCGACATCGTTATGGGGAAAGGATAAGGGAGAGTATGTGCTAAAGGATACCAACACCATTGGACAATTTACATACTATGAAGTTGCCTCGGCCGCAGGCAACGCCCTAGCTAATAATGACTAAGTCACAGTGGTTGGAGCAAGATAATATGGGTATAACCTCCCTAATGTCCCCTAGAAAGAGAGTTGATGAACTATTAAAATATCAAGTGGGGCACAAACATTGTTTAAAAATTGGTATACAAAAATACACGCAAACACTTCAAGGATAAGTCCACTATGCTTTCAGGATACATAGATATTGGTCTGAGGGCAGTCTCAATTGTATGGAAGGGTCCACTCCATAACCATAAGATAGTGAAAAACTGCATAGTTCAAGTCTATAGATGTGCCCCTGCAACCATTAATATAACTATATTATAGAGAAATATATAACAATACAGGCTTAATAGTATTAATTGCAAACATCCCTAAAAACAAGCTCAAGCCATATAAAATATTGATCCTGGCAGACCTAGAGATATAAGAAAGATCTTTAACTGTGTTAGCATAAACATTTTAAAGTATTGCATATGAGCAGCAATTTGTCACCCATCCTCTAGAGATTGTTGTAGGCACAATTGAGAGTATGAGAATATGAGAGTCTGACCAGCGACCACAAGCTGTCCGATAACAAGCCTGATAAGTGCAGATTTGCTAGTGTCCAGAGTTTTAACCCTCACCTTTCTTCTGTGCCTGTGAAGCAAATGCAGATGTCCTCAAGGTAATTACGGGTCTACTAAAGAGCATTCCGAAACAGACTGCTGGCTGAAGAGTCTTTGTAAAAAGCAGGAGGGCAAGCGCTTTACCGGGAGGAGAGAGCAGCGCCACTTGTGATCCATACCGCCCTTCACCGGCAAAAGCAATAGCCGAGGCATCTTTTTGCACACTCCCATGTTCTTGTGTTTTCTCTTCCAGGTACAAGGCTTTCAGGGCTGGGTTCATCTGCGCATTAGGACTCGTTAGGCTAAGAGGCTCTGGAACAAAAGAGCACTTGGCTAGCTCCATGCTATCTTCTCTCTGCTCTACTGTACCCTCCAAGCTAGGGAACCGTGAGAAGTGTTCTGATGCTGACATCCAAGATGGCGGCTTCTGCGGTTCACCTGCAGTTTCTGAGCGCCTCTTCTCACATTCGGCCAAAACTTCTGAGGTGGCAATAAATGTATTGCGGGGCTTGAAAGCCTCATCTATTGTGTTTAACATCGCTTCATTGTGGCGCTCCAAAAGTCCCATTATCTGGTTGAGGACGAGCGCAGCCATGATTGCACACGTGCAGCGTGACAAAAAAGATTAGGATCAGGGTCTATAGAGGTATTTAGTACTGCTGAATTGCCTTAAATGCAGCAGAAAGATAACCGTCCTCGTGACTCTGCAGATTGGGGTAAAAAAAAAAAAGCAAATAATGCAATAAAACCTTTCAGATCAAGAGATGTTTTAGGAGCTCTGAAAATATGCGGTAGTTGGCTCCGCCCCCCCCCCCCCCCCCCCCCTTTTCAAGCAAGTTTTAACATGCTTTTTGGACTTTTTCTAATTCATCATTTACCTCTAGAAAATCAATTTTGTCCACTATCAATGGCATTTCTTTTTGTTGTTTTTTTACTATTTTAAAAAAATATTTATTCTTGCTCAGTACACATATTAATAAATATGACTACTTCCTCTTTGAATAAAAAAAAAAAAAATAAGACTTTTAAAAATATGAAACTTAGACAAAACTAAAATATGACCACCTGAATGTTAATTTATTATTAGTATAAATTATGGGAATTGTTAATTATACATTTTCTCAACATAATTAATAGTTTTGTATAAAGTGAAAAGAAAAAGTAATCATCGATGCTGGATCATTTAGCCTGTTTTAAAACGGCTTAGATATATTTTTGTCTAAAGATAGAATCCAAGGATGTGATTGCAATGTGTTAGATGGATAGGCTAAACATTGGCAGTGTATTCATTATAAAACAGGGATCAAAGCTTATCTGAGAAGGTTGAGCTTGATGGACTTTTGTCTAAATTCAACCTCATCTTCTATTAAGACTCATTGCTTACGTTGTTTTTTTTTATATGTGTTTAACTAAAAAAAATCTGTTACATTGCATGTGTAATTCCAATGGCTTAACTAATTAAAATAAGAGCAATGCAAATGTATTGTTATAGATTACAAATTTAAGCCAATATCATTTGATTTATAGGGGTAGATTTATCATATGTCAAGCGGCCATGTTTTGCTACAGCGAATCATGTCCACTCGACATTGCAAAATGCAGACAGCATACTCTGTCCGCATTTAATACTGCACAAGCATTTCTAATGAAATACTTTTGCAATGCCGCCCCCTGCTCACTGGTGACCAATCGGCCGCTAGCAGGGGCTGTCAATCATCCTGATCGGATCAGGATAATTTCAATCCGCCACCTGAAAGGACAGGTTAAGGATCAGCGGTCTTACGACCACTGCTTCTTAACTTCTGTTTCAGGTGAGCCTGAAATAATAGGCCACCGAAGCAGCATGTGCTGCTTAATAAATGGAGCCCATCGAATTGATTATAGATTAATATGGTACTTCCAGTGCTAAGTGTAAACTTTGTGAGCTATTGAAATGCGAAACACAAAAGATTTCATATAGAAAGTTAAAAAATCTCAAGAATGTTAAACATTGTTGGCAAAATGAGTTCTGGAGGGTGTCTGCATCTGTGATTGGCTTTCATAAATGGCTGGAATTACATATAACTATAAAACAAATTGACAGCGCTGGAATGGAAGGTGGAATCTCACACAGTAAGAACTTGTTAACCTGCGCTAAATTAAATATCCGAAAATGCAATACAGCAAAGTAAGCAATAAAACAATACAGTTAAAAAGAACAAAACTGATTAATCAAACTTAATATTGGTAAACCTAAAAAAAGAATGATAACACAAAATCCTACGGGCTTAGTAAGCCAAAATTGTAATAGTAACCAAACCGTAGTCCAAGCTGAGTAATAGGAAACCACGGATGATATGAAGAATAAGTCTCAAATGGTTGAGAAGACAACTTGGTAACCATTTCTTTAATGTTGTTGTAAACTTCTTCCCAATCTTGAGCTTTTCTTGGCGCACTTTCTTTTAGTGACAGAGTTAGCCTGGGTGCTGCTTAAATGAATGACGTGTTGTCGGCGTCTTCTGGTTGCTGGAAATCTGTACAAAAAGAAACAAGCGCAACCCAGATTCAAGGTAATATGTCACTTTATTAAAAAGCCCTACTGCACAACAATATGCACTTACAGGAGGGAAGTAAAAATGTGCCTTTAAAACATGATTTAAACAGAACTCCTTGGCTCATATACCGTCATTACAGGTGTCAGTCTGGCTTCGAGTCCTTGGATGAACAGTTCAAAAACAAAACAAGACTTGTAGAACCAACAGATTAGCGTGATAAATACTAATTCAGTGGTGAGATAGACCGGCTACTCAAATCTTTTTAATAGTACCTCAACGCGTTTCCTCTGCACTATGCAGACTTTTTCAAGAGGATTTAAGTAACAGAGTGGAATTGTGTGCTTGCTATGTCCAGATAAACTTAGTAGCATGGCAATGAATGCTGAATTAACCAATAGACTGGGTTTGTATGCCAGAATGTCAAGAAAAAATGTATCACAGCCTGAGGTTCAACAAAACATTATTGCTTAGATTTATGTTTATAAAATAGTTATTGTGTTGTATTGTCTCAATTGTCTTTTGCATGAGAGGATTTGAAGAATTTAAGTGCACCAGCTGAGGAAGATTTTCATTTAAAAAGAGGATAATGATGCTCTTCCTTTTAAAGTAAAAAATATATATACTGTATATCATTACACTATAGAATTTGTATCTTTTCTTTGTAGGCATCCCTTAGTGTACTGAGATAATTATTGTCAATGGATTTCATCAACAATAAAGCACTTTACATATGTATTTAAGTAAATATTTGTGTGTTTTTTATTATGATTCAACCTCAAGATCTCTTTCTGAATGTGATTACATTTTTCTATTAATAAATGATTGCATAATAATACATTTTGTCCTCTAATATTTTCTCTGATTAGCATAATAATAATTTATATGGTGTCTTATTTTGCTCTGTATGTGTTTTGAGCATGTTACATTTGAAGCATCTGAACAAACATTGTAACATTAGATTTAAAATCACATTGCCATATTTATTTCCATAATGATGGATTATATGGAGATAAACTCTATTACTGCACTGTAGTTTTTGGATTATATTTAGGATAATTATATCACAAAGCAATACAGACAGAATATAGAATATAATAATCAGTAGCCAGTTATTTGATGCACTTAAAGGGACATGATACCCAAATGTTAATGCACTTAAAAGTGATGCAGCATAGCTGAAAAAGCTGACTAGAAAATATCACTTAAACTCTCTATGTAAAAAAGGAAGATATTTTACCTTAAAATCTCCTAAGTATTCACACCGCACTATAAAGAGACTTTAAGCAGCCAATCAGGATGCTAGTCGCAGGACTTGCAAGTGAGTGTGCATCTGACATGTACATATACAGTCATGCTATTTTCCTATTCAGTTTAAGGAAGTTTACTATGAAATCTCACAAGATTTCAGTAAAATCTCATGAGATCACAGCAAAGCAAAGCATAACCTCAGCTCTGCTGATTGGCTATTGTTTTCTTTTTATTGTTTTTTTAAATTATTTTAACAACAGCTGAAATATAACTGTTCACTGAGTACTTACTCTTCAGGTGATATTATCATGTTTCAAGGTTTTTGCAGATGTGCTGAATCACTTTCAAGTGATTTAGCATATAAGTTGTATGTCCTTTAGCAAAGCAACAAATACATTTGGGAAATATTTTACTGCAGTGCAGAAATCCTAGGATCATATTGACATGACTAACCCTTTAAGTGCTCATGATGAAACGTGGCTGTCATCTGCACAATTTATTTACCACAGATTATAACCATGTGTAGTCATCCAAGGGGCAGGGGGGTCGGTTTTAGAGCTCAACATGGCCCCCGCAATATTACCTAATCATTGGTGGTCTATGGCTCAGCAATGCCCAGTGAATCTGGGGATGCCTGTGTGTGTGGTGACATCACCAAACCCCAGAAACCAAAAAGTGTCAGCAAGGTGAAGAGGGCTTAAGGGAGCTGGATGGAGGAGTTGGTGTTTGAACACCTTGATCTCAGCTCCCTTAAAGGGACACTAAACCCAAAAAAATTCTCTCATGATTCAAGTAGAGAATACAATTTTAAACAACATTCCAATGTACTTATATTATCTAATTTACTTCATTATTTAGCTATCCTTTGTTGAAGAAATAGCAATGCACATGGGTGAGCCAATCATACGAGGCATCTATGTGCAGCAACCAATCAGCAGCTGCTGAGCCTATCTAGATATGCTTTTCAGCAAAGTATATCAAGAGAATGAAGCAAATTAGTTAACAGAAGTAAATTTGAAAGTTGTTTAAAATTGCTTGCTCTGGGGTCGGAGTTTAGCCGCACAGAGTAATGGCTGCTGATTAGCACAGCTCCCGGGCCCATATCCATCAGTTGGGCATAAATGATCACATTTGCAGAATAAAAATAGCACATCAACACATTTAAGATCGGGGGCCGAGATAAGGGACCTAGTTCAGCCGCTTTGCAAACATTACAAGAGAACCGGAGCCAGCAGACAGCAAAAAGAGGTGCGCAACAGGCCTAATCCGGCACAAACCGCAGAGACCTCGTGGGAAGAAGAAGTCCACAATCAACAGCACAAACAAGTACCGGAGCCTGCAAAACTATAGCGGAGAAGCCCAGCGCAGTCTGAACGACACTAAACACAAAGCAAGGAGTATAAAGGTGAGACACAGCACTACCGCATAAGGGTACTTTTGAAAGGCACCGGACATAGAGCGCAGCAGGGCAGGATCAGTGTCTGACACGCAGTGGAAAACAAAACATAGCTCACAGAGAATATTAACACAGGTAACTACATTATTGTCAATAAACGACAACATTGATTAAAATGCGGGCATAATCCACTATTATAGAAACTGAGGAACAATAAAAACTAAAAGAGAGCAGAGACATTACTTATAAGAGAATCAGCTAGTTGGGCATACCTAGGGCCTATAAAGAGCTAAAGTCAAACCAGTCATCAAAGCCCTCATAAGACCGTATACAGAAACAACCTTAGCTGAATAGCGCATTGTTACGGTTGCCTCCAGGCTGGCTGGAAGTTGGACCGTAGAAAAGGATGCTCCTAGCACTCACCAAAGGATCATCAGCACTGTAGACACTATAACTACTGCGTAGCCACCATACGTAATGCAGACTCTCCGAACCACCGCTGCTGGGCTGGTATCTCGCCGTCTGCTCTGCGCCCTGGACCTACAACCAGGCTCCAGTAGGTGAACCTCTTCCTTCTTTAGAGCGAAGCAGGATCAGGAACAAGAGCTCTTACAGGAGCTCAGTAGCTAAGGGAGTATGAAGAGCATAGCAATCCCTGTAGTTATTATAGCTGTCCCCTACAAACATGAGTCAAAGCTGCAAGTTAGAGGGTCAGAATAGGTATCATGTGCTGAAACACACAGCCTGGTTTTTATTGAGGTTACATGCAAACAGGACACTCTCAGGGGGAGGCATAAAATCCCCAATCACACATTTGATACATTTAGATAGAGACAACGCCCTTTTACAGGCCATAGCATTTCTTCAGCAGATAACATTTTACACACAATAAAACAATGCAGTCCACCTTATCACTACTAGCAGTCTGATTAGACAATGGGAATATTTTTCACTAAACTTAATTAGAGCTGATCCCAGCAAACTTGTATTTAGAATTGAACAAAATTAACTCTTAATGGCACACAATGAAAACTAATGCTTTTGTAATAGTGCTCCCCCTCTGTGGAACAAGCCCTATCCACTGAACCAAGTGGGAGAAAGCCAGGGACAAGTCATTTCACAGGTCTGGGGACATAGTCTTAAAGGGGCATTGTTCACCAAAGTCACAATATGTCCCCAGACGGTTCTTAAAGGGCCATACACACCCAATAAAAGTTAATATGTTCTCAGGGGCACAATCTTCCAGGGGCCATAGTCATGAGGAAGGAGGCTGGCAAATAGGCTTCTCCAAAATCCAGGGAAGCAGGGCAATTTTCCATTTAAATGGCCAGTTACAAATAGCATTTTGTAACATATCTCCCCTTTTGGAGGGAGACTAACCAGGCACCTGACCTTCTGTCGGTCAGTGCCTAAGTTAGTCTCGCAACCCACCCACAAATAAACATTAGCAGCAAAGTAGCCCCCCCACAATAAGTAGTACTGGCCTGTAGGTTCCAGGTTGTAGGATGAAAGTGTAGCATCCTCGGCCTTCCTGGCGCAGCTGGGCAAATAGCTGGTGGTACTTGGGGGGCAGAGGCCAGCGGCACTCTGCCCTGGTGCCAGCGCTTCTGCTGGGGTGAGGGGTTTGCAGGCCAGTCCTGTAACAAGGGGGTCTGTAGGGCAGAGGCTAGCAGCGCTCTGTCCTGATGCCAGCTCTTCTGCTGGGGGAATTGGGGCATAGTCCTGCCCGGTGGCAAAGGGAACGTGGGGGTCAGTGGGGGTTAAGATCTCCACTGTTAACCCTGGGCCCAAGTTAGGAGTTAGCTGGGGAGGGGGAGATTGGCTTACCTCCTCCTCCTGATACTCCGGCGGCCGTTGGGAAGGGAGGTTGATGCTCTCCGCTTCCTGTGGAACATGCTGCAGCTGGGGAGAGAGACCGGTTGTCTCCTCTCCCTGGAAGGCACACTCCGGCTGGGGAGGGAGGTCGATGCTCTCCCCTCCCCGTAGCTGGGTCTGTTGCTGGGGATCTGGGCCTCCTACCCAGCATCCCTGTAGGGCCGGTAGAGAGACTGCGGTCCCATCTCCACCTGCCTGCTGGGGGTCCTCCCAGGACCAGTCTATGAGGCCTGCTGCCTCTGGTATCTCTGGTTGGGGAAGGAGACTGGTTGTCTCTTCCCTCTGCACGGTATACTGCCGCTGGGGAGGGAGGTCGCTGCTCTCCTCTCCCTGTAACTCCGGCTGCCGCTGGGGAGGGAGGTCGTTGCTCTCTGCTCCCTGTAACTCACTTTCTCGCTGGAGACCAGGTGTCCATACCCTCAAACTCCACAGTTGGCGCTCAAAGGCTCGTGCCGCTTTGTTCTCCGTATCCAATTCCCGGATGATGCGACTGACTACCTCCGCGCAGGGTCTGGACCATATCAGACTAGCCGCCTCTTTACCTCTGGAACGAAATCTGCGCGCTCATAGCGATGGATCCGGTTGAGGTGCTCTTCACAGGGTTCTGACCAGTATCTTGTCAGCTCCATGCTGCTGTAGGTAGGGACGCTGCGCAGTGGCTGGCCTTGCCCTCAATAACTCTCCTACGATACCAGTGCTGTTGGGGTGCTGCTCCTTGCGCTAGGACGCCATCCCACCGCTGCCGCCAAATGTTACGGTTGCCTCCAGGCTGGCTGGAACTTGGACTGTAGAAAAGGATGCTCCTAGCACTCACCAAAGGATCATCAGCACCGTAGACACTATAACTACTGCGTAGCCACCATACGTAATGCAGACTCTCCGAACCACCGCTGCTGGGCTGGTATCTCGCCATCTGCTCTGCGCCCTGGACCTATGACCAGGCTCCAGTAGGTGAACCTCTTCCTTCTTTAGAGTGAAGCAGGATCAGGAACAAGAGCTCTTACAGGAGCTCAGTAGCTAAGGGAGTATGAAGAGCATAGCAATCCCTGTAGTTATTATAGCTGTCCCCTACAAACATGAGTCAAAGCTGCAAGTTAGAGGGTCAGAATAGGTCTCATGTGCTGGAACACACAGCCTGGTTTTTATTGAGGTTACATGCAAACAGGACACTCTCAGGGGGAGGCATAAAATCCCCAATCACACATTTGATACATTTAGATAGAGACAACGCCCTTTTACAGGCCATAGCATTACTTCAGCAGATAACATTTTACACACAATAAAACAATGCAGTCCACCTTATCACTACTAGCAGTCTGATTAGACAATGGGAATGTTTTTCACTAAACTTAATTAGAGCTGATCCCAGCAAACTTGTATTTAGAATTGAACAAAATTAACTCTTAATGGCACACAATGAAAACTAATGCTTTTGTAATAGTGCTCCCCCTCTGTGGAACACTCTGCCTGTGTGGCACTTGGTTCAGCAAGCCCTATCCACTGAACCAAGTGGGAGAAAGCCAGGGACAAGTCATTTCACAGGTCTGGGGACATAGTCTTAAAGGGGCATTGTTCACCAAAGTCACAATATGTCCCCAGACGGTTCTTAAAGGGCCATACACACCCAATAAAAGTTAATATGTTCTCAGGGGCACAATCTTCCAGGGGCCATAGTCATGAGGAAGGAGGCTGGCAAATAGGCTTCTCCAAAATCCAGGGAAGCAGGGCAATTTTCCATTTATAAATGGCCAGTTACAAATAGCAGTTTGTAACACGCATAAAATAAAATTAAACATTTATACAAAAGGACATAGAACATCCAGCAAAATAAAAGCTGTAAGTTGGGCATGCCAGCAAAAAAAATAAAATCTGACACCTCAGTCAAGGCTAAAAAGATCAATCAGTACTTGAAACCACTAGAAAGTGATACCCCACGCAGTGAGAGTGGTACAGAACTACCCCAAAAGAACATACCACTGACTGCAGCACAAATGGATAACCACACAGGAGAAATCACAAAAGCAGACCTGCTGCTCTTAGCAACTAAAGATGACATTAAGACAGCCATGACAGACATGAAAGACATGTTCAATGAAATTAAAAAAAGACATCAAGAAAGTGGAGCGCAAAGTTTCCACCCTGGAAGAAAGCCATAACATCAACACACAAGACATCCAGCACCTGTCTCAGTTATCACACAATCAAGAAGAAGTCATTCGCAATCTTGCAGATAAGGTGGAGGACCTAGATAATAGGGGACGCAGGAATAATCTAAGGATCAGAGGTGTACCAGAGAGCATACAAACAGCTGCTATCCCTGGTTATCTGCAAGACCTTTTCAGAACCATTAAAGGCACCAATGCCTCAGCAGACATAATAATTGAACGAGCGCACAGAGCATTAAGACCTAAGCCACCAGCAAAAGCTCCACCACGTGATATTATAGTTAAGTTCCTTAACTTCTTGGACAAAGAAGAGGTACTGAAGCATGCCCGTCAGAAGAACCCACTCACACACGCAGGTATAGCTCTACAAATCTTTACAGATCTAAGCACAGCTACTCTACAGAAAAGACCTACAATTTGTGACATCGGTGCTAAGGTCACAAAAGATACCGTATAGATGGGGATTCCCGGTAAGCCTCACAGCAACAAAGGGAGATAAAAATGCAACACTTCGCAACATGGAGGACATACTGGCCTTTTGCGAGGCCCTACAGATTCAAATCCCCCTGCCAGAGGACCATAATCAAGTTGGAGCACGCACGCTAAAAAAACCCCACACAGAAGGCTCAAGGACAGATGCTCCACATCAACAGAACGCCTCAACTTCCAGAAATAACAGTCAATAATGGACAATAGCAAACAGAAGATGAAACCTCACACGCTGGACAGATGAGTATTAGCAAAAACAAAAATGAATAAATAATGTATATTGTTTATGATAGACCTAAGATATGGTTACCCTTTCTCAGTGAATTAGAACTAGGATAATGTATTATCAATTGTTTGCCCTATAGGTAACAACCCCCCCGACATAGGAGATAGCAGAAAAGGGGGAAAATTTATAAAAACCAAATATAGAAAATAAAGGGAGCATTGAAATGTAACACAGCCCTAATCTAAAAACGTAATGTACCATCCTGCAACTCAATTGTACTAAAAATGTTTAACTCATGTATATATGTATGCCCTCCTGGGGGTGAGGGCCGTAGCCCTCAATAGCTGCACTAGATTTGTGCCAGCTAGGTACAGGTCAATCCCTAGTTTGGAAAGGACGGTAGACAGCACATACTGTGACAATAGATAGTATCGTACCTTGCATCAAAGTAAGATCAACATATTGAATATTTGCATTTTTTCCTTTTGTTACCTATTGCTGTTGATTGCATATTTATATCCCTAACCAATACCCCACTCTACCTCACCCCACCCTTCCTACCCCCATATCCCATAACCACACGATAATTGCAGATACAAGTAAAAAATAGCACACCACAATCAGAAATAAAGCACAGCTGGAACCTCAGGGACCCGCCTAGACAGTACATACAACTTAGAGAGGGCAACACTGACACACACTCATCTCAAAATAGCGAGATAAGATGGACAATTCACCCATAATACACCCAATAAACATTATTACAATTAATGTCAAAGGGTTTAACATACCCCAAAAGAGAACAATAATACTAAACGATCTACACAGACAAAATGGAGACATAATTCTATTACAAGAAACACATTTTAAAAAGGGGTCAGAACCGAAATGGCACCACCACACATATACAACAGCCCACTTTTCATCAGGCACCACGAAAAAGTGTGGAGTTGGTATTCTGGTACACCGTAATGTTCCACTGGAAGTCACACATATAGAAACAGATGTAGAGGGAAGGTTGATCATTGTGACGGGCCTGCTCTTTGGCCAGCCCATAACTATTGCAAATGTATACTTCCCCAATAAACACCAAGCAGCATTCATGCACAAAATCTCAGGGAGGATACTAGACAACATCAAGGGCAGATTGTTCATAGGGGGGGACTTCAATGTTCCTCTCAACCCAGTGATGGATACATCAAGTGGTATCTCCAATGTCCCAAAAAGGGATATTAAACACATCAACAATCAATTACAATCACTAGCACTGCATGACATATGGCGCACTATTCACCCCACGACACGGGACTTCACTTTCTATTCCTTTCCACACAAATCATATTCTAGGATTGACTATCTCCTAACAGACTCAGTAGGCCTCACACTTATCAAACGTGTGAAGATTAGCTCGGCAACTTGGTCGGATCATGCCCCAGTCACCTGCCAAATAATCTGGCCTGATAGCCCGACAACTCCATATATATGGAGATTGGAGGACAACCTCCTAGACCATCCCCTAATTCAAACTACCATAAAAAAAGCATTGACAGAATATTTTCATCTCAACGTCACCCCAGACGTAACCTGTGAGACTATATGGGAGGCACATAAGTGCGTAATAAGAGGGGAACTGCTTAAACACAAAGCGGCATTACTGAAACAGCACAGAGCTAAATACAATACACTTCTAGCAGACCTCCAACACTTGGAGCACATACATAAACAAAATCCAAAAGACAATGACACAAGCACCCGACTTGCAACAGTCAGGTTAGAACTTAACACATATTTGCAACACGAGCAACAAAACAGGGCCTTAAAGCTACAACAAAAATATTATACCCAGGGAAATAAAGCAGGGAAACTACTTGCCAGAGCTCTAAAACGTAGGCACCTTAAAACGCACATTTATAGAATTAAAACTAAGACAGGACACACTAAAAGTGATAGCTCATCCCTGGTGGCGGAATTCTGCTCATACTACTCATCTTTATACAACCTAGCCTAGAGAGATGACACTATAAATACACCACATAGCAAAAGCCAGGGAATATTTAAATACCTAGCCAAGATCAATTTGCCCAAGATAGATAAGGAACAATCCGATACGTTGGACTCCCCAATAAACATCACAGAAATCAAAAGGGCAATCAAAGCGTTACCCACTGGGAAAAGCCCAGGACCAGATGGGTTTACCATCAAATACTACAAAAAATACATTCATATCCTGGCCCCAAAACTGGTGCAGCTATTCAACTCCTTAGACAGCGCAAAGGGTTTCCCTACCTCCATGCTTGAGGCGCACATCACAGTATTGCCAAAACCCGGCAAGCCACCTAATACACCTGAGAATTTTCGGCCAATATCCCTCCTAAACACCGACGTAAAAATATACGCCAGAATATTAGCAAACAGGCTTAACCCCATACTACCCTTATTAATAGCCCCTGACCAAGTGGGATTCATACCAGGCAGAGAAGCGAGGGATAAAACCCTTAAAATCTTACAGCTCATCACTTTAGCCCACAATACGCACCAAGAACTAGCACTAGTATCCACAGACGCCGAAAAGGCCTTTGATAGGGTGGATTGGGATTTCCTCAAGGCCACGCTTCAAAGAATGAACATGAGCGACAACTTCATAGGGAAAATTTTCTCACTCTACTCGGGCCCTACCGCCAGAGTTAAAGCTAATTCAACCCTTTTAGGACCCTTCAGAATACAAAATGGCACAAGACAGGGCTGTCCCCTCTCACCCATCCTATTTGCCATTTCAATTGAGACACTAGCGTGCCATATCAGGTCAAATAACGAAATCAAAGGCATATCCACAGGAGAAAACGAATACAAATTAGCAATGTATGCAGACGATGTCCTGCTAACACTAACAAACATAGATAAATCCCTACCGGCTTTACTTAAAACACTAGAAGAATATGGAAAAGTATCAAATTTCCACTTAAACCTAACCAAATCAGAATTGCTCAATATAAATACTCCCGCACCCATACTAAATAAAATAAGAACCCTATGCCCCATTAAAATTCAACAAACGCAGATAAAATACCTGGGCATCCTTATTACTCGCAACATGCAAGATCTATTCATTGCAAATTACCATCTCTTACTCAAGGAGATAACAAACGACCTCTCCAGGTGGAAAAATAAAACCATTTCATGGATAGGTAGGATACATGTCACAAAAATGAACATACTCCCTCGTATATTATACGTACTACAGGCATTACCCATCACACTGACGAGAGATTACCTATCCCGATTACAAAAATACATAGACCAATTTATATGGAACGGCATAAGGCCGAGAATCCCAAGGAAAACCCTGTATATGACAAGAGAGAGAGGGGGACTGGGACTGCCTAATATAAGACTGTATAGAATAGCGACAGTGATACAAAGGATAGTGGACTGGAGCCATAACTCAAACTCCAAACAATGGATACAAGTTGACAAAGAAATACTTCAACTCAAAAACATGGGTTGGTTGGCCTGGATACCAGCAAAACATAGGCCAAGAAAGATCCGAGAATTCCCACTGTGGGAGGAGCTCTTCCTGCAGTGGGATGCACTGATAAATACGAGCACACATATAACCTCAAGACCTTCTCCCTTGACTCCACTCCTAGCGAACCCGGAGTTGACATTTTCCTCACAGATCAGAGCCACCCCCGGAGACATCCCCTCAGTTAGCAAAATATATAATTAAAAGCTTGGTATCTGGGGACAAGGTTTGTTCCTGTGAGGAACTAGCAGAACGACTGGGAAACACCCCATCTAACTGGTTGCTACATTCACAGATATCACATTACCTGTCAACGCACAAAGCAAAGCATAACATGATCAGACATTTAACACCCTTTGAAACCATGTGTACTTCCACACACTATCCCCGCCATACTATTTCCACACTGTACAAAATACTCTTACACTCTGACAGAGACCAACTACCATCCTACTGCCACAAGTGGCATAGGGAACTACGTACAGAAATCAATGACACAGATTGGTTGCAAATATTTACTATTTACTTATCCCGTTGGTATCTCACACCGACGAGGATCAAAAAAATTTATAAACACGCAAGCGATAGATGTTGGAGGGGCTGCGGAGAAATAGCTGATATACATCATGTGTGGTGGGAGTGTGACAGGCTAGGAACATACTGGGTGGAAGTCATTAAACACATAAATAAAACTTTGGACACGCAGATAGCCAGAGAACCAAGCATACTCTTATTTCACAACCTTCCAAACCTAAAAGATGACGTAAAACAATCACTGCTATTCATAATGCTCAACAGCGCAAAAGCCCTTATACCCCTGAAATGGAAATCCGCGGAGGTGCCGGATTTGGAGATGTGGAAACAACAGGTGGAAAAACAACTTATCTTGGAGAGATACCATTTTCTTAAAATTGGCAAAATAGACACCCATGAGTACATGACATTAAGGTGGAAAGCTAACAGAAATAATAGATAAACCAGAACCATATCACAGACAACACCACACCAGTTATAGCAAACACACACCAATCTCAAACCAAAACACTAAAAATCTGTGGGTGACCCTTATATGGACATCCCCGCTTTGTGGGCGGGTCCCTGGGGATGACACCAAATTAAACGATAAAACTACATAGCCCTATACCCTACTACCCTACCAAACAGCCTTCCCCTCCCAACCTTCCCTTCCCCGAACCACTCTTTCTTATCAAAATTTATCTACAAATCTTAAAAAAAAAAAGCAAGCAAGCACATTATAAAGTTACATATAGTTTTGTTGTGATCTGCATTAACAGCTTTGGTCTACCAAAGACCTGGACTCTTTTGTATTATCTCATTAACTGTGAAATGGACATACAAACATAAGGACAATAGAACATTTCCTCTCCGTTCACCCACTACCTACCAAAAGACATTTAATCTAAGGCCCAAAAGTGGCTAAATAACTCTCAATGGGTGCGGATTGGCATGCTTATCAGCAATCTATAGAATTATAATCTCAGAAGACATTCCACGAATAACACTGTTTATATGCAAAAATACTTATTGTACAAACTGTTGATGTTGTTGTTGAACGGCTTACGTTGTAACCCGAGCCAAATCTGTTTATCTGACAATTCCATAATAAAGCTTTTTGAAAAAAAAATAAAAAAATTGCTTGCTCTTTCTAAAATCATGATAAAAAATGTTTGGGTTTCTTCATGTCCCTTTAAAGAGTCAGTCTACCATATAATTGTTATTGTTTTAAAAGATAGATAATCCCTTTATTACCCATTCCCCAGTTTTGCATAACCAACATAGTTATATTAATGTACTTTTTACCTCTGTGATTACCTTGTGTCTAAGAACCCTCTTCCAGCCCGCTGATCACATGACTGTGACTGTTTATTATCTATTGTCTTAAATTTAGCATTGTTTTGTGCTAGATCTTAAATAACCCCCTGTGCCTGAACACAGTGTTATCTATATGGCCCACTTTCTGTCTCTTTGTGTTGTAAAGAGATTAACAAAGCATGTGATAAGAGGCAGCCCTCAAAGGCTTAGAAATTAGCATATGAGCCTACCTAGGTTTAGTTTAAACTAAGAATACCAAGAGAAAAAAGCAAATTTGATGATAAAAGTAAATTGGAAAGTTGATTAAAATTAAAAGTCCTATCTGAATAATGAAAGTTTAATTTATACTAGACTGTCCCTTTAAGCCCTAGAAACCTCCAAGACCATTTGAAACATAATTTCCCACTCTTTCAAATTGTGTTTGTCTTGTGGGTTTAAAGGGACACTAAAGTCCAAATTTAAAAGGACATTAAACACTAAATGCTAGATAGAATAAAACATTCAAAGAAAAGATTAGTCTAAGAATAACACGTAGATGCATTTTTTTAAAGTTCCATTAGCTGTTTAAACATTGACAAAATAAGTGTAAGGTTTTAGTGTCCATAAAACAATAGGAGCTGCCATGTCGTAACTTGGAGCTGAGCGTGCTAAGCAAACTGTAGCTTTGAAACATTTACATTAGTTTTAACAAAAGATGAATGTAAATATTTAACTTAAGTTCAGTATTTGTTTCGTTTTAAACAAATAATGCAGGCAACAAATAATATTTAGGGAAATGAATGTCCCCGAATATTCGGAATGAAAATTTCATCTGAAACTACATTTTCTTGGCTGCGCAAATCTATTAAATAGCTGTTTTTGCTATTTGAAACTCTAAACCTGCAAGGAAATCAAACCTTGCTAACATATCTCTATATTTATACAAAATCCTCCTTATGTTATCCCTCTATACACAGTGAGACTAATTGTCCCGTTGGGAGCTTGAGTTATTTACAAACTTTCTTGTTTACTTAGCTTTTCTATAAACATGACATTTTCAGTATATGTGGAGATACCACATGCAAAAGCAGCTATATCAAATGATAAAACCATGGTAAAGGAGCGATCTGTAAACAATTGAATGCATTCCAAAAGGTAAAATTAATCATTTTGAACAAATGAAAGGAAAGAGAATACCAGTACATTGTCCCTTAAAAATGAATTCAATTATATCCATAATATGGTAATAGTTGCACAGGGTTTATAGGTTAGAAGATTAATTTAAAATCAATGAGAATGTGTTATTATTGTAATTAAGAGGTGTGGTTTCAGTCACTAGTGGATATATAACGGTCTACTTTTTATATTGATTTTATCTATGCCTGTCCCATGTTTTCAGAAGTGTGGGACTGCGTCACTTAACTGATAGTTATGCTGCTGATTTTGTCTATTTATTGAGTTTTTTTGAGTGTGTTAATTTTTTCCATTTCTAATAGGTTTTGTTCCTCTGTTTAGTGGAAATTTAGGCTGTTTTTAATGTGAATGAAGAATGCAGTTTTGTGCTCTGATGCCCTTTAATTTCTGATACATACTTGAATATTTATATTTTTAGCTACTGATTCTTTAATGGCACTTACTGGTTACTTTTGCTAGAATTTACTTTCAGGTTTGAACTATGGGCCAGATTACATGTGGGGTGCAATAAGCAATATTGATGGCTCATGCTAAAATCAACACATAACTTGGTAAGTCAAATTTACCAGAGAAGGTTTAGGAAGGCTGACATCACTCTAGCGCAATGTATACTTTCAATGGATAGTGCAACCTCGCTAAACAGTTGAAAGTTATAGGTTGCGCTCGAGCAAAAGCTTAAAATACACTAAAATATTTAGAGCAACTTGAGACCTAAAGTAAAGTGTAATTGTAAGTATTACACTCATTTATACACTTTTAATTAAAAAATATAATTTAAATATTGATAAAACATTTTTATTTATGTGTTTATATGTGTAAATATGTATGTGCACATAAACATACATATAAGCACAAATACACACACACATATATATATATATATATATATATATATATATATATATATATATATACTGTATATATAAGTAAGAAATACAAGCAGTCAACTGGTAAATAATGGCGATAAAACACTAAAAAGTGCCTATCAGTTGACGTTCCAAGGACATCAACTGACAGACACTTTTTAGTGCTGTATCGGCTCGTCTACGGTCTTATATTTTTTAGTACTGATCTGTATCTTTTTCCTACCAGTTACTTTGCAGACTTGGTTACATGTCAGGACTGCCTGTGGTTTTATCACACTATATTTATCAGGAGACCTCATATTGTTGTGGTTATAATGTGTGAGTGCATTTTGAACGGATTTCTATATAGCATTTATTAACAACTGTATTACACGATCTCTGCCTTTTTTTTATATTTCTCCATATGATCACTATATCCTGAATGAAGGGACACACAGAGATCTACCCCAAAAGAACCTAGAGGCTGGACATTCCATACTCCAAGAAGGGAAGAAACCGTCATCGAAACTGCACAGACTCTTTTTACCGGATGTCTCTCCCTCACAGATGTGGCAAATTACCTCTATATATTGAGGTTTATTCTAGTAAGTGAAATACCTTCTGGATTTACATTATTTGGTGATTATCATATCCTGACTTTGGACTGTCTCATATATATATATATATATATATATATATATATATATATATATTTCTTTGTTTTATAAGTCCGGGTTTCTTTGACACTACTACATCTCTTATGTTTTGATATCTTTGATTACGTGATGAAATAATGTACTGTTGTTACTATTTATCCCTAGTTTACGTTATAGCAGCCTTTGTTGTTTTCCTAGACTTATTTAACATTAGCGCAGAATTTTAGGGTTGCTTGCCCCAGTACAGTGACTCCTCTGTCCTGTGGCATTCTACTTATTTGTGTATATATAAAATAACATTTTTTCTAAGTAAAGAACATAAGAATTTTAGGAATTCCTAAGCACCTTCGTCTTTAGCGCAGTTGATCTAGCAAGCGAGCAATAAATAGGAAAGGCTTTCTTCAGCGAGCCCCATAGAAATCTTTATGGAGGAATTATTGCAGTCGCTATATCAGAAGTCCTGAATTTAGTGAGACTGAGTCTTTTGATTGAGAGCTTGTAATACGCCCACTTATCTGGCCGTGCTAATATTTTACTTTGAGCGCAGTTATCACTTGAGTGGAAAAAAAATAGCGCACCACTTGTAATCTGAAGCGGCAACAGTTAAGCACGAGCCATAAGGGGTTTATCGTGGGTGTTTGCATGCATCAGGTTGTTAGCTCGTATTACAAGTTTAAAGTAAATGCGATCGCTTGAGTGCAATTCAGGTTAAAGGGACAGTCTAGTCAAAATAAAACTTTCATGATTCCAATTGGGCATGCAATTTTAAACAACTTTCCAATTTACTTTTATCATCAAATTTGCTTTGCTCTCTTGCTATTCTTTGTGGAAAGGTAAACCTAGCTAGACTCATATGCTAATTTCTAAGCCGTTGAACTGCTTCTTATCTCAGTGCATTTTGACAGTTTTTGGCAGACACTGTTAGTTCATGTGTGTTATATAGATAACATTGTGCTCATTCCCGTGGAGTTATTTAAGAGCCGGCACTGATTGGCTAAAATGCATGTCTGTCAAAAGAACTGAGATAAGGGGGCAGTCTGCTGCTGTTGCTGTACATGAATCCCTTGAACTTATTGTTTGATGGGTTAATAAGAGGTCTGAGAAGCGTCTCAAAGTCCCCAATCTCAGCATTTTTGGCCTTTACTATAATCAAGACAGCCCAGAATTCCTTTGTCAGAAGCAGAAAACCCCCACATTAAATTACATTTAAAAGTACAAATACACTCATGGTAACAACATCTAATAAAAAGTATTAAAAAAATATTGCACACAAACGTTGTATGGGTTCAAAGATATGAGGTCTCAGATGTTAGGAAAAAAAAAAGGCAGGCAAATGGCATTAACATAGAGACACATACATATACAATGTCTAAATATGTATATGTATGTATATACAGTATGTGTGTACATATGTATTTATATGTGTTTATATGTATTTACAGACATATATAGACATATAAACACATAAATAGATATGTATACATATATAGACATAATACATATACATATATCCTATATTATAAAAGACAAGTGTTTGTCTGAAGCCGTCATGCGCAGTACAGACAAACACTTGGCCTTAGACAGCTGATCGCACGCGCACCCACCCGACCTGAACGCAGCGCGAGGACCCAGCAAGTGGAAGAGCACAGCTGATCGCACGCTTACCCACCCGACCTGAACGCAGCGCGAGGAGAGAGAGAGAGAGAGAGAGAGAGAGAGAGATTAAATATAATATAACACAACAACGGGCTTTAGGACTAGTATATATATATATATATATATATATATATGTGCATTGGAGCCCTTTGCAGTCAAGTAGCTGAAAACATGAAAACCCATATTTATGGAATATTCATATTTAATAAGTATTTCACTGTGTTTTTACTGTAAATATTTCACTTGCCAATGGTTTTCACATAGGGGAATGTGTTATAAGTATTTTTTAATTGATATTCCTATAGTATCTGTATATATCTATACCTATATATAATCATATAAAGATATATTTTTTTACCCAAAAAAATCATATATATATATATATATATATATATATATATATATTACTTTAAGAATAAATAGAACATAGTCTGCTATGTGAAGAAATATGTGAAATATTATTATTTCATGTCGGGCTGGTGCACTTGGTTAAACATGATCAGGTTTGCATGCAAGTAAGTGTGTTAGGTTTTTTCAACTTTTTGCACTCCATCTATGGGGGATTAGGTTAGCATGATCTCGATATTGGAAGTTCTGCTTTTTGTGCACATCGGATTAGTGCTCATGGAAAAACTTTTTACTTTCAACCTGCAATATGCTTGCTACCCGATGTGCACAAAAAGCCTCTTTAGTGTGTCATGTGCTTTATCGTTTGTCACTAAAGTTTTGATAGCCTTTTGTTTTAAAATTCTGCTGGAAGCACCTTTATTCTTTTTTCAAATGAGCTTGAAGATGGGTTGTTTTTTTTTTTTTTGACTATTAGTTTAGCTAGATTTGAAAGAAAGCTATAGATAATTTAGCCTTTTTTTCATCAGGAAAAAAATTAGTTCTAAGACCAGTATCTGAGTGATCTCCAAAGATAACAGCTATCTGATTTTAATGCCTCTAAAGTTTAGTTTCCTTGTGAAAAAATCCAGTGAGTGGTTAACATCTGTTCAAGTTGGATATAGTTTAACATAATAATATCAGTTTAGATAAACTGCAGGTAGGTAGACAGCTAATTCTCTTTCTGCATATAAATGAGACTGTGCCTACTCCACAAGGCAAGAACCGAATGCTTATTCAACAGAAGTATTTTCCACCTCTTAGGTAGTGGAAGTAGCTATTTCTTCTGCAGCAATGTAGCAGTGAGGAATTCACCTTCATTCTTCTGGAGTACTACAAATTGGATGTCTGTAAATACTGATTATATGCCTGGTCTCACAGTTTTTTCTTCTATATTTACTACTTAGGTCCATACTTAACCAATAATGTTTTTTTAATGCTAAGGAGAAGATGATAAGGACAACTCTGTTGTCTCTAATGGTGGAGAAAGGCAGGCATGCTTCTACAATCCTAACAGGAAAACAAAATTGATTTATTCAATAACAAACAAAAATAATAATCAAGACTATAGATGTACAATAAATAGCTACAATAGCTGAATATCAAACCTGCAAGAATCTGAACCATAACATAATTTTAATTGATATGATAATTTAAATTGCAACATTTATATGGTCTTTTAAAGGAATAGTCTAGTCAAAATTAAACTTTCATGATTCAAATAGAGCATGCAATGTTAAGCAAATTTCTAATTTACTCCAATTATCAATTTTTCTTTGTTCTCTTGGTATTTTTATTTGAAAAAACAAGAATATACGCTTAGGAGCTGGCCTAATTTTGGTTTAGCACCTGAGTAGTGCTTACTGATTGGTGGCTACATTTTGATACCAATCAGCAAGTGCTACCCAGGTGCTGAACCAAAAATGGGCAAGCTCCTAAGCTTACATTCTTGGTTTTTTAAATAAAGATACAGAGAGAAAGAAAAAAAATTGATAATAGGAGTAAATTAGAAAGTTGCTTAAAGTTGCATGCTCTATCTGAATCATGAAAGTTTATTTTGACTAGACTGTTCCTTTAAGTATACAAACGAGTTACCAAGTCAACCAAAAATAATCTTAATATAAAAGTAAGAAGGTAAGTATAAGGAAAAACAATAATTCCTATCACCCTATTGAGTATAGAAAACATAGCCAGGTTAAAGTGGATGTAAAGTCAATGCTATCACACAATTTCAATTTGTTTATCATTCAAAATTAAGTTAAGTTTAATTCATCATTTTTTTTAAATGTATAATTATATCGATCTATATACTTATTTACTGTTAATCATCTTGCTCGCTTCCTCCGCCCGCCATTTTTGACCGCATTTTGAAGGTTGATTGACACTGTAGTCTACTAATAATCAATCATACCCCGTGGCGTCCAGCCCCTTTTCGGAGACGTCACTATCTCTTTATGCGCATGCGTCTTTCTTTATGCGCATGCGAAACCAACTGCTGTTTGATTCAGAAGCGCTGCGCGTACACGATTTAAGCATACGCATAACAATGCAGCAGTCATTTGCTTCCTGGATACACAGAGAATTTAATAACGCATGCGCAAATCAGGCACTGAATGTTAAACGCATGCGCAAAAAAACAACACATCGTGAACGAGCTTTTCGAACACGTCATAGAGCGGGTGGGACCGCTCTATACGTTAGGCGGAAGAAATAAAGGAAGAAATGGATAGGAGGAGCTAGAAGCGAAAACGGAGATAAGTTTGCATTTAAAATATAATGTGATATTTTGCGAATTTTGGGGGGAAAAAATTGCGTTTTGACTAATACACTGATTATGAATTATAATTGACTCCTTGAAACGGGAAAATTTACATTCACTTTAACTAAAAATAGCCTCAATAAAAAAGAATAAGGTAAGACAGCTAGCAATGTTTTTGCCCCCAACATTTTAAAAAAAAATTACTTGCAGCTTTATATTCAATTAGCTACAAGGCTTACATGGAAAGATATTTATCAATGTCCATTCTTTAATTTGCGTTGATGAAATGACTGTTTTCTAGGAAAATGTGATGCACACATGTCATTTTCTTTTGTCATGTAGAAAATAAAAGTAATTAATAAAACCTGCATAATTATTTTCTTTTGTTGACTAAATACCATCTAATTATGTGTTGTCTGGTTGATTTATTGTTTTCGACCAATTTTTCGACAGGTGAAGTCAAACGTTCTCTTATGTCATGACTTTGCCTATCAATTAACTACATTTAGAAATGTTTAGAAGCTCAGTAATCTAGTTAAGAGCTCAGTGAAGTTAGATTGTTTAGTGTGTATTATTCTGTGAAATCTTTCTAAATGTTTAATGATAAATTACTTTTTTAATTCATAGGTAAATTTTGATTATAAGTTGAAGCTGAAAAGTAACGAGTGAAAAGAAAAAAGTACAGAAGAAAAAAAAAATAACTAAAAATAAAGGTAAGTTTAACAACTATAAAACAAACAAAAAAGAGACAGTAACAACAGCAAATATTGGTTTTGTTCTGCTCTGCTTAGAAAAGTTATTTAATAATGCATTTAAAGATGATTTTGTTTTTGAATTGCTTGAATACTATGATATATATGTTCTATAAAGAGCAAACAGACAGACAATGGATAGATAGATATATAGGGCCAGATTACGAGTGGAGCGCAAATGAATGCTTCCGCTTGATCGTTAATTGCGTTAGAAGTAAGCTTTTTGCACTCGTCGGATTGCGCTTGTATTATTACCCGACGAGCGTAAAAAACTAAACTTAGAATATCGCACAAACCCGTATATTCTCAAGTGTGCTAACCCAACGTGAAAATATGAATATTTCACTTTCCAATGTTCTGCACATACAAGAATATGTTCTATTTATTCATAAATAAATATGTCTACAATATATATTTATACCTATACATGATTTTATATATATATATATATGTATAGATATATAGAGATATATATAGGAATATCTATTTATAAATACATAGAATATATTCTACTATGTTCAGAACAAAAAATATTTACAGTGCAAACATAGTTAAAACCTTTATTAAAAATGAATATTGCATAAAATGATTTTACATGTTTTCATCTACTTATCGGCAAAGGGCGCCAATGCACTTATATATATGTCTATATATGTATACATATGTATTTATGTGTTTATATGTGTATATATGTCTATATATACACATATAAGCACATATGTACACATATATATAGACACAAATATATATCTTAAGATGGATATGTATATATATATATATTATTAAATATGTGTATGTATCTCAATGTTAAAGCCCTTTGGCTGCCTTTTTTTTCTAACACCTGAGACCTTATATCTTTGAGCCTTTATAACTTTGTGTACAATATTATTATTGAAACATTTTTATCAGATGGTATTACCAGTGTAATGTGATTAATATTGGCTGCAGGATATACTTCTTAAAGTGCACCCCCTGCTTTCTGCTAACTCGATCTACAGAGCAAAGTGTCCCTTTCCAGTGATCTCTATTACTTTCAATAGGAGACATCTTGCCAATTGCAAAGAATTCTCCTTTTTATGATAATTCCACCATTCCCTGTGAGGGTCAGCGTTAAAAACCACATCTGAAATATTGAGGTTTAGATCATCCGCCCATAGAAAGAAAAGCATATGAAACTCCAGCAAAAAAACAAGAATCTTGCAATCTTGAGTAAAAAAATAACATGCAATAGAAGTGCTCTACCAATACACTGCACTCGCTTTGAGTCTGCTCACTCTTTTACAAGGGAACAACCAAATATTTAAAGCACTTTTCTGACACCAACCCCCTTAGAAGGGTGTTACCCCTTATCAACTAAAAATCAAGGTGATAAGATAATTGAGGAAAAATAAGGTATTTACCAAATCTAACTCAAGTTTTTTTCCCCAAAATACAGGTTGATCAGAGAGGGAAAAAGAAAAAAAAGAGACACTCCTGGCTAACCCGCATAAGCTTAGTTAAAGGGACACTATACCCAAACATTTTCTTTCATGATTAAGGTAGAGAATATAATTTTAAACAACATTCCAATTTACTTCTATTACCTAATTTGCTTTATTCTTTAGATATACTTTAGTCAAGAAATAGCAATGCACACAGTGAACCAATCACAGGAGGCATCTATGTGCAGCTACCAATCAGCAGCTACTAAGCATATCTAGATATGATTTTCAGCAAAGAATATCAAGAGAATGAAGCAAAACAGATAATAGAAGTAAATTAGAAAGTTGTTTATAATTGTATGCTCTTTCTAAATCATGAAAGAAAAAATGTGGGTTTCATGTCCCTTTAAGTCCAGCCTCATCTGTTTCCTTAAATACAATCCATTTACGACAAACTGAAAAATGAGAAAATAGACTTCCATGGAGCCAGATACTGCTTTTTAAAATAAAAAGTTATCATGTTGATATAAATATATGCACCTTTTACACTAGAAAATATGGCAGTAACAAAGACCAGACAATTGTAGGAGTTGAGTAAAAGGGGTAAGGCTTCAATACCATAGAGGAACATTGAGAACTCTTACACACTGTCTTATTTATTAGGCCTATTATCAGACTTGGATTTAGTCGATTCGTTAATACCTTCCTCCAGCAGTATATTTACTTACTGGGCTTAATCTTCTTAAATCTCCAAAGTAGGTTTATCATTTTATAATTATGTAAATAAACTTTACACATTAAATATATAAATGTTGTTTCTTTTTCAAATTATCCTTCCTAACTGTAAATGCTGATAATAACAGAAGCACAAGACTGCAAAAGGGTGCTACTGTATAGCTCCACGTTTTTATAAATGTGGCCCAGCAGTTTAAATCAGTTTAAATCAATACTTATTATGGTTCCCAACTTCAAGGTGTTGTTATAGGATTTCATTTACATATTATGACAATGAGACCTGGATGAGTCAATCAGGATCTCAGCCTTGACCCTTTTATTAAATTGGTGAAGAGTGCTTACTGTTGCAATGTATACATCTATTTTTTTAATCAGAATCCCCCGTTTTACTACGGGCTGACAAATGGGTGCTACAAGGGTTAAAAATGCCACTTTTGTAGATCTTTTATTTATGTGCCTTACTCCATTTGGGGTTACATCTGGCTGTTGATAATGTATTTTGGAACTTAACCTCCTGTATTTGGCTGCTATCAATAGGACTGCTTTCGCATACTGCAAAACCCAATGTTAGCAATAAAACTGCACTTCACCAGGTAAAAGTATCAAATCCTTTCCATCAGACAGCAATCAATGCAAACATTTACTGACACCGCACTCCTATTCAGGCAGAACTTTATTGTTGCAGTCAGTACAATATAATGAGGAATGTTTCGGGGCACCTGCCCCTTTCTCAAGCTGACATATACTGTTATTATACAAGTATATCTATCCCATTCCATCTTCCTAAAACCAATCACAACATGGGAATGTGTAACTTAGACTAACATTTCTTAAAGGGACAGAACCCAATACACCACATACCCTATGTAACTTCTATCTAATCTCAGTACACAATCTGGACCATCTATTAAATAAGATATGTTCACATATCTATAAGAAATATAAATATTCCAACATTATAAATATAACGAAAAAGTAACATCCAAATAAGTAATATGTATATGGAATTATGTCCAAATTTATTAACCAATACTGATTCATATGGTGGGGCATATTTATCAAGCTCCGTTTGGAGATTAAGGACCCTTGCTTCCGGCGAGCCTGTTGATTGGTCGTGAATCTGCAGGGGGCAGCATTGCACCAGCAATGATAAATGACGACAGCATATGCTGTCGGCATTTAGCGATGTGCAGCGGACATGATACGCTACTCCGTTCGCACATTGATAAATATACCCCATTGTCTTTAAGCTTGTCCAGATATTTCAGGTATTTAGACTAAGTGACTAAATTATTAGCAGAACTCATAAGCACTCTTAACAAAAGTGCATACTTAGACACAATTTTACATGTAAATACTGACCTTACATAAATTATAATTTAGGACTTACAATACTAGTGACTTCATAGTCTCCCATAATCACAATAAAGTCCATTATAGTGTTATACTTGCAGATTCTTACACACGGTAAGCTATTGATAAAATAGCCAACAACCACACAGAGCAGATCTTGTATTTTTAATAAATTGATGATTTTAAAACTATTCCACTAAAGGTTATATTTTATTTCGGTATACTCCCACCTCTTGGTGACTGTTGATACATTAAGGAAACAGAAGTGCTAATAGTGCGCACACAAAAAAAGAAAATAGTATGCTCCCTTCTAATATTTATAAGATATAAGCAAAGAGTAAGGTGCAGCCTATAGGGATTATATATACAGTATATACACAGAAGTAAAACTGAGAGAAGACCACACCAAATTTGCGTATTCTTAAAGTCTAGGTATCAAGCACCCTTACTCATACAAATTACAAAAAGAGATAACACAAGCTAGAAAATGTATTAATAAATGTCACACATATAAAAATAGAGTAAATGTGGGGTACCCGTCATCAATTAGGGTCAGAAAGATACAACCGGTTGTATATAGCAGAAGATATGATGCACCACAAAGCTAGAAAAGCATGCTAGTCAGAAAAGCAGTCCCAAGCAATAGAAGGGTCAGGCGTAAAGCTGGTTGTTACAGCGTTAATAAGCTTATTAGTGCAAAAAAGTCTCTCATGTAATTGCAGCCAACCCGATTGTATCCATACAGATATGCCAACTTCGTTCCCTCACTTAAGGTAAAGTTAGTCACCATATAATCAGAACCAAAGGAGAATAAATGCACAAATGCACAGGCAGACCACTGCCAGAAATGACTTCCAGTGGCACCGGTCTTAGTGATACCTGTATCCTTAGAGTTGTTACCGTCCATAAGCAATATCTCCTGTACCCTATAGGTGGTAGAGCCACAGAGGGTCAGAAGGATGAAGGGAATCCCCAGCACAAACTCAAGGCGACACACAAAGGCGTCCTCATGCGGTTGTATCTTTCTGACCTTAATTGATGATGGGGAACCCCGCATTTTATATGTGTGATATTTATTAATAAATTAGTATTTTTGTACGCAATTTTCTAGCTTGTGTTATCTCTTTTTGTAATTTGTATAAGTAAGGGTGCTTGATACCTACACTTTAAGACCACACAAAGCTAATAGTGCACACTTTAGGTCAGTATAGTCTGTCCTCTTTTATTTTGCAAATTTTCAATAAATGCACAGCACTCTAGCCTCTATATAATACCATACAAGGTTTTTCATTATAGAGCATTCCCATTATATCAGTGTAGTGCTTTTTGTTTTTGTACACTATAAGGTAGATTTACCAAGCAGCGGATGCTGCAATCTACCCCCGTAAGCCGGAAACTTAAGTTAAGAAGCCGCGGTCATGATTGACCAGTCATTGATACGATCGGGATGATTAACACCCCTGCTAGTGGCAGGAATGTGCGTGTGGCATTGTACAAGCATTTTACTAGAAATGCTTGTGCAATGTTAAATGCAAACAGCTTATGCTACAGCGAATCATGTCCGCCCGGCACTTAATAAATTGGCCCCTATATATCTATATCTATATATTGATGATTATATAGAGGTATAGATATATACAGATATATATATATATATATAGGAATATCTTTTTAAAAATCTATAGAACATATTCTCCTATGTGCAGAACACTGGAATGTGAAATATTTACAGTAAATACACATTGTAACACTTTATTAAATAAGAATATTGCATAAAAATAATTTTTCATGTTTTTAATTACTTGACTGCAAAGGGCTCCAATGAACATATATATATATATATATATATATATATATATATATATATATATATATATATATATATATATATACAGTATATATAAATATGTCTATATGTGTATACACATGTATTTATGTGTTTCTATGTGTATATATGTCTGTAAATAAATATATACACATATAAATACATATGTACACACATATAAACATGTATATACACATATTTAGACGTATATGCATGTATCTCAATGTTGAAGCCCTTTACTTGCCTTTGTTTTCTAACATCTGAGATCTCATATCTTTGAGCCCTTATAACTTTTTTGTGCAATATTTTTTGTAATCATCTTTATTAGTGTTATTATGAGTGTAAGTGTACTTTGTAATGTATTTTTCATGTGTTTTTTGCTACACTTTTTTCCCGAAAAACAGTTAACCAGAGATTGTGTTAACCTGACATGCGTTAACTTAAATTGGGCTCAAGCAATCGCGTTTACTTTCAACTTGTAATACAAGCGAAAAAACGCAACGCGCACAAACACCTGCCATAAACCCTTTTTCGCTTGCACATAACTGTTGGCTCCCCACTGGTAATCTAGACCTCTGTGGGAAGCAACAGAACAGTATTTTGTATTTTGAATAAATTCTTTTATAAGGTACAAAACACTGCAAACAAAACAACAACTTTAAACTTTGTTTAAAGATTATTTTTGTATCATATATAAATTAATGTTCGTTCTATACTACAAGCAAATATATAGATATTCTGACAGCTCTTAAGTTAATTGCTGCAGGTAGGTAAACTCATAAATTGATAAAAGAAAAAGGAACTGCAGGGCTTCCTATATATTTCATTTTTATTTTCTCCTTACAGAAGAACCTTTGTTAGTGTTTTCAATATCTGTACTCAAATTCTACTGTTCAGTATTGCTTAGATATTGAAAATAACTTGAATGAAATATAAAAAAAACAACAACCCATACTGTGCTAAATTAATCTGAAAATTATTATGACCATATATTCTCTCAGTTGCAAAATATATAACAGATGCGTTTAACTGTATTGTTGTGACTGTGCCTTAAAAGGACATGTTACCCTTATGCTGAAACACTTGAAATTGACAAAGCAGTCTGTAAAAAAGATTTTTAAAAATATCACATGAAGACCCCTATGTAAAAAATATTTACCTCAAAATCTTCTTTGTTGCCACATTCTATTGCAAAGGGAGTTTAAGCATCCAATCAGGATACTTGTCACATGACTTGCAAATGAGCGTGCATCTGGCATGTGTACCTCATGAAGTTACTATGAAATCTTGAATGATTAGGGTGAAATCCCACACGATCACAAATAAAGAAAACTGTCAACTCACCACAGATGATGATGATTAACTCTGGTGAGCTGAAGAAATTTTGAGGTAATTTCTTACACAAATATATTATTCTAATATTTATCATATGGTTTACATGTCAGGTATAGTATAAGTACCCCTTTATTAAAGACCCTTTACGGCCGTCAATTGCCCCAGTCAGGGGAAAGAATTTAAAAAAGGGTAAAATCAAATGCTTAACTGAATTATTAATATATGTCACTATTTGTTCTTAAAACGTTGACGCAAGGGGAGTATTCCTGCTTGTGTACTGTTCTACCTCTTCTATTTGTTTTTGTAATCTCTAACACCTAGATTACAAGTTTTGCGGTATGGTGCGGTACGGCTATACCGCTGAAAAATTGGCCATTGTGCGTGAAATGGCAGGTCTCCAGTATTACAAGTTGCGGCAGTATAGCTATACCACAAGCATTTTAGCCTGTAATGCAACAATCCATTGCACACTCAAAAAATGACATTTGAGTGCGGGATTTCCATAGCGCCATATTACAGGTGGTCCGGCTAAAATGCTTGCATTATAGCCTATACCGCCGTGATTCATACCGCGATCTGAGACCAGTAGTTATGGGTTTTGTGAAACTATAATGTTTCACAAAACTCACAACTAAAATGTTACGAAGTACACTAACACCCATAAACTACCTATTAACCCCTAAACCGCCACCCTCCCGCATCACAAATACTATATTAAACTTATTAACCCCTAATCCGCCACCCACCCACATAGCCAACACTAAATAAAGCTATTAACCCGTAAAATGCCGGCCCCCCACATCGCTACTACTATATTAAACCTAATAACCCCTAAACCGCCAGCCCCCCCACATCTCAATTACTATAATAAACCTATTAACCCCTAAACCGTGGGCCCCCCACATCACAATTACTATAATAAACCTATTAACCCCTAAACCACCAGCCCCCCACATCGCAACTACTACAATAAACCTATTAACCCCTAAACCGCCGGCCCCCCACAGCACAACTACTATAATAAACCTATTAACCCCTAAACCGCCGGCCCCCCACATCGCAAATACTATAATAAACATATTAACCCCTAAACCGCCAGCCCCCCACATCGCAACTACTAAACTAAACCTATTAATCCCTATACCGCTGGCCCCCCACATCGCAACACACTAAATTAAACTATTAACCCCTAAACCGCCGGCCCCCAAATCGCAAATACTATAATAAACCTATTAACCCCTAAACCGCCAGCCCCCCACATCGCAACTACTAAACTAAACCTATTAATCCCTATACCGCTGGCCCCCCACATCGCAACACACTAAATTAAACTATTAACCCTTTAACCTAATACCACCCTAATTTTAAATTAAATTTACAATATAACTATCTTTAAATAAATAAAAACTTACCTGTGAAATAAAAAAAATAAGTATCCTAACATTACTATTTTAAAACAATAAAATTAACAACAAAAAAACAAAAAAAAGGAATTACAAATTAAAAAAATCCTAACTCCACGGAAAAAAAAATACATTACAAAAAAATAAAAACTCTAAAATTACGAAAAATAAAAAACTCTAAGATTGCAAAAAATAAATGAAATTATCCAAAATAATAGAAATTACACCTAGTCTAATATCCCTATAAAACAAAAAAGGCCCCCAAAATAAAAACACCACTAACCTAACAATAAACTGCCAAAAGTCCTTTGTAGGGCATTGCCCTAAGTTAAACAGCTCTTCTACCTAAAAATTACAAAGTCCCCCTAACAGTAACACCCCCCACCCAGCCAACCCCCCAAAATAAAAAACCTAACTCTAAAAAAACCTAAGATACCCATTGCCCCTAAAGGGGCATTTGTATTAGCAATGCCGTTAAAAGGGCATTCAGCTCTTTAAATGCCCATCCCTAATCTAAAAAAAACCCCACCCAAAAAGAAAACAAAAAAAAAATAACACTAACCCCAGAAAATATACTCACAGTTCCTGAAGTCCGGACATCCATCATCCAGGCGGCAAGAAGCCTTCATCCAGGCCGCAACATCCATCGCGGGGGCATCTCCTATCTTCATTCTGGTGGCACGGAGCTGTGGAGGTAGCAGAGCTGTGGAGGCACGGAGCATCGTCGCTGGCAGCGCGGATATCAAACGTGGAGGATCCTCTTCATACAATCACGCCGTACACTGAAGCTTGAATGCAAGGTACCCGTTTAAAAATGGGGTACCTTGCATTCCTATTGACTGACATTTTCAAATCAGCCAATAGGATTAAAGCTACTGAAATCCTATTGGCTGTTCAAATCAGCCCAAACCAGAATAGTGCAAAACTTGCAATCTTGGTGTTTATTGAATAGTCACCCTTATATAGGAAGATATGGACTCTTTAGGTTTTTATTTTCTCTGAGAATGATACCATTCTAATGAGCATTCTTTGGCATGTATTTATCAAGCCGTCAACCGCAAATACGCTGGAATTCCGCAGCGTATTTGTGGCGATCCTGATTCGCCTTAGTTATCAAACCCTACAAACCGGCAAAAGTAGAATTTGGTGACGTAACATACAATCCGCCGACACAGATCAATGCTTACGTCACTACAGATGTTCCGAACGCAAGTTCGGCACAATCTAATTACTTTTGGAAGTTATCAAATATCTGCCAGGTACGCTCGGCACTATTCCAGCCCAGCATACCTGGTTTTCAATCCGCTGCCCTGGAGCCGGCGGATGCCATAGGAATCAATGGGAGTCGGAAAGCAGCGAGAGCTTATGCTCGCTGCTGCCCGATATCCCATTGATTCCTATGGGAACGTGTTCACCTAACACCCTAACATGTACCCCAAGTCTAAACACCCCTAATTTGTCGCCCCCTACACTGCCGCCACCTACATTATACTTATTAACCCCTAATCTGCCCCCCTATACCGCCGCCACCTACATTATACTTATTAACCCCTAATCTGCCGCCCTGACACCGCCACCACCTAAATAAAACTTATTAACCCCTATCCTGCCACTCCCGGACCCCGCCGCAACGAAATAAACGTATTAACCCCTAAACCGCCACTCCCAGAGCCCACCGTCACCTACATTATACTTATTAACCCCTAATCTTCTGCCCCCTACACTGCCGCCACCTACATTAACCCCTAATCTGCCCCCCCCACACCGCCGCCACTATATTAAATTTATTAACCCCTAAACCTAAGTCTAACCCTAACACCCCCTAAATTAAATATAATTTAAATAAATCTAAATAAATATTCCTATCATTAAATAAATTATTCCTATTTAAAACTAAATGCCTATAAAATAAACCCTAAGCTAGCTACAATATAACTAATAGTTATATTGTAGCTAGCTTAGGGTTCCAATCAGGCAATAGAATGCGAGCTCAATCCTATTGGTTGATTAGATCAGCCAATAGGATTGAACTTTAATCATATTGGCTGATTGCATCAGCCAATAGGATTTTTCCTACCTTAGGAGCTGCGGTTAAGGGGTTAAACACTTTATTTAGTTGCGGTGGGGTCTGTGAGCGGCGGTTTAGGGGTTAATACATTTCTTAGAGTTGCGGTGGGCTCCGGGAGCGGCGGTATAGGGGGTAAACAGTATTGTATAGTGTGGGTGTTTAGTGACAGGGTACCAAGAAAGCTGTAAAAAAGCCGAATAGCAGCGAGATCGATGACTGTTAGTTAACAACAGTCCGCTGCTCATCACACCGTACTTGGTGCGCGTTTTTTTGACAACTTTTTTGATAATTATGGAGATCGTATTCAGGTCTGAGGCAGCGATGTTAGGCGATCTTAGGCGAGCGTATTGGTGCCGTCGAATGCAAGAAAGTCGGCACTTTGATAAATAGATGCATTTGTATGATTTTTGATGTTTAATTTTTTTATGTACTGTCTTTAATAAAGAAGATTTATGTTTTATTCCTATTATGTATCGTAAATGGTAAAAAAAAAAATATATAGCAAAATGTGCTACTTCTATATTTCCAATAAAAAAGTGTGATTCTTTGCAAATCCTGAGCAACATTCTAATAACAGAACAATTCCGTTCAAAAGTTTCACTTCTGTAATACATTTAAATATCATTACACTCAAATAAAAAAAATCATTTTGATATATTCCAGCATAAGCCATTCTTCACTCCTGCATACATGAAAGAAAAATTATGAAAATCAACATTACAACTGAAATATCAATGGGATGTTCTACACATTTCACCTTTGGTTTCCATAGGGAATTGTAGTGTATTCATAAATAATTTCTGCTTTCAATCTCTTTTACCCTTGCTTCAAAGAAGCATTTTCAGAAGCAACTATGTAAGATGCACTTTTGCCACTTCATCAAAAACATATAAAAATGAAATATACTGCAATATTTATAATATTGTATTAGAAAAAGAAACCCTTGGGTGATCCAATACATATGCCTTGTTCTTCACTGCCACAAACCTTTAAAGGAGATAATGTGAAAAAACGTAGGTTTATTGCGGCTTGCCTCTGAATACATAGTAGTTTCTATTTTAAATACACATTTGAAATTAAACCATTGTGGTTTTTCTTCAAACTTTAATTTGGAATTGTTTTCTTCAATAGATCTGTAGCCTTTAAATCTTTGAGAATAATTGTTTTTATTTCACTTTTTTTCATTACCAGACTTTTACTAGATACAGCTGAAAAAAGCACCTTTGTGCTAGATGAACCATTTAACTGAAGTACACTCTAATAAAAATATATACAAGTATAGCTTAAGTTATTGTATTATTTATTGCAAAATTGTTTTTAATAAGTAACATCACTGTTAAATGAATAGTGTTATCATATTTGATTCAATTTTTTTTATATTAAATGTAATATTAAAAACACTGAACTAGATTACAAATGGAGGGATACTTTCTTTTCATAATTTAAGGCTGGAGAAAAGGAGATCTATGGGTATATTTAACATAGTGGAAGCAGACATGATACGATGTAGCGTATCATGTCTGCTGCACATCGAGAAATGCCGACAGCATACGCTGTCAGCATTTATCATTGCACAAGCAGTTCATCAGAACTGCTTGTGCAATACCGCCCCCTGCAGATTCGCGGCCAATCGCCCGCTAGCAGGGGGTGTCAATCAACCCTATCGTATTTGATCAGGTTGATTTCTGTCCGCCACCTCAGAGCAGGCGGACAAGTTATGGAGCAGCACTCTTTAGAACGCTGCTTCATAAGTTCTATTTCCAAAAACAAGGGGCATCAAACTCCATACGGAGCTTGATAAAACGGTCCTTTAATCTCCAGCAATGTAAACATTTTTTCACTGTAAGAGCAATCAAATTGTGGAACTCATTACCAAAAGAGGTAGTGAATGCCAATACCTTAGATACATTTCAAATGCTTTATATACTGGCTCTCTGGCTAGAAACTGAATTCAGGGATATGATTGCTTGTATTAAATGGGTCACCTTTTTTTAATGTGATTAATTTAAGATCAACTGGAGCTTTTATTGTACGTATATTAAGATTTGTATAGTTTTAACTTGATGGACTTCTGTCTTTTTTCAACCTCCTCTACTATGTAACATACGGTATAATAAAGACATGTATACACATATATAGACATATTAGACACAAATCCCAATACTCATTTATGGTAAAAGTAAAGCAACACTTTATTGTCCATAGTTAAAAAAAAAAATAAGGCACAAGTAGTTACCAATAAAAACACAAATGGTTATGGGGGAACTTGACCCCTCCACATCAGACTTATTTCATGCCTCTAGCGTACTTGGTAGTTTTGGTGTTGCCAAGGTTCAAACTGCTTATAATACTACTCAACTAACCAGTTCAAACAAAGTCTAATAGTCTCAGACCTTTAGTATATGCAAAATGTACTTACACTTCTCATAAGAAATAAATGATGAATTGACAATTTGTAATCCTCATATGATACAATAAAGGAAAAAATACAATTTAAAAGGAGAAAAAAAAGGAAACAGTATATGCAACAATCAATGTTTAACAAAGGGGTTAATATCCATCTGTGAAAAGAACCCATAAGGGATCCTTGTTCTTAAATTAAAGATTCCAGAATACTTCTCTATTGCTAGCCCTAGGACTTCACGGGATGAACCCAAGACAAACAGGATTACTATATAGACCATCATAGAGTCATTTGATGATCATCAAACTAGTTTAGAAGTCATTTGCACATCCTCGGACATCATCAGGCTTGTAAAGTCATCAGCTAATGTAAAAAGTCCTGGGTAATGAATTAAGAATGATTAGCAGATTACTTTACTGATTACTTCACAAGCATGAACAGCCAGTAAATGACTCTAGAGTCATCTCATTTAAATATTTCAGCCTGTGGGCAGACTTTAGGATGGCTTCTGATGACTCATTAATTACTTCAGAATGACTCCAGGAAGAGTCATAGGGAAATCAATACCCTGTACTTTCAATAGTGAATTGTCTGAATTGTGTAAATTATGAAAGTGTTTGGCAATGAAAGTCATGGAATCAAGATCCTTAATGGCACTCATGTGTTCCAAGAATCTATCTCTGAGTGCTATTTTTGTACTTCCTGCATATTGTTTTTTACAGCCCATGCATGTAACTAGATACACTATGGGCCAGATTACAAGTGGAGAGGTATTTAACGCTCCTGCTTGAGTGCTTACTTTGCTAGAAATAAGCTATCTGCGCATGACGGGTAGCGATCATAATACAAGTTGAAAGTAAACTTTTTTCACTTGCGTGCCAACCCAACACACATAAAAATCTGAACTTAGAGTATTGCGCATATGATAATGTATTCCCTCATAGAAGTCAATGGAGCCAAACAAGTGGAAAAAAAAACCACCCTACTTTTCAAGCTTTTAATGTGCTAACCAGACATGAAAAACAGAATTTATGCTTACCTGATAAATTACTTTCTCCAATGGTGTGTCCGGTCCACGGCGTCATCCTTACTTGTGGGATATTCTCTTCCCCAACAGGAAATGGCAAAGAGTCCCAGCAAAGCTGGCCATATAGTCCCTCCTAGGCTCCGCCCACCCCAGTCATTCGACCGACGGACAGGAGGAAATATATATAGGAGAAACCATATGGTACCGTGGTGACTGTAGTTAGAGAAAATAATTCATCAGACCTGATTAAAAAACCAGGGCGGGCCGTGGACCGTACACACCGTTGGAGAAAGTAATTTATCAGGTAAGCATAAATTCTGTTTTCTCCAACATTGGTGTGTCCGGTCCACGGCGTCATCCTTACTAGTGGGAACCAATACCAAAGCTTTAGGACACGGATGAAGGGAGGGAGCAAATCAGGTTACCTAAACGGAAGGCACCACAGCTTGCAAAACCTTTCTCCCAAAAATAGCCTCCGAAGAAGCAAAAGTATCAAATTTGTAAAATTTAGCAAAAGTGTGCAGTGAAGACCAAGTCGCTGCCTTACATATCTGGTCAACAGAAGCCTCGTTCTTGAAGGCCCATGTGGAAGCCACAGCCCTAGTGAAGTGAGCTGTGATTCTTTCAGGAGGCTGCCGTCCGGCAGTCTCGTAAGCCAATCGGATAATGCTTTTAAGCCAAAAGGAAAGAGAGGTAGAAGTCGCTTTTTGACCTCTCCTTTTACCAGAATAAACGACAAACAAGGAAGATGTTTGTCTGAAATCTTTAGTAGCCTCTAAATAGAACTTTAGAGCATGGACAACGTCCAAATTGTGTAACAAACGTTCCTTCTTTGAAACTGGATTCGGACACAAAGAAGGTACAACTATCTCCTGGTTAATATTTTTGTTAGAAACAACTTTAGGAAGAAAACCAGGCTTAGTACGCAAAACCACCTTATCTGCATGGAACACCAGATAGGGCGGAGAACACTGCAGAGCAGATAACTCTGAAACTCTTCTAGCAGAAGAAATTGCAACTAAAAACAAAACTTTCCAAGAAAGTAACTTAATATCTATGGAATGTAAAGGTTCAAACGGAACCCCTTGAAGAACTGAAAGAACTAGATTTAGACTCCAGGGAGGAGTCAAAGGTCTGTAAACAGGCTTGATCCTAACCAGAGCCTGAACAAATGCTTGAACATCTGGCACAGCTGCCAGTCTTTTGTGTAGTAAGACAGATAAAGCAGAGATCTGTCCCTTTAGAGAACTTGCAGATAATCCTTTCTCCAAACCTTCTTGTAGAAAGGAGAGAATCTTAGGAATTTTTATCTTATTCCATGGAAATCCTTTGGATTCACACCAACAGATATATTTTTTCCATATCTTATGGTAAATTTTTCTAGTTACAGGTTTTCTAGCCTGAACCAGAGTATCTATAACAGAATCTGAAAACCCACGCTTTGATAGAATCAAGCGTTCAATCTCCAAGCCGTCAGTTGGAGGGAGACCAGATTTGGATGTTCGAATGGACCCTGAACAAGAAGGTCCTGTCTCAAAGGTAGCTTCCATGGTGGAGCCGATGACATATTCACCAGGTCTGCATACCAAGTCCTGCGTGGCCACGCAGGAGCTATCAAGATCACCGAGGCCCTCTCCTGATTGATCCTGGCTACCAGCCTGGGAATGAGAGGAAACGGTGGGAATACATAAGCTAGGTTGAAGGTCCAAGGTGCTACTAGTGCATCTACTAGAGTCGCCTTGGGATCCCTGGATCTGGACCCGTAGCAAGGGACCTTGAAGTTCTGACGAGACGCCATCAGATCCATGTCTGGAATGTTATTTGGGCAAAGATTTCCGGATGGAGTTCCCACTCCCCCGGATGGAATGTCTGACGACTCAGAAAATCTGCTTCCCAATTTTCCACTCCTGGGATGTGGATCGCAGACAAGTGGCAGGAGTGATCCTCCGCCCATTGAATTATTTTGGTCACTTCTTTCATCGCCAGGGAACTCTTTGTTCCCCCCTGATGATTGATATATGCAACGGTCGTCATGTTGTCTGATTGAAACCTTATGAATTTGGCCTTTGCTAGTTGAGGCCAAGCTCTGAGAGCACTGAATATCGCTCTCAGTTCCAGAATGTTTATCGGGAGAAGAGACTCTTCCCGAGACCATAGTCCCTGATCCAATCAGCCAATAGGATTGAGCTGGCATTCTATTGGCTGATTGGATCAGCCAATAGAATGCAAGCTCAATCCTATTGGCTGATTGCATCAGCCAATAGGATTTTTTCTACCTTAATTCCGATTGGCTGATAGAATTCTATCAGCCAATCGGAATTGAAGGGACGCTATCTTGGATGACGTCATTTAAAGGAACCTTCATTCTTCAGTTGGACGTCGATGGAAGAGGATGCTCCGCGTCGGCTGTCTGGAAGATGGAGCTGCTCCGCGCCGGATGGATGGATGAAGATAGAAGATGCCGCCTGGATGAAGACTTCTGCCCATCTGGAGGACCTCTTCTTCCCGGCTTGGATGAAGACTTCTGCCCGTCTGGAGGGCCACTTCGCCCAGCTTCGTTGAGGACTTCGGCCCGGATGGGTGAAGACTTCTCAAGGTAGGGTGATCTTCAAGGGGTTAGTGTTAGGTTTTATTAAGGGGGTATTGGGTGGGATTTAGAGTAGGGTTGGGTGTGTGGGTGGTGGGTTTTATTGTTGGGGGGGTATTGTACTTGTCAGAACTCACTATACCACCTTATGTTTAGTGTCATACAATTACCAATACCACCTTTACCTTTTAGTTCCTCCTAGCCTATTTAAGCTTTCTCCTGACGCCAGCCAGGTGCTTAGTAATTGAGTTTTATCCCTAGGTAACTCTGCTACAGACTGAGCTCCTGCTTATTCCAAGCTAACTTATTGGAAAATAGTTTAAACTTTATTCAAGGGGAACTGACACCCTGTTACGGTGTTCTGTTTTCACTACTTTGGTAACGGCATACATTTCTGTTACATCTCTACTTATAATATCAAGCCAGGATTATACTTCAAACCTCTGTGTGCCTTTGCATCCTTACCGGAAGATTTGTGAGTTTAATTCTTCCCCGGACTTCAGTCCTGTGACGTCAGACGCCAACCGCAACCTGTTTCAGTAAGCTGTCACTCACCGCCTAACAGCTGATGTCTCGAGTGCCGCTTGAGTTCTCTGCTCTCAGCCGATTCAACAGGTAACCTGTGACTCACTCGCTACAGCTAACAGAGTTGTGTAACATCTATTTGTGACTTTAAATCTTTGGCGCTCACCTCACTAATTATTGGGCACAGAGGAACTGCTGCATTGATTGTATTGTGATACATATGAACTGATACTTTTCCACAAATCATCAGAAAGAATTACTTTGTAAATATTTGTTTCCTAATGGATACTTAACATATTAAGTTACTCCTTTATTTTTCCTCAAGTCTCCACATAGACTTAAAGTTTATTAACTCACTCTGAGCCCCATTATGGTTAACATCGTCATATGTTAATTAAGTGCTGAGTGAAACATTACATCTGATCCGCAGCTGTAGATCCACAGCAATAGTTGAAATATCTTTAACCTACTGATCCTTGACAGAATTACTAAGCCTGAATAATGGATCCAGCGGATCTGCCGCAAATTGTTTACAATCTTTCGCAAAAGGTAGATCAACTAGGACAGGCCATGAGTGCCTTACAAGTGGAGAATGAAACTTTGAGAAAGGTTATCAGAGACACTGTGAAGGTTACAACACCACCTCCGGTGAGCCAACCTGAACCTCAGATAGCATCTCCTGATTTCTTTTCAGGCGACAGACGCCTATATTGTCAATTTAAGAATGCATGCATGTTGCTTTTCACACTCAAACCTAAAACTTATCCTAGTGATCATCTGAAAGTTTTGACAATGATATCTTTTCTGCGTGGTGAACCCAGGATCTGGGCAGACTCGTTTTATGAAACACACAATCCTATTCTCACTTCCCTACCAGATTTCCTCACTGCCATGGATGAATTGTACTTGGATACTAATTCACAAATTACCGCTGAAACTAAGATGAGAGCTTTACGACAAGGTTCTAAACCAGTTGAGGTGTATATCACCGAATTTAAGCAGTTCTCTACAGACTCCCAATGGAATCAAATAGCTCTTAGAAACCAATTCAGGCTGGGTCTCTCTGATTCCATTAAGGATGAGTTGGCTAGAGTGGTTTTACCAGAGACCTTGGAAGGTCTGATGAGGCTGTCCATACAAATAGACAGGCGTCTCAGGGAAAGGAGAAGTGAAAGACACGGTTCTGAAGTTATCTACTGGAGACCTACACCTCCCATACCCCATGGGGCTACCAGTAGTTCCACTCAAGAACCGATGGAGATTGGAGTTCTAAGAGGTCCTCTGTCACTAGAAGAAAAGCAGAGACGCAAAACTCTAGCACTCTGCCTATACTGTGCTAATCCTTCCCATTCAGTAAAGGAATGTCCACTGCTACAAAAGAATAAGAAAAGTAAGTGCATTATGACTAACATTTCTACCTCAAAGCAGAATAACCCTATTTACTGTATCATCTCTCTCTCTTTGCAGTGGGAACGTAGACGCCTAACCACTGAGGCTATTGTTGACACCGGGGCCCACGGGAATTATATAGATTCTACCATTGTGAAAATAAATAAAATAGCACTTGAAAGAAAAACCACTCCTGTCTCTATTTGTGTGGTTGATGGCACATACATATCTAGCGGTCCAATAACACATCATACTGTTCCTTTATTGGTTACCACACAAGACAATCATCATGAATACATTCGCTTTGATGTTTTGCCTTCTCCTCTTTTTCCTGTGGTTTTAGGCATACAGTGGATACGCTTGCATGAACCCACGATAGTCTGGAAGACATTAAAACTCACTTTAGACTCCCCATATTGTAAGAGTACCTGTACATCTCCCACACATGTAATACAGGTAGCTGAGGAGTTGCCTATCATTCCTAAGGAGTATACCCAATATATAGAAGTATTTAGCAAACGTGAGGCAGAAAACTTGCCACCGCACCGCAGTTATGACTGCCCCATAGACCTTAAACCTGGTGCAACTATACCTTATGGTCACTTATACCCGTTGAGTCAACCTGAGCTTGAACATTTAAAAGCTTATTTAGACGAGAACCTTAAGAAGGGATTCATCAGACCCTCAGTATATCCTGCTGGTGCAGGAATGTTCTTTGTCAAAAACAAAGATCAATCATTACGTCCGATCATAGACTACAGAGACCTTAACAAAATCACTGTTAAGAATATGTATCCTCTCCCATTAATACCCGAGCTCATAGAACGCCTTCACAAAGCTAAGATTTTCACCAAATTAGATCTCAGGGGGGCCTACAACCTCATACGCATAAGAGAGGGAGATGAGTGGTTGACTGCTTTTAGGACTCGATACGGTCTGTATGAGTACCTAGTTATGCCATTTGGCCTTACCAATGCACCAGCTACCTTTCAACACTACATCAACGATGTCTTCAGAGACCTGTTAGACATCTGTGTCGTAGTTTATCTGAACGACATCCTGATCTACTCCCAAAACCTACAAGATCATATTAAGCATGTCAGCTGGGTGCTCTCAAGATTACAGGTCCATCGACTTTATGCAAAGGCTGAGAAATGCTTATTTCACACTCAAAAGATATCTTTCCTTGGTTACAACATCTCCTCTGAAGGCATCGAGATGCAACAAGACAAGGTTGAAGCAGTAAAAGATTGGCCTATTCCACAAACCCGAAAGGATCTCCAACGCTTCTTAGGTTTCAGCAACTACTATCGAAAATTTATCAAAAATTATTCCTCTATCGTTAAACCTCTCACCATCCTTACGGGCAGTACAACTACCTATCGGTGGAACTCAAAGGCCAATGAAGCATTTGATTTCTTAAAACACTCCTTCACAACAGCTCCAATATTGCGTCACCCTAATCCTGCTTTACAGTATTACCTTGAAGTGGACTCCTCAGACTACGCCTTAGGAGCTGTCTTGTCCCAAAGAGAAAGTTTAACCCAACCTCTGCACCCTATAGCCTTCTATTCGAAAATTATGTCGCCTCCTGAAAGGAATTACCCGATCGGGGAAAAGGAGTTACTTTCCATTAAAAGAGCTTTTGAATACTGGAGGCATCTTCTAGAGGGTACACTCTTACCTGTTATAGTCTACACCGACCACAAAAATTTGGAATACCTCCAGAGAAATAAGACCCTCTCTGCTAGACAAGTGAGGTGGAGTCTTTACTTTAGCAGATTTCATTTTCAGATCATTTACAGACCAGCTAACCGTAATGGAAAGGCGGACGCTCTCTCCCGAAGAGACCCTAAACCAACTTCGGAAGATAACCCTACAGTGATGATACCCCACGAGAAGTTCTTAGGCATCACATCATCTTCTGAGTCCGTTTATCAAAAAGCCATACATGCTGAACAAGATTTACCTAAAGAAATAACACTAGGAAATGATGGTCTATATTACAAATCAGATAAATTATATATACCTGAGCAATTAAGACAAAATCTGATGAAGGAACATCATAATTCCCCTCTTTCTGGACACCCTGGTATTCAAAGAACTCTAAACCTCATATCAAGGACTTATTGGTGGCCACATATGGCAGTGGATGTTCGTAACTATGTACAAAGTTGCACTAGATGTATCACCTCAAAATCGGAGAGACGTCCTCCTTATGGATTGCTGATGCCCATACAAGTTCCACAAAGACCCTGGACTCATCTAGGTATAGATTTTATCGTTGAATTACCTACTTCAGCTGGAATGAACACCTTAATGGTAGTTATCGACTTGTTTACCAAGATGGCTCATTTTATACCGCACCACAAATTGCCAACCTCAGCTGAAACCGCACAACTATTTATTGACAACATTATTAAACTACACGGGATACCAGAAATCTTTACTACTGACAGGGGAACTCAATTCACCTCTCGTTTCTGGAAGAACCTCTGCAACAAGTTACAGATTGAACACCGTTATACCACCGCTTACCACCCCCAGACTAATGGCCAAACAGAGCGCTTAAACCAGTGGCTCGAGCAGTATCTGCGCTGCTACTGTGCCTACCACCAAACAGACTGGAAGAATTTCCTTTCAACTGCAGAATTCGCATATAACAACTCTCTCAATTCGTCCAGTAAGATGTCACCATTCTTCGCGAATTATGCATACCACCCAAAGATTAGTCTCTCAACAAAAGAATCTTCTCTAAACCCAAATGTGGAGGATCTAACTGATAGACTTACTGAAAACTGGCAACTCTTACAAAGGAATCTACAAACTGCTCAGGAGACACAAAAGAAGTACTATGACCTCAGAAGAAGGCCATCTCCACCGACCCCAAGTTGCAGACCCCAAGCAAGAAACTAGCAAGCCTCTTTATAGGACCATTTCGTATTATACGTATCATCAACCAAAATGCTGTTACTTTACAACTTCCTGCCACTCTTGCCATCCATCCTACATTCCACGTCTCCTTATTGAAACCTGCAAAAAACACTGGTACTCAACTACTACCTCCTGAAGCTCAGTCTTTAGACCCTAACGTTTATGAAGTGAAGGATATTTTGGATTCGCGCTTATATAAAGGTGATCTACAATACCTTGTCAGTTGGAAGGGGTACTGCTCAGACGAAGACACATGGGAACCCCATAATCTTGTGAACGCTCCCAGATTGGTGTCTCGCTTCCATTCAAGGAATCCCCATAGACCTCGTTTACAAGCCGTGGGACGGCTTGAGTGAAGGGGGCAATCTGTCAGAACTCACTATACCACCTTATGTTTAGTTTCATACAATTACCAATACCACCTTTACCTTTTAGTTCCTCCTAGCCTATTTAAGCTTTCTCCTGATGCCAGCCAGGTGCTTAGTAATTGAGTTTTATCCCTAGGTAACTCTGCTACAGACTGAGCTCCTGCTTATTCCAAGCTAACTTATTGGAAAATAGTTTAAACTTTATTCAAGGGGAACTGACACCCTGTTACGGTGTTCTGTTTTCACTACTTTGGTAACGGCATACATTTCTGTTACATCTCTACTTATAATATCAAGCCAGGATTATACTTCAAACCTCTGTGTGCCTTTGCATCCTTACCGGAAGATTTGTGAGTTTAATTCTTCCCCGGACTTCAGTCCTGTGACGTCAGACGCCAACCGCAACCTGTTTCAGTAAGCTGTCACTCACCGCCTAACAGCTGATGTCTCGAGTGCCGCTCGAGTTCTCTGCTCTCAGCCGATTCAACAGGTAACCTGTGACTCACTCGCTACAGCTAACAGAGTTGTGTAACATCTATTTGTGACTTTAAATCTTTGGCGCTCACCTCACTAATTATTGGGCACAGAGGAACTGCTGCATTGATTGTATTGTGATACATATGAACTGATACTTTTCCACAAATCATCAGAAAGAATTACTTTGTAAATATTTGTTTCCTAATGGATACTTAACATATTAAGTTACTCCTTTATTTTTCCTCAAGTCTCCACATAGACTTAAAGTTTATTAACTCACTCTGAGCCCCATTATGGTTAACATCGTCATATGTTAATTAAGTGCTGAGTGAAACATTACATCTGATCCGCAGCTGTAGATCCACAGCAATAGTTGAAATATCTTTAACCTACTGATCCTTGACAGTACTTTTATTTACAGGTAAAAGAGCTGATTACTTTGGGGCAATGCCCCGCAAAAGGCCCTTTTAATGGCTATTTGTAATTTAGTATAGGGTAGGGCTTTTTATTATTTGGGGGGGGGGCTTTTTTATTTTATTAGGGGGATTAGATTAGGTGTAATTAGTTTAAAAAACTTGTAATTATTTTATTATTTTCTGTAATTTAGTGCTTGTATTTTTTCGTACTTTAGATCATTTTATTTAATTGTATTTAATTGTAGTTAATTTAGGTAATTAATTTAATTATAGTGTAGTGTTAGGTGTAATTGTAACTTAGGTTATGTTTTATTTTACAGGTAAATTTGACTTTATTTTAACTAGGTAGCTATTAAATAGTTAATAACTATTTAATAACTATTGTACCTAGTTAAAATAAATACAAAAGTTGCCTGTAAAATAAAAATAAATCCTAAGCTAGCTACAATGTAACTATTAATTATATTGTAGCTAATTTAGGGTTTATTTTATCGGTAAGTATTTAGTTTTAAATAGGAATAATTTAGTTAATTGTAGTAATTTTATTTAGAATTATTTAAATTCTATTTAAGTTAGGGGGTGTTAGGGTTAGGGTTAGACTTAGGTTTAGGGGTTAATAACTTTAATATAGTGGTAGCGACGTTGGGGGCAGCAGATTAGGGGTTAGTAAATATAATGTAGGTGTCGGCGATGTGGGGCACAGCAGATTAGGGGTTCATAAGTATAATGTAGGTGGCGGCGGTGTCTGGAGCGGCAAATTAGGGGTTACTAATATAATGTAGGTATAGGCGATGTCGGGAGCGGCAGATTAGGGGTTAATAAGTGTAATATTAGGGGTGTTTAGACTCGGGGTTAATGTTAGGGCGTTTGGTGTAGACATAACTTTTATTTCCCCATAGGAATCAATGGGGCTGCGTTAAGAGCTGAACGCTACTTTTTTGCAGGTGTTAGTTTTTTTTTCAGCCGGCTCTCCCCCATTGATTCTAATGGGGAAATCGTGCACGAGCACGTTTTGCCAGCTCACCGCTAACGTAAGCAGCGCTGGTATTGAGGTGAGAGGTGGAGCTAAATTTTGCTCTCCGCTCACTTTTCTGTGGCTAACGCTGGGTTTCTAAAAACCTGTAATACCAGTGTTGTCTGTAGGTGAGCGGTGAAGGAAAACTACTTGTTAGCACCGCACCCCTGTTACCGCAAAACTCGTAATCTAGGTGCATATGTCTGGAGTAAATCCAATACAGCTCGCCATCCAAATAACACCATACCTACAGTAAAGCATGGAGGTGGTAATATCCTGATATGGGGGTGTTTCTCTGCAGCAGACACTGGAGTACTTGTCACGATAGAAGGAATAATGGATGGGGCAAAATACCATCAAATTGCCAGTATATGGCCGGGTTATAATTAGTGATGTCGCGAATAGTTCGCCGGTGAACATAGCTTGTTCGCATTTGCCGCGGCGGGCGAACATATGCGATGTTCAGTCCGCACCTATTCGTCATCATTGAGTAAACTTTGACCCTGTACCTCACAGTCAGCAGGCACATTCCAGCCAATCAGCAGCAGACCCTCCCACCTCCTGACAGCATCCATTTTAGATTCATTCGGAAGCTGCATTCTTAGTGAGAGGAGGGACAGTGTAGCTGCTGCTGATTTAATAGGGAAATCGATAGCTAGGCTAGTGTATTCAGTGTCCACTACAGTCCTGAAGGACTCATCTGATCTCTGCTGTAAGGACAGCACCCCAAAAAGCCCATATTAGGGCTAGAACATCAGTCTGCTTTTTTTTTTTTGTTCCTGTGTAATCTAATTGCAGTTGCCTGCCTGCCAGCGTGTGTGTCAGGCTCACAGCGTATACTGTGCCCACTTGCCCAGTGCCACCACTCATATCTGGTGTAACAGTAGTGTACATTTAAAAAAAAAAAACTTTTTTGACTGTGAAATAATAGCAGTCAGTTTCCTTCACACGTGTGCATTTCAGGGCCTGCCAGGGCACAGTGTCACACCAGTGCAACTCATATCTGGTGTAACAAAAGTGTACATTTAACCCCTTAACGACCGAGGACATGCAGGCTACGTCCTCTAAAAAAAGTCCCTTAACGACCAAGGACGTACCCTGCACGTCCTCGGTCTGGAAAGCTGCTGGAAGCGATCCTGATCACTTCCAGCTTCTTTCCGGTTATTGCAGGATGCCTCTATATCGAGGCATCCTGCAATAACAAATTTTACACCTCCGGTGCAGAGAGAGCTGTCTCTGCACTGGACATCGATGGCAGCATTCATTGGTGGGTGGGAGCTGAAGTGGGAGGCGGGTGGGCGGCCATCGATGAGGTCTAAGTGAGAGAGAGGGGCAGGATCGCCGGGGGCGTGCGCGCGTGCACGGGAGGAGGCGTGCGGGCACGAGCAGGGGAGGGAGCGGGTGGGAACCACTACACTACAGAAAAATTGTTTTTGAAAGTAGGAGAAAAACAACTAAGGGATCTGGGAGCGGGTGGGAGATTGGTCTTGAGGGGGGGGGGGGTACACTACAGAAAAAGGGGAAAAAAATAAACATTTTATTTGCAAACTGGGTACTGGCAGACAGCTGTCAGTACCCAAGATGGCCCCCAATAAGGCAGAGGGGGAGGGTTAGAGAGCTGTTTTGGGGGGATCAGGGAGGTTGGGGGCTAAGGTGGGATCCTAAACAACAGCATATGTAAATATGCTAAAAAATATTTTTTTTTAAAAAAAATACCTTTTTTTTAGTACTGGCAGACAATCTACCAGTACTTAAGATGGCGGGGACAATTGTGGGGTGGGGGAGGGAAGATAGCTCTTTGGGAGGGATCAGAGGGTCTGATGTGTGAGGTGGGAAGCTGATCTCTACACTAAAGCTAAAATTAACTCTGCAAGCTCCCTACAAGCTACCTAATTAACCCCTTCACTGCTGGGCATAATTCACGTGTTGTGTGCAGTGGCATTTAGCAGCCTTCTAATTACCAAAAAGCAACACCAAAGCCATATATCTCTGCTATTTCTGAACAAAGGGGATCCCAGAGAAGCATTTGCAACCATTTGTGCCATAATTGCACAAGCTGTTTGTAAATAATTTCAGTGAGAAACCTAAAGTTTGTGAAAAAGTTAACTATTTTTTTTAATTTGATCGCATTTGGCGGTGATGAAATGGGGGCATGAAATATACCAAAAAGGGCCAAGATCAATACTTGGGGTTGTCTACTACACTACACTAAAGCTAAAATTAACCTTACAAGCTCCCTAATTAACCCCTGCACTGCTGAGCATAATACACATGTGGTGCGCAGCGGCATTTAGCGGCCTTCTAATTACCAAAAAGCAACGCCAAAGCCATATATGTCTGCTATTTCTGAACAAAGGGGATCACAGAGAAACATTTACAACCATTTGTGCCATAATTGCACAAAATGTTTGTAAATGATTTCAGTGAGAAACCTAAAATTTGGAAAAATGTAAAGTTTTTTTTTTATTTGATCGCATTTGGTGGTGAAATGGGGGCATGAAATATACCAAAATGGGCCTAGATCAATACTTTGGGTTGTCTACTACACTACACTAAAGCTAAAACTACCCCAAAAAGCTCCCTACATGCTCCCTAATTAACCCCTTCACTGATGGGCATAATACACGTGTGGTGCGCAGTGGCATTTAGCGGCCTTCTAATTACCAATAAGCAACCCAAAGCCATATGTGTCTGCTATTTCTGAATAAAGGGGATCCCAGAGAAAAATTTACAACCAACTATGCCATAATTGCACAAGCTGCTTGTAGATAATTTCAGTGAGAAACCTAAAGTTTGTGAAAAAATTTGTGAAAAAGTGAACAATTTTTTTTATTTGAGTGAGGTTTCAGTGAGAAACCTAAAATTTGGAAAAATGTAAAGTTTTTTTTTTTATTTGATCGCATTTGGTGGTGAAATGGTGGCATGAAATATACCAAAATGGGCCTAAATCAATACTTTGGGATGTCTTCTAAAAAAAAAATATACATGTCAATGGATATTCAGGGATTCCTGACAGATATCAGTGTTCCAATGTAACTAGCGCTAATTTTGAAAAAAAGTGGTTTGGAAATAGCAAAGTGCTATTTGTATTTATGGCCCTATAACTTGTAAAAAAAAAAGCAAAGAAGATGTAAACATTGGGTATTTCTAAACTCAGGACAAAATTTAGAAACTATTCAGTATGGGTGTTTATTGGTGGTTGTAGATATGTAACAGATTTTGGGGGTCAAAGTTAGAAAAAGTGTGTTTTTTTCCATATTTTCCTCATATTTTATATTTTTTTTTATAGTAAATTATAAGATATGATGAAAATAATGGTATTTTTAGAAACTCCATTTAATGGCGAGAAAAACGGTATATAATATGTGTGGGTACAGTAAATGAGTAAGAGTAAAATTACAGCTAAATACAAACACCGCAGAAATGTAAAAATAGCCTTGGTCCCAAACGGACAGAAAATGGAAAAGTGCTGTGGTCATTAAGGGGTTAAAAAAACAACACTTTTTTGACTGTGAAATAATAGCAGTCAGTTTTCTTCACACGTGTGCGTTTCAGGGCCTGCCAGGGCACAGTGTCACACCAGTGCAACTCATATCTGGTGTAACAGTAGTGTACATTAAAAAAAATTTTTTGACTGTAATAGATTGAATAGCAGTTAGTTGTCTGCAAGCGTGTGTGTCAGGCATACAGCGTCTACTCTGCCAACTTCTGCCAGTGCACAGTGCCACTCATATCTGTTGTCACAGTAGCTTGCACGCATAGTACCACTAATCGGAAAAAAAATTACATGAAGAGGCAGGCCACCCCGCAGGGGCCATCGTGGTCATGGTGCTGTGATTCCCTTTGGCCCTAGAATAATGCCCAGTGTTCAGAGGCCACCTACCCTGAACTCGAAAAGTTCTGAGGACATAGTTGACTGGCTAACACAGGACACCCAATCTTCTACAGCTTCCGCTCGGAACCTTGGCGCACCATCCTCCTCCAGCTTAGCTTCGGGCACCTCTCAAGTTACCACTCGCCCGCCTGCCGCCACCACCAACACTAGCACCACAGCCGCTTCACTTGATCTGTCAGAGGAGTTATTTACACATCAGTTGGAAGAAATGAGTGATGCGCAACCATTATTGCCAGAGGATGTAGATATGTCTCAGTCAGGCAGCATTACACACATGACGTACGGTGTGATGATGATGATGTTGTACCCGCTGCTGCTTCCTTTGCTGAGTTGTCAGATACAAGTGAAGCGGTTGGTGATAACGATTCGTCCGTGGATGTCACGTGGGTGTCCGCTAGAAGAGAAGAAGAACAGGGGGAAAGTTCAGATGAGGAGACAGAGAGGAGGAGGAGACGAGTTGGAAGCAGGGGGAGGTCGTCGCAAGGAGCTAGTGACACAGTCAGACAGCATGCATCGGAACCCGGGGTCAGCCAGACAGCACACCAATCAACGCATGCTGTTGCCACCACCAGAATGCCGTCATTGCAGAGCTCAGGAGTGTGGCATTTTTTTGGTGTGTCTGCCTCAGACAACAGATATGCCATTTGCAACCTGTGCCAAAAGAAACTGAGTCGTGGGAAGTCCAACACCCACATAGGTACAACTGCTTTGCGAAGGCACATGATCGCACATCACAAACGCCTATGGGATCAACACATGAGTACAAGCAGCACACAAACTCAAAGCCACCATCCTCCTCCTAGTCCAGCATCTTCAGCCACGTTAACCACTGCTGTCCTCCTTGCCCCCTCTCAACCATCCGCCACTCCGTCTCTCTTCCGGAGCAGTTCCTGCTCATCTGCCCACAGTCAGGTGTCTGTCAAGGACATGTTTGAGCGTAAGAAGCCAATGTCACAAAGTCACCCCCTTGCCCGGCGTCTGACAGCTGGCTTGTCTGAACTCTTAGCCCGCCAGCTTTTACCATACAAGCTGGTGGAGTCTGAGGCATTCCAAAAATTTGTAGCTATTGGGACACTGCAGTGGAAGGTACCCGGCCGAAATTTCTTTGCACAAAAGGCAATTCCCAACCTGTACTCGATTGTGCGAAAGTTAGTAATGGCATGTCTGGCACACAGTGTTGGGGCAAGGGTCCATCTGACCACTGATAACTGGTCTGCAAAGCATGGTCAGGGCAGGTATATCACCTACACTGCACATTGGGTAAACCTGCTGATGGCTGCCAAGCATGGAATGCGTGGCTCTGCAGAGGAGTTGGTGACACCGCCATGACTTGCAGGCAGGCCTGCTGCCACCTCCTCTACTCCTCCTACTCCATCCTCTTCCATAACCTCCTCGGCTGAGTCCTCTTCTGCTGCTGCGTCTTGCTCCACATCAACGGCACCCCCCCCCAGATCCCCAGGTACTATTCCACATCCCGGATATGGCAGTGTCACGCCGTCTTGGGGTTGACTTGCCTGAAAGCAGAGAGTCACACCGGACCAGCACTCCTGTCCGCCCTGAACGCACAGGTGGATCAGTGGCTGACTCCGCACCAACTGGAGATCGGCAAAGTGGTTTGTGACAACGGAAGAAATTTGTTGGCGGCATTGAATTTGGGCAAGTTGACACATGTGCCGTGCATGGCACATGTGTGTAATCTGATCGTACAACACTTTGTGCATAAGTACCCAGGCTTACAGGACGTCCTGAAGCAGGCCAGGAAGGTGTGTGGCCATTTCAGGCAATCCTACATGGCCATGGCGCACTTTTCAGATATCCAGCGGCGAAACAACATGCCAGTGAGGCGCTTGTTTTGCGACAGCCCGACACGTTGGAATTCAACACTCCTAATGTTCGACCGCCTGCTCCAACAAGAAAAAGCCATTAACGAGTATTTGTATGACCGGGGTGCTAGGACAGCCTCTGTGGAGCTGGGAATTTTTTTGCCACGTTACTGGACACTCATGCGCAATGCCTGTAGGCTCATGCGTCCTTTTGAGGAGGTGACAAACCTAGTCAGTCGCACCGAAGGCACCATCAGCGACATCATACCATTTGTTTTCTTCCTGGAGCGTGCCCTGTGAAGAGTGCTGGATCAGGCCATAGATGAGCATGAAGAGGAAGAGTTTTGGTCACCATCACCACCAGAAACAGCCTTATCAGCATTGTTTGCTGGACCTGCGGCAATGCTGGAAGAGGATTGTGAGGAAGAGGAGTCAGAGGAGGAGGAGGAGGAGGAAGACCAACCACAACAGGCATCCCAGGGTGCTCGCTGTCACCTATCTGGTACCCGTGGTGTTGTACGTGGCTGGGGGGAAGAACATACCTTCAGTGAGATCACTGAGGACGAGGAACGGGACATGAGTAGCTCGGCATCCAACCTTGTGCAAATGGGGTCTTTCATGCTGTCGTGCCTGTTGAGGGACCCTTGTATAAAAAGGCTGAAGGAGAACGACCTGTAATGGGTGTCCACGCTACTAGACCCCCGGTATAAGCAGAAAATGCCTGAGATGTTACCGAATTACCGCAAGTCGGAAAGGATGCAGCAGTTCCAAAATAAATTAAAAAGTATGCTTTACACAGCGTATAAGGGTGATGTCACAGCACAACGGAAATCTAACAGGGGAAGAGGTGAAAGTAATCATCCTCCTCCCATGACCACGCCGGCAAGGACAGGACGCTTTACAGACATGTTGTTGATGGAGGACATGCAGAGCTTTTTAAGTCCTACGCATCGCCACAGCCCTTCAGGGTCCACCCTCAGAGAACGACTCGACCGACAGGTAGCAGACTACCTTGCCTTAACTGCAGATATCGACACTCTGAGGAGTGATGAACCCCTTGACTACTGGGTGTGCAGGTTTGACATGTGGCCTGAGCTATCCCAATTTGCGATAGAACTTCTGGCCTGCCCCGCTTCAAGTGTCCTGTCAGAAAGGACCTTCAGTGCAGCAGGAGGTATTGTCACTGAGAAGAGATGTCGCCTAGGTCAAAAAAGTCTAGATTACCTCACCTTTATTAAGATGAATGAGAGATGGATCCTGAAGGGACTGACAGTGGGTGATACATTGGACTAAAAAAGGCCTGATGAGATGAGCTGCCTTGGGCTAAAAATGGTCCACACGCTGCTGTATTTTATCTCTGAATGCCGGATAACTTGTGTGACTTATCTGCCACCAACTAGGGTTCAAGCCGCAATGTTTTAGGGCACTTTCTGCCTGGTAAACAAACATCAATTTTTCTGGCTGCTGCTACAGCAGCGGCTGCAACAATACCTAATTTTTCAGGCATGTGCACATGCCTAATTTTTCTGGCCTTTGGTGCTGCACACTGGCTTCAAAAACCAAACCAAAAAAAAGGCACATAACAGGGATTAAACTGATAGGAATAGTACTACTTAACACACCTTATAATAACGCAGAGAGAGGAGTCTGAAGAAGAGGAGTCAGAGGAGGAAGGTGGCTTTGAGGAGGTGGAAGACCAAACACAGGGGCTTGTTGTCACCTTTCGGGGACCCTTGGTGTTGTACGTGGCTGGGTGGAGGAAGAGACCTTCAATGACATCAGTGAGGACAAGGAACGGGACGTGGCTAGCTTGGTATCCAACCTTGTGCAAATTGGAGTTTGCGGTTGTGCAAATGGACTGTTTGCGGTTGATTAAACGGGGAGTTTGGTCTGTCACTGTGAAGCGGGCGTAACATCATACCTTTTTGTCATGGGTCATTGAGTTATTCTGGGCCTGTACTGGCATTATTAATTTATTCATTTGCAGTAAATATGTTAACCCCTTTTTAGTTCTTCCATTGTTTCCAGAGCTGTGAATGAAGGCATGAGCAAGCTCAATTCACGCTGGGTACAAGCACCAAATGTCTACCGTCACACTATTTTGAATGCACCCGATCCCATCTGATCTTGGAAGTCAATCAAGGTTTGGCTCGTTCAGTACTTGGATGGGAGACCGCCTGGGAACACCGGTTGCAGTAGGCTTTTTTTCTTTGATTTTTTAAAGCAACTATGCAAGCGTAATATCTCCTGAAAGTGGCGATATTCATTGAAACAACTGTATTTTGCAATTCCTAAAAAAACACGTCAGTTTGGAATAAAGATAATTATCTTTTGTAAAGACCGACAGGCAGGCAAAAAGACAAAGAGAAAAAGTTCTGGCAGCACATAGTAGTGATAAAATATTTCACTTTATTAAGCAATCTTTCAAGCACACAGGTACATCATGGACTGAACGTTCAGTCCATGATGTACCTGTGTGCTTGAAAGATTGCTTAATAAAGTGAAATATTTTGTCACTACTATGTGCTGCCAGAACTTTTTCTTCTTGGATATTGTTGGCAAGTAATCCGTTGCTTTATGGGCATTGCACCCGAACACCGCAAGCAAGAGTGTGTGTAAGCTGAATCCGGAAGCGTCAGTGACGTCATCCCCAGGAGTCTGCCACCGGAGTATGATGTGTAAGCTGGAAGCGGCCTCTCCTGTTAATTAAAAAGACAAAGAGGCAGGTAACCTTCTCCGTGTATACTTTTTGTCATGTGTTAGCGAGTTATTCTTACTTGCTCCTAAGCTTTAAAACTTTAAAAAATGGGATTATATCATAGTTGCCAACATTTGAAAAAAAAATTCAGGGACACTTTGCAGCTATCAATTACCTGCATGATCATTTTTACCACACCCCCTGCCTTAAAGTTCCACCCACTTTGCCAAACCCACATAATTAGCATAATTTAGCTCCGCCTATTTATTATGTAGACACACAATACTATAAAGAGGCTCCATATGTCTTAAACACACACATTTTAACACTATACAGACGGACGTAGCATTTGCCACACAAACACATAGCACTTTATATATACACATTTATTTTTTTAAAGTAATTTTTATTTATTTTCCAAGTACAGTATTATACACAATCGAGAAAGAAAAGAAAAAACATGCACATTTAGAGGACAATCCCCTCTGTAAAAAAAGAAAAGTTCAGAGCATAATACAAGGTGAAAATAAGAGCAGTACAACATTATATCTATGGGTTAATAATTTTCAGCAAGTTTAAGTTCACTTTTATGGTAATTAATTGAATTTTAATTAATTAAAACTTTGAAGAGATACAGTTTATCATGGAAGAAAAGAAAAGGGCCACTATTCAGAACTAATAACTTAAAAAACATACAGCCAGATTACATATTTTGCGTTATGAGTGAAAAAGCATCGTTATAACAATGCTTTTTCCCTACCGTCTTGCAGGTATAGGTGTACCGCACACTTTTTTGGCCGTCAAGCAACGTCAGTACCGCACTTTTAAAAAAGTCCTTTTTCAATGGGACTTCCATAGAGCCGGTATTACGAGTTTTGCTGTGAGACCAAAAAGTTAGCGGTACACCCTATACCGACAAGATCCGTACCACCATCTAAAGTCAGTAGTTATGAGTTTTACATTACACAGCTGTATCATAAAACTCATAACTAAACTGCTACAAAATACACTAACAACCATAAACTACCTATTAACCCCTAAACGGAGGCCCTTCCACATCGAAAATAATAAAATAAAATTATTAACCCCTTATCTGCTGCTCTGGACATCGCCACCACTATAATAAAATTATTAACTCCTAAACCGCCGCCCTCCTGCATCAAAAACACTATTTAAATATCATTAACCCCTAATCTGCTGTCCGTCCACTCCGCCACCATAATAAACCTATTAACCCCTAAAACTAACCCTAACGTAACCCTAACACCCCCTAACTTAAATATAATTAAAATAAATCTAAATAAAACCTATTATTAATAACCAACTAATTCCTATTTCAAACTAAATACTTACCTGAAAAATAAACCCTAAGATAGCTACAATATAACTAATAGTTATAGTTAGATTTAGAGTTCTGCGTTAGGGTTAAAAAGCAGCGTTCAGGGGTCCTAACGCTGCTTTTTAACGCCCGCTGGTATTTAGAGTCAGGCAGGAAAGGGTCTACCGCTCACTTTCTTTCCGCGACTCGAGGCTACTGCAGATCCCCTTACGTCAATTGCATATCCTATCTTTTCTATGGGATTTGCCTAACGCTGGTATTACGAGTCTTGGAAGAAGTGAGCAGTAGAGCCTCTACCGACAAGACTCCAACCGCAAAAAAAAGTCAGTAGTTAAGAGCTTTATGGGCTAACGCGGGAACATAAAGCTCTTAACTACTGTGCTATAAAGTACACTAACACCCATAAACTACCTATGAACCCCTAAACCGAGGCCCCCCACATCGCAAACCCTATAATGAAATTTTTTAACCCCTAATCTTCCGAACGGACATCGCCGCCACCTACATTATACCTATGAACCCCTAATCTGCTGCCCCTAACATCGCCGACATCTACATTATATTTATTACCCCCTAATCTTTCCCCCCCCCAACGTCGCCGCCACCTACCTACACTTATTAACCCCTAATCTGCCGACCGGACATCGCTGCCACTATAATAAATGTATTAACCCCTAAACCGCTGCACTCCCGCCTCGCAAACTCTATAATAAATTTTATTAACCCCTAAGCTGCCCTCCCTAACATCGCCGCCAGCTACCTACAATTATTAACCCCTAAACCTAGCACCCCCTAACTTAAATATAATTTAAATTAAACTAACTAAATTTACTATCTTTAAATAAATTAATCCTATTTAATACTAAATACTTACCTATAAAATAAACCCTAATATAGCTACTATATAACTAATAGTTACATTGTAGCTATTTTAGGATTTATATTTATTTTACAGGCAACTTTGTATTTATTTTAACAAGGTACAATAGCTAAAAGAGCTGATTACTTTGGGGCAATGCCCCACAAAAAGCCCTTTTAAGGGCTGGTAAAAGAGCTGATTACTTTGTAATTTAGAATAGGGTAGGGCATTTTATTATTTTGGGGGGCTTTTTTATTTTATTAGGGGGCTTAGATTAGGTGTAATTAGTTTAAACTTCTTGTAATATTTTTTTATTTTTTGTTATTTAGTGGGGGGGGGTTGTACTATAGTTTAGTTTATTTAATTGTATTTTAGAATAGATAATTGTAGGTAATTTAATTAATTTTTTTGATAGTGTAGTGTTAGGTGTATTTGTAACTTAGGTTAGGATTTATTTTACAGGTAATTTTGTGATTATTTTAACTAGGTAGCTATTAAATAGTTATTAACTATTTAATAGCTATTGTACCTAGTTAAAATAAATACAAAGTTGACTGTAAAATAAATATAAATCCTAAAATAGCTACAATGTAACTATTAGTTATATTGTAGCTATAATAGGGTTTATTTTATTGGTAAGTATTTAGTTTTAAATAGGGGTTAGGGGTTAATAACTTTATTATAGTAGTGGCGACATTGGGGGTGGAAGATTAGGGGTTTGTAAGTGTAGGTAGGTGGCGGCGATGTTGGGGGGGCAGATTAGGGGGTAATAAATATAATATAGGTGTTGGCGGTGTCCAGAGCGGCAGATTAGGGGTTAATAATATAATGCAGGTGGCGAGGATGTCAGGGGCAGCAGATTAGGGGTTAATAAGTGTAAGGTTAGGGGTGTTTAGACTCGGGGTTCATGTTATGTGTAGACTTAGAAAGTGTTTCCCCCATAGGAAACAATGGGGCTGCGTTAGGAGCTGAAAGCTGCCTTTTTGCAGGTGTTAGGTTTTTTTTCAGCCAGTTCAGTAATAAAGGGATTATGTTTCTTTTTAAACAACAAAAATTCTGGTGTTGACGGTCCCTTTAAGCAAATTCGGCTACCTTTCCTTATCCAGATCGCAAATACACTTATTTTCATATGAGGTGAAACAAAGAATATTGGAAGCTGAATATCGATTTGGTTATTTTTTGTAAAGTATAAAAGGTTGCTAGATATAGGTAATATTTAAAACAAATCTATTCATTATTGCTGCAGTAAAGAGGTTTAAAAGAGCAATTTATATTTCAGCTTGTATCCATAGTCTTGCATAGTTTTAGGTTTGTCTTTTGTTTGCCAAGTAATTTATAACTGTAGCCATATAAATATATTTTTGAATTTACTGTATTGCTACTAAAGAATTTGTTTCATCTTAGATAGATTGGCATATAAACTGGCTGTTTACATTAAGAATATATATAACTCCTGGTGTTTTAATTAGAGTTAAATAGAATATTTTGTGAGCTAAGTTGACTAAATATATTTGTCTGGAAGTTAAGCAAATCATACCTTGGGATTTCAGTGTGGTATTTTAATGAAATTCAATTGTGAATAAGGTTAATAAATAAGGTAATTTTTATGATCTTTGCATAGCATATTATAACAGTTTAAACGTGTATAGTTTTGATTCATATCTGGTTTTCTACAAATATATTTCAATGTGTCTATAAATTTTAACTAATATAAAGAATTTAGGAATTTACATTAATTTTATTGTTTTGGTATATGCATTTTTATTGCGGGTTTACTTTAAAGAATAATTATTAAATATATTGTATTATAACCCGGCCATATACTGACACAGCAGTATGCGGGTGAAGTTTGCACAAAATTCACAATAGACTTATTTAACCAACAGAAAAGTAATATATACTATAATATAGACAAAAGCAAGTTAAATTGTAGGGAAAACATTTCAGTTAATTTGGTATTGCTGCAAACTGAGTCTTTATATCAGCCCCAAAAGGTTCTCCAGTTACCTTTTCTCCCATGTAAATTTTGTATCGCAGAGAGATACTTTATATGGAAGGCATCTCTCTAGGATTACGAAGTCCCTCCCCTTTTCAGAGAAAATTCAGTGAGTTCTGTCTCTGAAGTCTGCACTTAGTCTGAATTTTTAAAATCAAAATTCTAACTACACTGCTGTACACAAAATAAAATTCAATTTAAACTTTGCGCTTTCTATTTTGTAAGTATAAAGTGATATAAAACCAAAAGCACAAAGTGTAAAAGCAGCAGAACTGTCATGTCATGCAGTGCTATATTGCACTTGGCTTGTCTCTCCTTCACATACAGAAATGCAGGAAACGCCCCTTGAAGTAGTAAAGCAAAATCTGCCTTTTGAAAATATCACTAGGGATCTTGCAGTGCTGGAGGATTAATTTATACATATCTCACCTGAGCAGAGAGGTTTTGAATATCAGGGCCTTAGTGTGAACTTCAAATGGATTATTATTTTTGTGTGACAAAATTTCAGTTATGTCTGTTTCCATTCCTCCTGTATCGTGACAGCCATCATCCAATCACAAATGAATATATGTATATTCTGTGAATTCTTGCACATGCTCAGTAGGAGCTGGTGACTCAAAAGGTATAACAATATGAAAAAAAACTGCACATTGTTAATGAAAGTAAATTGGAAGGTTGTTTAAAATTGCATGTTCTATCTAAATCATAATATAACAACTTGTGCCCCTTTAAAGAGACATACACTAGATGTTTCTTTGCATAAATGTTTAGCTTATTAAAAATAAAAAATAAAAATTTGACTCCTAACCAAGCCCCAAAATTTAAGATGTAGACTGTTGTATACCTACACCTTCAGCTTGCTCCTGTTTGTGTAAAGGGTCTTTTCATATGCAGGGGAGGGGGGTGTCTGCTCTTTTTTGCTTTCCAGACCTTTTCACTGGGTGTCACGGACTATCCTAATCAACAGTGCTAAACTGCCTTTGATAGACACTGTAAAGAACAGTTATATGAAAACTGGTGTACACTGTCCCTTTAAACTCTATGAGCTTCACCACTCAGCATCCCTGTTCTGTGCCTTTCTGTAGTCTACCACTTTATGACGGAGCTCTTGTTGCTAATAGCACATCTAGTAGGGAAGAAAGTTCACAAACTGACTTGTCCAGTAAGACCCATCCTACTGCCAATGTGCGGCTATGGAGATTTCATGACTATGTGCTGGACTTTATACACTTATTAGCAATGGGTGTGGATGAAACACCTGAACTCAATAAGTACCTACATATCTAAAATACACACTATATATATATATATATATATATATATATATATATAAAGTAGTTCATGAGTGTTGTCATAGATTCTCTAAGACTTTAAAGAGCCTGTAGCCAGAGGAGGGGTAAAGCTAGAACGCTGATAGAAGATGGTGCACAGTCATAGCTGATAGCTATAAAGCGATAGAATTGAGACAGCAACATGGAGGCAACTGCATACAGGGAGCATGAAAGTGATAAACAGATTAGATCATGTATTCACTTCTTCGGGTCAATATCTGTATACCCTGGATAGAGTGATCCTGTTCCTTGCGTTCAATCGCCAATACTTCCTTTCAACTGACAGCTTGTCTTCTCCTGTATGCGTCTCTAGCCATCCACTCCACAGCAGCGGAAATGCCGACAACACAGTCCAGTCACCTGACTTCCAAATCTCGTCCCCTCTATCCTGGGAAGATGACGTCAACGGCTGTGTACACCAATTTTGTTTTATCTGGAGACTCTGCTGCTCAGGGTCTTTTTACCTTGATAAAACTTTGCACAATAAAGTTTGGATTTTTTTACCTCAAACGGACGCCTGGAAATTTCTTCATTTCTTGTTTGAGATACAATATATATATATATATATATATATATATATATATACATATATACATATATATACACACACATACATATACACACATTTATATATATATATATATACACACACATACATATACACACACATTTATATATACGAATACACACACACATATATATTAATTATTATTTTTTTATGATATATTACACACACACAAAATACTCAATTACTTTTTTATTTTGCAAGATGTACCGAGTCCACGGTTTCATCCTTACTTGTGGAATATTATCCTTCCCTACAGGAAGTGGCAAAGAGAGCACCCACAGCAGAGCTGTCTATATAGCTCCCCCCTTAACTCCACCCCCCAGTCATTCTATTTGCCGGCTCTAAGCAGGAAAGGTAAAGTGAAAGAGGTGATAAACTGTTTATCTTTTCTTCAAGCAAGAGTTTGTTATTTTAAAATGGTACCGGTGTGTACTATTTACTCTCAGGCAGGAGATGGATGAAGATTTCTGCCTGGAGGAGGATGATCTTAGCATTTGAAACTAAGATCCAATGCTGTTCCCACAGAGGCTGAGGAGTACAGGAAAACTTCAGCATGAGGAACGTTTTTCATGCTATACAGCAATGAGGTATGTTCAGACATTTTTTCTGGAGAGACTGATATTTCAGAAAGGCTGACAGTATCCCCATGAGGGTAAGCAGTAATCCTAGACTTAGAGGCATTACTAAGCTTGCATAAAGGGCTAATTGAAATTATGGCTGACACTTAGTTTGAATGATATGAACAAACGGTTGTGTGTACTGGGAGTGCTGTTAATAAGTTTTTGAGGGACAACTTTATTCAGGGTACACTTGGCTTTTTTGGGGTTTTAGAACCCACATGGCTAGTTAAAACGCTTTGTGTGTTTTTGGGTGGCCTTAGAAACATCGAGTGAGATGGGCGGGGCCTAATTTCACGCCTCAGTTGCACAGTTTTCTCTTGACCCGGAGGGTCCTGGTGAACTTTTTGGGCCAAAACGAAGCTTTAACCCCACATTTCCAATCCCTAAGGGCAGGTAGGCTGACAGGTTTTTTTTCCGGTTTTTGGCACTTTGTCAATACGGTTTCCATATTTAAGGGTTAAATGTTTCATTTGCTTGTGGGGCAATCGTACTAAAGCTTATTGAATCTGCTGTAAAAAATTTGAAAAGTTTGATGCATTTTTAAGCAGTTTTGCAGATTGTGTATGCCTTTTTTTCTCTTAAAGGCACAGTACCATTTTTTTTAAATTGTTTTTTCACTGAAAAATTGTTTTCCAAGCTTGCTTGTCTCATTACTACCCTGTTCAACATGTCTGACATTGAGGAAACTCCTTGTTCAATATGTTTAGAAGCCATTGTGGAACCCCCTCTTAGAATGTGTCCTACATGTACTGATATGTCTATAAATTGCAAACAGCATATTTTGACTTATAAGAGTTTGGCGCTGGATGATTCTCAGACAGAAGGAAATCAGGTTATGCCATCTAGTTCTCCCCAAGTGTCACAACCGGCAACGCCCGCACAAGTGACGCCAAGTACCTCTAGTGAGTCTAATTCTTTCAGCTTGCAAGATATGGCCACAGTTATGAATTCTACCCTCACAGAGGTTTTATCGAAACTGCCTGGGTTGCAAGGGAAGTGCAGTAGCTCTGGGTTAAGAACAAATGCTGAGCCTTCTGACGCTTTAGTAGCCTTATCTGATGTACCCTCACAATGTTCTGAAGTAGGGGTGAGGAATTTGCTGTCTGTGTAAGAGATTTCTGATTCAGGAAAGATACAACTATACCTATTGAGGACAGTTGTGCTTTTAAAGATCCTATGGATAAAAAATTAGAGGGTCTCCTAAAGAATTTTTGTTCATCAGGGTTTTCTTCTCCAACCTATAGCGTGCATTGTTCCTATAACCACTGCAGCTGCCTTTTGGTTCTAGGCTCTTCAGGTGGAGACCCCATTAGATGATATTCTGGATAGAATTAGGGCTCTTAAGATAGCTAATTCTTTCATTACAGATGCCGCTTTTCAACTGGCTAAATTAGCGGCAAAGAATTCAGGTTTTGCCATTTTAGCGCGTAGAGCGTTATGGTTTAAGTCCTGGTCGGCTGATGTGTCATCAAAATCTAAGCTTTTGACCATCCATTTCAAGGGTAAGACCCTATTCGGGCCTGAACTGAAAGATCATTTCAGATATCACTGGAGGGAAAGGTCAAGATAAGTCAAATAAGATAAGGACCAAACAAAATAATTTTCGTTCCTTTCAAAACTTCAAAGGTGGTCCCGCTTCCTCTTCCCCTGCTGCAAGGCAAGAGGGGAACTTTGCTCAATCCAAGTCAGTCTGGAGACCTAACCAGGCTTGGAACAAAGGTAAACAGGCCAAGAAGCCTGCTGCTGCCACCAAGACAGCATGAAGGGGTAGCCCCCGATCCGGGAGCGGATCTAGTAGGGGGCAGACTTTCTCTCTTTGCTCAGGCTTGGGCAAGAGATGTTCAGGACTCCTGGGCTTTAGAAATCTTAACCCTGGGATACCTTCTAGACTTCAAGGATTCTCCTCCAAGGGGGAGATTTAATCTTTCTCAATTGTCTACAAACCAGACAAAAAGAGAGGCGTTCTTAGGCTGTGTAGAAGACCTACATACCATGGGAGTGATCCGCAATGTTCCGAAAGCAGAACAAGGGCAAGGGTTTTACTCCAATCTGTTTGTGGTTCCCAAAAAGGAGGGAACCTTCAGACCAATCTTAGATATCAAGATCCTAAACCAATTCCTCAGAGTCCCATCCTTCAAGATGGAGACCATTCGGACTATTTTACCAATGATCCAGGAGGGTCAATATATGACTACCATGGATCTAAAGGATGCATATCTACACATTCCTATCCACAAAGATCATAACCCGTTCCTCAGGTTTGCCTTTATGGACAGGCATTACCAATTTGTGGCTCTTCCCTTCGGGTTGGCCACGGCTCCCAGAATTTTTTCAAAGGTGCTAGGGTCCCTTCTGGAGGTCCTAAGGCTGCGGGGCATAGCAGTGGCGCCTTATCTAGACAATATCTTAATTCAAGCGTCGACCTTCCAACTAGCCAAATCTCACACGGTCATCGTGTTGGCCTAAGATCTCATGGGTGGAAGGTGAACGTAAAAAGAGTTCTTTCCCCTCTCACAAGAGTTTCATTCCTAGGGACTCTGATAGACTCGGTGGACATGAAAATATTTCTGACGGAGGTCAGGAAATCAAACATTTTAGCCACCTGCTGAGCTCTTCATTCCATGGCCGTCAATGGCTCAGTGTATGGAGGTAATCGGACTAATGGTAGCGGTAATGGACATAGTTCCGTTTGCTCGCTTACATCTCAGACCACTGCAACTATGCATGCTCAGACAGTGGAATGGGGATTATGCAGATTTATCTCCTCAGATAAATCTGGATCAGGAGACCAGAGACTCTCTTCTTTGGTGGTTGTCACAGGATCACCTGTCCCAGGGAATGTGTTTCCACAGTCCAGCGTGGGTTATAGTGACAGACGCCAGCCTACTGGGCTGGGGTGCAGTCTGGAATTCCCTGAAAGCACAGGGTTTGTGGACTCAGGAGGAGGCCCCCCTACCGATAAATATTCTAGAACAGAGCGATATTCAATGCTCTTCAGGCGTGGCCTCAGCTGGCTTCAGCCAGATTCATCAGATTTCAGTCGGACAACATCACGACTGTGCACTGAAAGTGGAGGTGATAAAGTCACTTCCACGAAAGAATGCGGATATAGCACTCACTGTCTTAACCTATGGGTGGCGTGAAAATTCCTACTTATAAAACTTAACTTTTATTTATTCTTGTAAAATCAAGGGAGAAGGGGGAAACATATACAATTAAAAACCTAGGATAGAGTAGTCATGTATAGATTTATGAATATACAGAAAGTATAGTTTAAATAGGCCTTTGGGGTATAGTAGCCCAAACAATAGTAATACGGTCTAATCTATACATAAATCACTGTGGCACAGAGGCTCAGTTAATTAAAGCTTAGGTAAATGTTATGCTGATTATTATAAGACATAAGGGTAAGGATTGTCTCTTGTTGCAACTAATTATAGGTTATTACATACAGTAATTATTTAAATGTTAGGTGAGATAGCTTGTCAGTACAATACTAGTTTGATACACTAGATTGAGTATTACTTTAATACCTGATATGAGTATGTAATTGATGTGACAGTCACGTATAAAATATTGTGTATATCTGGTATCTAAATACAGTCTATCTAGTGTCAGCAGACCTATATGAAGTTCAACTAGATCAATTCACTAATAGATCCCTGAGAAATCGGTAGTATAAAGATTAATGTTCAATACAGATTAGTTTTAATAAACCAAAGTGTTCCATAAGTAATATTGCTATGGTATATAATCGTTGGGTCTGAACTAGATTCGCATTAATGATAACCTTTTTATTATGTACTGTTAGAAATATACTTATTGCAAATTTAAATGCAATCTGATATTTATGCTCCCAGTATTGAAAGGGTACTCAATGCTGTGCACTGTTACATCAAGGCAGTAGTGTGTATGTTTTTTTGTGGTGTATTTATTTTTTATATGGTAAATGTAATAGATAACTTTGTTGATACAAGCAACAGTAATTTTGCTACAATAGTATCACTGCAGATGTCACAGAGTACCATTGGGCAGCAGTATTGTTGGTTATGATGATTAATTTCACTGATTAAGTTACAGTGGTAACGCTACTTGTACCCACATATTTTCATATATAGCAAAAAATCTTTAATGTCAGTATCAATTTATTCTTTTATAAGCGATAGTGATATCACTCATAATACCCCTGTGTTGCCTTCTACGGCAATAATAATTAATAAAGTACTACACTTGGGTTTTGTAGGTAGTAATAGTATAGCTGTAATAAAGTCGCTGCGTGTGCCAGTGTGTAGTATTATGCAGCAGCAGGAGTGAACTGTAATGGTTAACTTAAGTTCTATCAGCATTAATAGTGTTTCTTTAGTAGTATTACTGTCGGTGCTTCAGTGTTGGATTCAGTAGCACTAGTAGCTCATATGCTATTGCAACGATAGTAACTCGAATATTATTTTATTAAAGATTTTTTTATAAACGACAATGATATTCTTGCAATAATACCGCTATGAGTGTTCCAATAAAATATTGAAGTAGACAGTGTAAAGCGTTTATGAGATATTGCTGTATATTGTTTAAATTATCTATTTTTGTTCACAGTCTAATTATGATACCACCGACGGGTACGTAATTGTATTTGTATGCTATCATGAATTGGTTTGTATGTCGGTTATCTGATTTTGACCACAAATTATTCGGTTATAGTTTTACCATAAACACTGACTAGCCCAGTTTCACACGTACCAAGCTCTTTGTAGGATACACCCACATTAGTTAATACACAATTCAATGGGATATCGGGAGGTCATTCATTTATATTATATCGTAAATAGAGTTGACTCTAATTATCAGTATAGGAGTGACCCTCTCAGTAACCGCTCCCAGTGTTTGAACAACAGAGACACCCAGCTACTGCCAGTGAGCCACAGTTTAAAGTAAGAAACTACTATTTGGACAACAGAGACACCCAGCTAGTGCCAGTGAGCCACAGTTTAAAGTAAGAAACTACTCATTCCTAATATTAAAAAAGAGCTGACATTGCTCTGACATTACACCTAACGCGTTTCGCCCGTACAGGGCTTTATCAAAGGCGACGGGCCGCCCGTCTCTGTGGAATTTAAACCCGGTACGAACCGGAAGTGCCGCCTACAACGTTTTCTTATTGGACAATTCCTAGGATATTTCGTGTTCTCACTGATCGGTACTAAAGGTCCCGGATGTTATTAAGGGGGATTTCTGTTATTGTTTATTAAGGTGGATTATGCTCAATTGTTTCATAGAGATCGGTCTATTATGTATTGAATGTTATATGCCAGAATGAGTTTCTCTCTTTATTCGAGTATGAGTATTTTCTATTTGCCCTTCATTACATCTAAAATCTTCTGTACATGTTTGTATAATTGTATATAAAAGAAATTGTATTTCTAAATTTGTGTCAGTACTCTTATAAGTGCATATCTTTGATATATGTAATAAATATCAATTTTTATTCTCCAAAGATTTGTATCCGAGTTTCTATTGTAAATAAATAAGATACTAATTGAAAGGTTAGATATTTTGATGATAGAGCCTTATGGATCCTACATTGGAATAACCATATTTGTATTTCTATTATTATTTTTGGTTATTTACCATTATCACTAATTTATATGAATTACAAGATTCTACTAACGATTTATACTTGAGATTTAAGATCTAGTATGCTAGAGATTTTTTGGTTTGAGATCAAATATTTAAGTTGTTAATGTTTTTAATACTTCTTCAGATATCATCATGAATTTATCTGATAATTATTGTAAAAATATATTACTTCTCTCAATTTAGTTCTGACATTACAGTTTTAGTTCAAAATATTAGATTTATATTTTTTGAGGTTGATGTTAAACATGTTGTAGGCCCCCAGTAGAGGGGACTAGTTGTTAGAACAGAACATAAATACAAAAGAAGAAGTATTACAATGGGATAGTAAAAAGCATACTATTCCTGCCTAAGTTTATGTTTATGACATGTAGATAGAAATATTGACAGAAGTGTTGAAGGTGACATGATAACGTTGACTAAGTGAAAGTGGTGCACAGTGGGATGTGAAACTTTAAAGCGTGAAAAGACACAAGCAGCTTATGAGTGGGTCATGAGAGTGTTCCTATGTCTTCTGTAAATTTGAAATAAATTTTCTATTAGTGAAATAAGTCGTGTCTAAATAAATTATTAATGAATGTATTGAAACTCAAATAAAGAATAATAGTGTGTGGTGACACAATGAAAAGTGACATCAATTTCCTTAAATTAATTCTAAAAAAGAGAAAATGCTATTGATTTTCTCACTGTGTTATGTGAAAAAAGTGATTTGTGTTAAAATGAACAGAATTGTCCCTATCATGGGGATTACTTCTGTGTGAATTGAAGATTCAGTGTATTATGGTGATTCAGTGCCCTCATATATAATATAGTGTTCTTGTAAAAGAGGATGATCAATGTCTTAGTTCTCAGATTTCCTCATCGTGTTGGGAATCCTTGTTATCATGAAATGTGTTGCATATATTACTACTAAGTTCTTCTAACCTAATAATTCTCGTCTTAATCTGTATCCGAGTATAATTGTTACTATATTATTCTAGTCTTAACTGAAGAGATAGTTCTAACCTTTATTATTTCAGAAAAAGGGGAATAAACACTATCCACTGGGGAACAAAAATTGAAATATTATTCTTATTGATTGAGGTTATATAATTTGTTCTGTTTATCCATCTGTAGTGGAATTAGGGTATTCAGTATAAAGAGTTTTTGTATCATATACATGGTTATTTCTTGTTATCTTGATGTTCTATAAGAATGTGAAGTAATTATTTTGTTCATTTAGACCTGTTGGATATATTGAATTGAGTAAGTATATCCATCTACTTTCTGCTCGTGACAGAGCAGTTTCGAGATCTCCTCCTCTTATTCCTAGGGTAACTTTTTCTATTCCCCAGCAGAGAATATCTTCTTGTTTCGAGTTGTGGTATTCCAAGAAGTGTGTTGCTACACTAGTAATGGATTTGCCATCCGATTTATCCTTTGCTGCATTTTTGATGTTCCTAAGGTGTTCCATCAGCCTGGTTCTTAATTTTCTAGTTGTCATACCGACGTAATATTTGTCACATGTACATTGGAGTACATAGATTACCCCTTCAGTTTGACAGCTGATATATCTCCTAATTTTGTGTGTTTTACCAAATCGATCCGTCATGATGGTAGTTTTCTTGATGTATTTGCAGGTGCTGCAATTTCCACACTTGTAGCATCCTGAATTAAATGCAGTTTTTGTCTTCTTACGTTGGAAATGGCTGCTAGTTAATAGATCTTTTAAATTTTTAGTTCGTCTGTAACTTATGGCAGGCCTGTTTCCTAGACATCTCTTTAGGGTAGGGTCAGTCATTAAGATATCGAAGTGCTTGGATATTATTTGTACTACTTCAGAGGTTTGTGAATTATAAGTGAGGACCAACCTGGGTTTATTATCACTCGTTTTAGTTTTTTTGTATAAGAGTTCTTGCCTTTTGGTTCTCTGAGCTCTGAATTTGGCTTGTTTGATTTTCCTTTTACTATATCCTCTTTCTATTAACCGTGAAGTTACTTCTTTGGCTCGTGTTTGAAATGTGTTATCTTCCGAGCAGTTCCTCCTGACTCTGAGAAATTCACCCGTTGGTAAACCTCGAATAGTACCTGGTGCATGCGCACTGGTGCTGTATAGGAGACTGTTGGTTGCCGTGTGTTTTCTATACAGATCCGTTTGAATATTACCTTCAGAATCTTTTTTGATGGTTAGGTCTAAGTTAATTTCACTCTGACTAGCTTCACATGTTAATTTGATGTTTAAGTTGTTTCTATTCAATATATTCAAAAATGTCAGAAGTTCCTCTTGGGTTCCTTCCCAGATGAAGAAAATATCATCTATGTACCTTATCCACATGGGTATAAGGTCTGTATACGTATTGTTGATGTCAGAAAAAACTTCTTCCGCCTCCCACCATCCTAAAAAGAGATTGGCATAGGTCGGGGCACAGGCTGTGCCCATGGCAATGCCTGTAGATAGTGTTGGTTGTCAAAAATGAATGTATTATTGGTTAATACGAATTCCAATAAGTTGAGGATGAAGTCGTCATGTGGTTTGCTTTCTTCTGATTTCTGTTCTAGAAAATAACGAACTGCTTGTAAACCATCTTTATGTTGGATTGATGTATAAAGTGACTCAACGTCAGTTGTTACCAGCCAAGTTGATTTGTTCAGAGAGATATTATTTAATCTTTGAAGGACCTGCATGGTATCTTGGACGTATGAGGGAAGTTCAGCAACATAATCTCTTAATCGAAAATCTATATATTCACTTGCTCTTTGAGTGAGGCATCCAATACCGGAGACAATCGGTCTTCCTGGTGGAGTTTCTTGGTTTTTGTGTATCTTCGGTATTAGATAAAATGTAGCTGTTTTTGGTTTGGTTACATTGAGATATTTTTTCTCTTTTTCATTAATGATACCTTCATATGCTGCCTCAGTAATCAGTTTGTTATATTTTCTATGGATATTGATTATTGGATTTTTAAAGAGTTTCACATAGCAACTTGTATCTTTTAGTTGTTTGTGTACTTCCTTTAAGTATAACTCGAGGGGCCAGATTACAATGTTGCCACCCTTATCTGAGTTTCTAATGACGACTTCATCCCATTGTTGCATCTCTTGTAGTGCCTGTCGCTCTTTATAGGTCAGATTGTTTGCTTTTGGAGGTATTATTATATCGGGTATATATCGGGTATTATGAGTGATATCACTATCGCTTATAAAAGAATAAATTGATACTGACATTAAATATTTTTTGCTATATATGAAAATATGTGGGTACAAGTAGCGTTACCACTGTAACTTAATCAGTGAAATTAATCATCATAACCAACAATACTGCTGCCCAATGGTACTCTGACATCTGCAGTGATACTATTGTAGCAAAATTACTGTTGCTTGTATCAACAAAGTTATCTATTACATTTACCATATAAAAAATAAATACACCACAAAAAAACATACACACTACTGCCTTGATGTAACAGTGCACAGCATTGAGTACCCTTTCAATACTGGGAGCATAAATATCAGATTGCATTTAAATTTGCAATAAGTATATTTCTAACAGTACATAATAAAAAGGTTATCATTAATACGAATCTAGTTCAGACCCAACGATTATATACCATAGCAATATTACTTATGGAACATTTTGGTTTATTAAAACTAATCTGTATTGAACATTAATCTTTATACTACCGATTTCTCAGGGATCTATTAGTGAATTGATCTAGTTGAACTTCATATAGGTCTGCTGACACTAGATAGACTGTATTTAGATACCAGATATACACAATATTTTATACGTGACTGTCACATCAATTACATACTCATATCAGGTATTAAAGTAATACTCAATCTAGTGTATCAAACTAGTATTGTACTGACAAGCTATCTCACCTAACATTTAAATAATTACTGTATGTAATAACCTATAATTAGTTGCAACAAAAGACAATCCTTACCCTTATGTCTTATAATAATCAGCATAACATTTACCTAAGCTTTAATTAACTGAGCCTCTGTGCCACAGTGATTTATGTATAGATTAGACCGTATTACTATTGTTTGGGCTACTATACCCCAAAGGCCTATTTAAACTATACTTTCTGTATATTCATAAATCTATACATGACTACTCTATCCTAGGTTTTTAATTGTATATGTTTCCCCCTTCTCCCTTGATTTTACAAGAATAAATAAAAGTTAAGTTTTATAAGTAGGAATTTTCACGCCACCCATAGGTTAAGACAGTGAGTGCTATATCCGCATTCTTTCGTGGAAGTGACTTTATCACCTCCACTTTCAGTGCTAATGTAATTTTTGTGCGGTAGCACCCCTCCCTTTAACATTATAGAAATATTTTACAACATCTAATTGTGAACAACCACAGTGTATATATTAGGGAGTGTGTCCAAGTGTAGTGCCATTGCTCATACCTGTATCTAAACATCACGACTGTGGCTTATATCTATAATCAGGGGGGAACAAGGAGTTCGCTAGCGATGATAAGTTTCCAGAATAATCCGATGGGCAGATACTCAGTCTTGCCATCTATCAGCAATCTATATCCCAGGGGTAGAGAATTGGGAGGCGGATTTTCTAAGTCGTCAGACTTTTCATCCGAGGTGAGTGGGAACTCCATCCGGAGGTGTTTGCTCAACCGATTCAGCTATGGGGCACACCAGAATTGGATCTGACGGCGTCTCGTCAGAACGCCAAACTTCCTTGTTACGGGTCCAGTTCAAGGGATCCTCAGGCAGTACTGATAGATGCTCTAGCAGTACCCTGGTCGTTCAACCTGGCTTATGTATTTCCACCATTCCCTCTCCTTCCGCGTCTGATTGCCAGAATCAAACAGGAAAGAGCTTCAGTGATTTTGATAGTACCTGCATGGCCACGCAGGACTTGGTATGCAGACCTGGTGGACATGTCTTCTCTTCCACTATGGACTCTACCGCTGAGACAGGACCTTTTGATTCAAGGTCCGTTCAAGCATCCAAATCTAATTTCTCTGCTGCTGACTGCTTGGAGATTGAACGCTTGATTTTATCAAAACGGGGTTTCTCTGAGTCGGTCATAGATAGCTTGATTCAGGCTCGAAAGCCTGTCACCAGGAAAATCTATCATAAGATATGGCGTAAATATCTTTATTGGTGCGAATCCAAAGGTTACTCATGGAGTAAGATCAGGATTCCTAGGATTTTGTCCTTTCTCCAAGAAGTATTTGAGAAGGGATTGTCAGCTAGTTCCTTAAAAGGACAGATATCTGCTTTGTCTATTCTATTGCACAAGCGTCTGGCAGATGTCCCAGACGTTCAGGCGTTCTGTCAGGCTTTAGTTAGAATCAAGCCTGTGTTTAAACCTGTTACTCAACCATGGAGTTTGAATTTAGTTCTTAAAGTTCTTTAAGGTGTTCCGTTTGAACCCATACATTCCATAGATATTAAGCTTCTATCTTGGAAAGTTCTGTTTTTAGTTGCCATCTCTTTGGCTCGAAGAGTTTCTGAACCATCTGCATTACAATGCGACTCGCCTTATCTTGTTTTCCATGCTGATAAGGTGGTTTTGTGTACCAAACCTGGATTCCTTCCTAACCAAAGATATCCGTCAAACATCTTCGTTTGTTGTCTATTCTGGAAAGCGTAGAGATCGAAAGGCTACGGCTACCTCTTTCCTTTTGGCTGAAAAGCATCATCCGTTTGGCATATGAGACTGCTGGACAGCAGCCTCCCGAAAGGGTTACAGCTCACTCTACTAGAGCAGTGGCTTCCACATGGGCTTTTAAAAATGATGCTTCTGTTGAACAAATTTGTAAGGCTGCAACTTGGTCTTCGCTTCATACCTTTTCCAAATTTGACCAATTTGATACTTTTGCTTCTTCGGAGGCTATTTCTGGGAGAAAGGTTCTGTAAGCAGTGGTGCCTTCCGTTTAGGTTCCTGTCTTGTCCCTCCCTTCATCCGCGTCCTAAAGCTTTGGTATTGGTATCCCACAAGTAAGGATGAAACCGTGAACTCGGTACATCTTGCAAAAGAAAACAAAATTTATGCTTACCTGATAAATGTCTTTCTTTTGCGATGTACCGAGTCCACGGCCCGCCCTGTCTATTCAAGACAGATAGTATTTTTTATAGTTTCTCCTTTTTCTTACTAAGCCTTCGGTCGAATGACTGTGGGGTGGAGTTAAGTGGAGAGCTATATAGACAGCTCTACTGTGGGTGCTCTCTTTGCCACTTCCTGTAGGGAAGGATAATATCCCACAAGTAAGGATGAAACCGTGGACTCGGTACATCGCAAAAGAAAGAAATTTATCAGGTAAGCATAAATTTTGTTTTTTTTCTTTACTTGCAAGGATTTTGGAATTCCAAAGACAAAAAAAAAAAAAAGTAATATAGGAATGCGACCTTCATTCATCAGTTAAAAAACAAACAAACTGATGAATAGGCACCTTTATTTCATTTCACCACAGCTTCAGTGCTAACCTAAGCACCCACGGCACAACTTTTTTTTTTTCAATGAGATCGTTTCCACCTTAGTCAATAGCTATGATATTGAAAAACTGAGCTGTGTTGTGGATGGCCGGAGGCGTTTAGGTTAGCACTGAGCCTGTGGAGAAATTTTTTAAACTGAAGGATGGTCACCTTTATTTTATGTGATGGTAAATTCTATTGTTTCATAAACAGTAGGATTTATCATCTCATTAATGCATACCCATATCAATAAAAAACAAACAAACTATAAACACAATGTAAGATCAGTCACAACTTTATTAATAGAACAGATATCAAACACTTTAATAGCATTGTATTAAATAGCCAGGTTTATAGTTCAAACAGGAATGCCAAGAACAAACCCTTTCCACGGGTACACCGAGTTATGAGAGCAGCAGTTACACAAAACACACACACGTACTCCAACTGGAAAACACCTGCAAAATAAAAATAAAAAAAAGTGAGAATACAGAACAAAATTTCAAGTTCCTCCTACAAACCCTCGAGCATAGCATACAGTAGAAATGGTGTACATTTTTCTCTTCAACCGGATCAATTTAAATGGGTTGTAATTCAAGGAACACCTACAATGGGTATCAACTTATTCAGCAATATGCATTTTTTTTTTCTTTTAAACCCTTTAACGAACAGCGCCGTCCCCTGTATGGCGCTAGTTGTTTAGCCCTTAAGGACGCTACTGTCCTGGGCTCTTTCTGCAGCAGTATCGCTGTCCCACTATAGAAAAGGCTTGTTTAAAAAAAAATAAAAAATATATATATATATATATATATATAAATAAAACTAGATGGCGTATACTATTATGAGGGTAAGAGATGTGTGTGTGCGCGAGCGCAAGCGCACATCCTACACTGCAGAAAGAAAAAAGCCCTTTTTTGGTCTTTTGGGTAAGTTTTTGTCTGAAATTCCTGGTCCTCAAAGGGTTAACCAACTCATTCACAAAATTTTAAATTGAATTAGACACATAAATTGCTGCATATCAAGTAGAACTGTCAGCAGTTATTAAAGTGAATGTAAATTTTGATGCTAAAGTGCCCGGTTTTTAAAAATTCGATAAAAAAACAGGGGCACTTTAATTCATCAAAATTTACATTTCACTCCTGTTGTGAAAAAAACAAACAAAAAAAAAACAAAAAAAATCTCTATATCTATATCTATCAAAAGTGACATAGGGACACAGACAAAAATAAAATTGCAATACATAAGAAAATACAGTAATATTTAAACTTGAACATGGTTTTAAAAAAATGTAGCTCTAGGATGCTTGATCATGATTCAGCTACAGTATATAATTTTAAACAACTTTCCAATTTATTTCTATTTCCAAATTTGCATTGTTCTTTTGGTATCCTTTGTTGAAGAATAAAGCCGTTGGCTGAAAGGAGCCCCAGAGTGTGCACGTAAAATGCAAATTCTGTCAAAAGAACTGAAATAAGGGGGCAGTCTACAGAGGCAAAAAGTATTATTTAATATAACAGGGTTGGTTATACAAAACTGACAGAATAGGTAATAAAGCTATTATCTATTTTTTTTTTTTATACAATAAAAATTCTGGTGTAGACTTTTTAAAAAAGGATACCACAAGAACTAAGCAAAATTGATAACAGAATTAAGTTGTTTAAAATATCACTCTATCCAATCCATTTGTTTATTTTTTACCACTGGCTGTTATGATCCCATGTGCAAGCAAGTACATTGAACATTTGCATTAATAAAAAGCTTCATAGGCTCTGAGATCAGGCCAATCTTTCTTAAGAAGCTAAAACATTTTTTGTTTGGTCTTTAAAAAAAAAAAAAAAAGCTATATTGCCCCAGAAAATACTATGTTATGCCCCTTTAAAAGATAGATATAACCTAGGACTAACAACTGCTTTCCCTATTCCTTTAAGGATAAAAGTATATTGAAATTAAAAAGTACAGTAAAACCACAGAAAGACAATGCAAGGACAAGTGGACAACATTACAGGGTCATCAGTGTGGTAAAATGACATGCTCCAAAGCTAGGTGTTTAGCACCTGTAAAGGGTTAAAAGACATTTTAAGTCACACAGAGTACTGCTAGCCCAAGCAGATACAATCAATAGCAACAGTCGCGCAACTCGGATGTTAAACTAGTTCTACCAATTGGGACCAGCACTGCTTTGCTAGTTCAAAGTGCTTCTACTTTGTGTTCACAACTTGCGTGTTAAACACACAGTAATGCAGGGTTGTTAGTCTTAAAACGCCATGGTTTGACTGTTATCACTAATTATGCTAAAATAATAATGCAACAAAAATAATTTACTGTTATACAGGGAACAGCTTGAATACTATGAATTTAAGGTCTTTACAACAATTTAACTCTTACCTGTTGTAACAAAAGAGGCACAAACATTTCTTTTGACAATGAACTTGACACTAAGTGTTGGCTGTATGTCAACTGGTGCTGTAGATCTGATAACTTTAGCATCACCTGCAGATACGGGGGAAAAAAAATACATACTACTTAACGTAAGAAACAGGACATTGTGATAAGTTTACCTTGCCTATAGTTAATACTCAAACATTAAATATGAACATAGCTGTACAGCATATATATATATTTATAGGGTTTAAGTGGTTTGTTATATAACCAAATGCTTCAAAACTACAGCCTAACAGTCGCTCCATATCATAATTTCATAAATGCAACAAAAATAAAAAGTATAAAAAAAGGAGCAAAAATAATGCAACAGAATAGTTTACTGTGAATGTTAGCTGTGCATTTTCTGGGTTTGGCTTGCATGAGACATATGATGGGGACCTAAGGCTGAGGAGACAAATGTGTAATGTACCACAGTATACAACTAGCCTTGGGTAGCTTCAGCAGGGGCCCTCTGCTTCCACTTCCCAAAGACACCGCTGCTATGAAGACCGTTTACTGTATCTACTGCTAATGAACATATATGGAGAAGAGAGATCTTTGCCAAAGAGGAGTTACTTGGATATAGCATGTGTGAAGCAGTCATGTAGGAAAAGACAAGGGTCCTTAGAGTACTTTAAAAAGGAGCGATACGCCATATTTTAAGTGGTCATATAAAGGTTAATGGAAATAATGTATAATTGTCATTAAAATATTGATATATTTAGGGATTATTATATCTTAACTGCATGTCCAAAGGCTTCAGAGACCATTTACAATCCACCATAGCTTTACAGCTGTACTCATGGGCACTGGGAGCAGGTGCGGACTGCTCCAAGTGTCCACAAGCACAGCTGCCACCATGACAGAGAGCTCACAGCAACGTCTGCCAATGACCATGAGGGGCTTAAAAAGTACTTTAATAGAAGAAGATGCTTTAGGCTATTTTTATTTAATAGAGACTATAAAGTCACAAACTTTACTTTGAAAAATAAGGGAAAATGAAAATGCTATATTAGAGGTAATATTTTATTTTAAAATATCATGCTCATAGGCATCAAGAGACAATTTACAATCCACCATAGCTTTACAGCTGTATCCATGGGCACAGGGAGCAGGCGCGCACTGCTCCACATGTCCAAAAAAAACAGCTGCCACCATGTGCAGAGAGCTCACTGTAACATCTGCCAGTGATCATGTTGGGTCTAACAGGACAGAAGTAAATTATGCTGTTAAGCAGCCATTGAACATAGGGGGAAATGAAATGCCATGCTAGAGGCAGTAATTTATTTTAGACTATACATACCCAAAGGCTTCAGAAACAGTTTACGCCCCACCATAGCCTTACAGCTGTAGTCACGGGCACCAGGAGCAGGTGCGGACTGCTCTTAGTGTCCGCAAACTACAGCTGCCACCATGTGCAGAGAGCTCACTGTAACGTCTGCCAGTGACCATGTTGGGGCTATAAGGAGGGAAGAAAGAAAATTATGCTGTTAAGCAGCCATTGAAAATAAGGGGAGGGGGATAAAATGCCATGCTAGAGACAGTAATTTATTTTAGACTATACATGCCCAAAGGCTTCAGAAACAGTTTACGCCCCACCATAGCCTTACAGCTGTAGTCACGGGCACCAAGAGCAGGTGCAGACTGCTCTTAGTGTCCGTAAACTACAGCTGCCACCATGTGCAGAGAGCTCACTACAACGTCTGCCAGTGACCATGTTGGGCTTTACGGGAGAGAAGTAAATTATGCTGTTAAGCAGCCATTGAAAATAGGAGGAAATAAAATGCCATGCTAAAGGCAGTAATTAATTATTTTAGACTAGTTACATGTGCAGAGGCTTCAGAAACAGTTTACTCCCCACCCATAGCTTTACAGCTGTAGTCACGGGCACCAGGAGCAGGTGCGGACTGCTCTTAGTGTCCGTAAACTACAGCTGCCACCATGTGCAGAGAGCTCACTGTAACATCTGCCAATGACCATGTAACACCTACATATTAATAACCTGTACTTACCTGCATACTGGCCTCAACCATGTGGAAGAAATGTAAGCTGTCATATGCTTGAAGTTTCCATAAAACCATTCTGCCATGCCATCATCCGTCTCTAACCACTGGAGCCATTTTTGAGCTGAACAGATATTCCAAATAAGCCAGCTAGAAGAGACAAAACAGACTTAATACATCTATGTTCTAGATTCCAATTAGAGAAGTAACCTAGCAGAGGTAGTCTGGATATGGCAACAGTATACAAAGTGATTATAATAATTTGAGAAACCATTCTTTAGCCTGTGAGAGAAAATATTCATACATACTTAAAGGGACAGTTTACTCAAAAAGATGTTCTCCCCTTTAATTTGTTCAAAATGATCTATTTTACCTGCTGGAGTGCATTGAATTGTTTACAAGTAGCTAGTTTATACCCTTATTTTGGCATTTGAAATAGCTGATTAAGCCTGTCGTATCCCAACCTATACAGAAAATTTTTGGACTCAAAAAGAACAGTCATTTTGGGAACAAAAACCATTACAAAAAAAAATTTACTTGACATTTACATTTTTATAATTAACATCCATTATTACTTTTTTTTTTGCATTTTTAAGTTATTTACCTTTTAAATTTATAAGCTTTCCAGCGCCCTCTGAAATCAACTTTCAAAGACCAATAAGCAGGCCAGTCGTATGACCTATGTACACCTGCTCATAAGCAGACTGCCTGGTTTATTCATCCATGCTCAGAAACTGAGCAGTGTTAGAGAATTCTGGAGCACTGGCAACCAATCGGCCTTCTCTGAAAGCCGACATCTCCAAGGCTACCAAAAAACACCCTCTCTGTCTGCAGATCTGCATGCAGTGGGTGTTCATTTTCTATTATGAGACCAGCAGCACTATAACAGCTATGTTTTAAACAAAGTAGCTGCATTTTTTGTCTACCAAGCCCCATACAGTGAGTGTCCCAGACTACCTCATCAACAGTGCTAAACTGGGAGCTTCTAAGTAAGTTTGTAACACAAATTATACTGGATTTTTAGATCAGTATCTGTGTATATTCTTCATAGTAGTGTCTATTGCATGCAGTTATATGAAAATTGGTGTATACTGTCCCTTTAATGATTTCATATACTTGTAGTTGCTTAATCAAAATAAAAGAAATTAGCTTTTGATGTGTTAGTAAAATATTGTACATCTACAAAACAGAATCTTTTATTATGGCTCTTTTAAAAAAGGGACAGACTGCTCCAGAATTCTTATTGTTTAAAAGAGTAGATAATCCCTTTATAATCCATTCCCCAGTTTTGCATAATAACCAACACTGTTATAGAAATATACTTTTGACCTAAAATATATAAAACTGCAATCACACTTAACATACTTAAAGGGGCAGTTTACCCAAACATTTGCTCCCGTTGGAGAATAATCTATTTTACCTGCTTGAGAGTATTGAATTGTTTACAAATAGCTCATTTACCCTTATTTTGGCATTTGAAATAGCTGATTAAGCCTGTGGTATCCCCACCTATACTGAGTTTTTGGACTTAAAGGGAACATATTTTGGGAACAAAAACAATATATAAAAAAAAAAAAATAACTTGACATTTACATTTTTATAATTAACATCTATTTAATTTTTTTTGCATTTTTAAGTTCTTTACCTTCTAAATTTATAAGCTTTCCAGTGCCCTCTGAAATAAACTTTCAAAAGACCAATAAGCAGGGCAGTCGTATGACTTCTGTGTACACCTGCTCATGCGCAGACTGCCTGGCTTGATCATTTGTGCTAAGAAACTGAGCAGTGTTTGAGAATGTACAATCTCTTGTTAGGGAGTCTAGAACTATCCTCTGAGTGGTCCGAGTGGTCTCCGCTCCATTATTTGAGCATGCATGTCCATGGAAGCAACCATTAGACCAATTACCTCCATACATTGAGCCACTGATGGACGGATAGAGGACTGAAGTGAAAGACAAGCTTGGATTTTCTGACATCCTCCAGAAAAATCTTCATGGACAGAGAGTCTATGATCGTTCCCAAAAAGCATACCCTGGTGTCTGGCACCAGGTAACTCTTTCAGATTTACTTTCCACCTGTGGGAGCAAAGAATAGACAAAAGAATATGTATGGGATTTTGCTAAATGAAAAGATGGCGCTTGAACTAAGATGTCGTCCGGGTAGGGCGCCACCGCTATCCCCTTAGATCTCACCACAGCCAAAAGGGCCCTTAGGACCTTTGTAAAGATCCAAGGAACCGCGGCCAGGACCGTCTTTAACACAGGGCAAAAGGGGCAGCTGCCCTGGGCCCAGTCTCTGTTGAGGGGCCCAAGAGTCCTAAAAAAAAAATAAAAAAAAATTTTTTTTTTTTTTTTTATGGTTCATACCAGACTGCTGATGTGACATGGGGAACACACACATTCAGTCCTAATACTGTCACAGTCAAAAGTACTCTGCTTATATTTTTATTAAAAACTGTGCCAGACCGTGCCGGTGTCATGTGACATGCCAAGCTAGTGCCATGTGCCGTTTTAGATGTGCACTGTGCAGCACTGAATGCAAAGCCCTAACTCGGCATCCAGCCTTTTCCCACTGCATCAGAAAAGATCCTACTGGGGTTACCACTGTTACCAGGTAACTGCTCTGGTGGTGGGGATTGTTTTTGGGTAGGGCTGACTGTAGGCGCATGCAGCAGAAAGCTGGAGCGGCAGGCACATGAGGATTTGAGCATCTGTGTAGCTGCATACACTGCTCTCTTCAGTCTTGAGGCTGTGTGACTCATCTCACACTGTATCCATGCAGCCTTGGACAGACAGCATCCAGTCTACTGGTCCCCTTAGCCCTGCTCTTTCTGCTGTGGCCCTAAGATCAACTAACTGAAGTTTGTTAGGGGAATAGTGCTTTGTAGAAAGGTGTCAGTGGGAACAATAAGTGAGTGCATACACGCCCCGCCCCATGCAGCATTGTCTAGTTCAGGGTGAGAGGGAACTTGTTCCTAGCAAAGAAGAGACATGTGCAGGTGTGGCTGATGTATAGCGTCATGCTGATACCTCACACATTACTGTAAGGTTTATTTTTATAGTTTTTATTTTCTCTCTGCCTCAGATTTTACAGCTTCCCATAGTAGTTCTGCTGTTCCAGTCAGTAAACTTATATTTGTCTGCACCTCCATGCTTCCTCCTTTACCTTGCTTTGCTCCTGTTGGCTGCCCTAAATCTCTAACCAGCTAACCTCACACCAGAATCTCATTTAAAAGAATATTAAATGAATCCACAGTGGAGGAATTTATATATTTATTTACTTATTAGTACTGCTTAGGTCCAGTTTCACATATTGCAATTTATTCCATATTTTTAAATGATTAGCCCAGCAGTGGATGATCCACCGCTGGGCTAATAATAATAAAAAAAATTGATTTAGTTGTTTTTTGGGATGTTGGGGTGGAGAGCAAAATTGCATGGGGTGGGCAAGAAAATTTTTGCCCAGGGTCCAATCAATATTAAAGACGGCCCTGACCGTGGCAAGGCCGAAGGGATGGGCAACAAAATTGAAGCTTTGTCTAGAAAGGCAAACCGCAGGAATTGGTGATGTTCTCTGTGAATAGGAACTTGAAGATATGCATCCTTCAGGTCTATATGGTAGTCATAAACTGACCCTCCTGAACCAAGGGTAGAATGGAATGTATAGTCTCCATTTTAAAGGATGGAACTTTGAGAAATTTGTTGACACTTGATGTTCAATATGGGTCAGAAAGTTCCCTCTTTCTTGGGAACCACAAAAAAGGTTGGAATAGAATCCTTGACCCTGTTTTGCACACAGGCACTGGGACAATCACTCCCAGATGAGATAGGTCCTTTACACAGATTAAAGAGACATAATACTCATATGCTAAATTACTTGAAAGTGATGCAGCATAACTAAAAAGCTGACAGAAAAATATCACCTGATCATCTATGTAAAAAAGGAAGATATTTTACCTCAGCTCACCAGAGTAAGTTCTGGGTAAAATGTTATCTTTCAGTTACTTCCCAGCTGCAGCTAAAAATAAAAAAAATAAGAAGAAATGAAAAGCAGCCAATCAGCATCAGCAGTGCTGTGGTCATGAACTCTTTTACTGTGATCTCATGAGATTTTATAGTAGACTTTCTTAAACTGAATAGGGAAACGTGTGCACGAAGCTCACTCCCTTGCCTATCCTGGGACAGGCATATTGATTTGCTGCTTTAAGTTATTTACAATGGGGTGTGAATACTTTGAGGTAAAATATCTTTCTTTTTTACATAAAAATGTTCAGGTGATATTTTCTAGTCTGCTTTATACAGCAATGCTGCATCACTTTCAAGTGTTTCAACATTTGGGCAGCATGGCCCTTCAAGAAGGCCTCTCTCTTCACCTGTTTTTCAGATAACCTTGACAGGATAAATATGCCCCTGTGGGGACAAGACTTGAACCGTATCCTGTATCCCTGGGATACTAATTCCACAGCCCAAGGATCTGGGACATTGCGGATCAAAGCCTGCCGAAAGAAGGAAAGCCTGCTCCCTACTTGATCCAAGACTGGATCGGGGCGGCCCTTTCATGCTGACTTAGAGGAAGGTTTCTTGGATTGTTTCCTCTTATTCCAAGGTTGACAGGACCTCTATGAAGTCCTGGATTGCTCCAAGTTGGAAGGAGGAGGAATGCATTTGTCCATTTAAGTTGTGATACGAACGAAAAACATAATTTATGCTTACCTGATAAATTTATTTCTCTTGTAGTGTATCCAGTCCACAGATCATCCATTACATGTGGGATATTCTCCTTCCCAACAGGAAGTTGCAAGAGGATCACCCACAGCAGAACTGCTATATAGCTCCTCCCCTCACTGCCATATCCAGTAATTCGACCGAAACAAGACGAGAAAGGAGAAACCATAGGGTGCAGTGGCGATTGTAGTTTAATTAAAATTTAGACCTGCCTTAAAAGGACAGGGCGGGCCGTGGACTGGATACACTACAAGAGAAATAAATTTATCAGGTAAGCATAAATTATGTTTTCTCTTGTTAAGTGTATCCAGTCCACGGATCATCCATTACTTGTGGGATACCAATACCAAAGCTAAAGTACACGGATGATGGGAGGGACAAGGCAGGAACTTAAACGGAAGGAACCACTGCCTGTAGAACCTCTCCCCCAAAAACAGCCTCCGAAGAAGCAAAAGTGTCAAATATGTAACATTTTGAAAAGGTGTGAAGCGAAGATCAAGTCGCAGCCTTGCAAATCTGTTCAACAGAGGCCTCATTTTTAAAGGCCCAGGTGGAAGCCACAGCTCTAGTAGAATGAGCTGTAATCCTTTCAGGGGGCTGCTGTCCAGCAGTCTCATAGGCTAAGCGTATTATGCTCCGAAGCCAAAAGGAGAGAGAGGTTGCCTAAGCTTTTTGACCTCTCCTCTGTCCAGAGTAAACGACAAACAGGGCAGATGTTTGACGAAAAACTTTAGTATCCTGTAAGTAAAACTTCAAGGCACGGACTACGTCCAGATTATGCAAAAGAAGTTCCTTCTTTGAAGAAGGATTAGGACACAATGATGGAACAACAATCTCTTGATTGATATTCCTGTTAGAAACCACCTTAGGTAAAAACCCAGGTTTGGTACGCAGAACTACCTTGTCTGAATGAAAAATCAGATAAGGAGAATCACAATGTAAGGCAGATAACTCAGAGACTCTTCGAGCCGAGGAAATAGCCATCAAAAACAGAACTTTCCAAGATAAAAGTTTAATATCAATGGAATGAAGGGGTTCAAACGGAACTCCCTGAAGAACTTTAAGAACTAAGTTTAAGCTCCACGGGGGAGCAACAGTTTTAAACACAGGCTTAATCCTAACCAAAGCCTGACAAAATGCCTGGACGTCTGGAACTTCTGCCAGACGCTTGTGCAAAAGAATAGACAGAGTAGAGATCTGTCCTTTTAAAGAACTAGCTGATAAGCCTTTGTCCAAACCCTCTCGGAGAAAGGACAATATCCTAGGAATCCTAACCTTACTTTATGAGTAACTCTTGGATTCACACCAATAAAGATATTTACACCATATCTTATGGTAGATTTTCCTGGTGACAGGCTTCCGAGCCTGTATTAAGGTATCAATGACTGACTCGGAGAAGCCACGCCTTGATAGAATCAAGCGTTCAATCTCCATGCAGTCAGTCTCAGAGAAATTAGATTTGGATGATTGAAAGGACCTTGTATTAGAAGGTCCTGCCTCAGAGGCAGAGTCCATGGTGGAAGAGATGACATGTCCACTAGGTCTGCATACCAGGTCCTGCGTGGCCACGCAGGCGCTATCAGAATCACTGATGCTCTCTCCTGTTTGATTTTGGCAATCAGTCGAGGGAGCAGAGGAAACGGTGGAAACACATAGGCCAGGTTGAAGAACCAAGGAGCTGCTAGAGCATCTATCAGCGTTGCTCCCGGGTCCCTGGATCTGGATCCGTAACAAGGAAGCTTGGGGTTCTGGCGAGACGCCATGAGATAGAGTTCTGGTTTGCCCCAACGATGGACCAGTTGAGCAAACACCTCCGGATGGAGTTCCCACTCCCCCGGATGAAAAGTCTGACGACTTAGAAAATCCGCCTCCCAGTTCTCTACGCCTGGGATGTGGATCGCTGACAGGTGGCAAGAGTGAGACTCTGCCCAGCGAATAATCTTTGAGGCTTCTAACATCGCTAGGGAACTCCTGGTTCCCCCTTGATGGTTGATGTAAGCCACAGTCGTGATGTTGTCCGACTGAAATCTGATGAACCTCAGTGTTGCTAACTGAGGCCAAGCTAGAAGAGCATTGAATATTGCTCTTAACTCCAGAATATTTATTGGGAGGAGTTTCTCCTCCTGAGTCCACGATCCCTGAGCTTTCCCTGAGAATCTCTGGTCTCTTGATCCAGATTTAGTAGAGGGGACAAATCTGAGTAATCCCCATTCCACTGACTTAGCATGCATAATTGCAGCGGTCTGAGATGCAGGCGCGCAAATGGCACTATGTCCATTGCCGTGACCATTAAGCCGATTACTTCCATGCACTGAGCTACTGATGGGCTTGGAATGGAATGAAGGACACAGCAAGCATTTAGAAGTTTTGATAACCTGGCCTCCGTCAGGTAAATTTTCATCTCTACAGAATCTATAAGAGTCCCTAGGAAGCAGACTCTTGTGAGTGGTGATAGAGAACTCTTTTCCACGTTCACTTTCCACCCATGCGACCTCAGAAATGCCAGAACTATCTCTGTATGAAACTTGGCAATTTGAAAGCTTGACGCCTGTATCAGGATGTCGTCTAGATACGGAGCCACCGCTATGCCTCGCGGTCTTAGAACCGCCAGAAGTGAGCACAGAACCTTTGTAAAAATTCTCGGGGCAGTGGCCAACCCGAAGGGAAGAGTGTTACGGTTGCCTCCAGGCTGGCTGGAAGTTGGACCGTAGAAAAGGATGCTCCTAGCGCTCACCAAAGGATCATCAGCACCGTAGACACTATAACTACTGCGTAGCCACCATAAGTAACGCAGACTCTACGAACCACCGCTGCTGGGCTGGTATCTCGCCGTCTGCTCTGCGCCCTGGACCTACGACCAGGCTCCAGTAGGTGAACCTCTTCATTCTTTAGAGTGAAGCAGGATCAGGAACAAGAGCTCTTACAAGAGCTCAGTAGCTAAGGGAGTATATAGAGCATAGCAATCCCTGTAGTGATTATGGCTGTCCCCTACAAACATGAGTCAAGGCTGCAAGTTAGAGGGTCAGAATAGGTCTGATGTGCTGGAACACACAGCCTGCTTTTTATTGAGGTTACATGCAAAAAAGACACTCTCAGGGGGAGGCATAAAATCCCCACACATTTGATACATTTAGATAGAGACAACGCCCTTTTACAGGCCATAGTAGAATTACATTTCTTCAGCAGATAACAATTTACACACAATAAAACAATGCAGTCCACCTTATCACTAGCAGTCTCATTAGACGATGGAATGTTTATCACTAAACTTAATTAGAGCTGATCCCAGCAAACTTGTATTTAGAATTGAACAAAATTAACTCTTAATGGCACACAATGAAAACTAATGCTTTGTAATAGTGCTCCCTTTCTGTGGAACACTCTGCCTGTGTGGTACTTGGTTCAGTAAGCCCTATTTACTGAACCAAGTGGGAGAAAGCCAGGGACAAGTTATTTTACAGGTCTGGGGACATAGTCTTAAAGGGGCATTGTTCACCAAAGTCACAATATGTCCCCAGACGGTTCTTAAAGGGCCATACACACCCAATAAAAGTTAATATGTTCTCAGGGGCACAATCTTCCAGGGGCCATAGTCATGAGGAAGGAGGCTGGCAAATAGGCTTCTCCAAAATCCAGGGAAGCAGGGCAATTTTCAATTTAAAGGGCCAGTTACAAAGAGGTAATGCCTGTCTAGAAAGGCAAACCTTAGGAACCGATTATGATCTTTGTGAATCGGTATCCTCTTGGATCGTGGGTAGGATGGTACGAATAGTTTCCATTTTGAATGATGGAACTCTGAGGAATTTGTTTAATATCTTTAGATCCAAGATTGGTCTGAAGGTTCCCTCTTTCTTGGGAACCACAAACAGATTTGAATAAAATCCCTGTCCTTGTGAGGGACTTCCGGTGGGCGGGCGCTGTGAGTGGAAGCAGGGGAAAGGAGCTCCGGACCCTTAACCCCTACTTTGAATTAAAATCACTCGAAAAAGCCCATAATTAGCCAAATTCCTTGGCAGGGAATAAATACCCCTGTCTGGAGCACTAACGGTAAGGAGTCTGACACCCGACTCCCCCGCTGAGGAGCGTAACCAGAGAGAGAGATAGAGGAGAGCGGCTGCAATAAGGGCGGCTGAAAGATAACACTCGATAACAGCTCCGGATTTGTACCGGAGGGCTGCTTCAGGATCCGGAGTCACATACGAAATACCCCAAGCAGAAGGAAAGAGGAAAGCCTGGGCGAGGGGGTGAGTTGGTGCTGTGGCGGCAAAACGCCATCTTGACACAGTTGAGGGGAAGGTGAAGTGACGCACACAACATTACACAGTGCTAACCCCCGCAGAGGCATATACCATAGGAAGACTCAGAAGTTAAACGCTAGACACAGAATAATTAAAAAAAAAGAGAAAGGCCCCAGATTGTAACAGGATTTGAGAGTTATAAACGCTATTGCTGCATCTCAAGAGACAGGCCAGGGTTTGTACTGTGTTGGGACTTTATTACTTTATCACTGCAGCAAACAGCCTCACCCACTGGTGTTAACCAACAAGGAGGTAATCAACACAATTCCAAATAAAAACACAGACAAAGGATTATAAGCAAACTCATCTGCCACATGTCAAGCACAATAGTCAAATGCTAATTTGCTGAGCAATATAACAGGGGAGGTGGAAGACAGGACCTGCAGAGAAATATCACAGAAGAAGGCAGGAAAGTCCTAACCAGATACTCTACATATACCACAGCTGAGGGATTACAAGATCAGGACTAATTCTCTATTCACTTTTTTCTCTGTGGGAGCTGAGCATACACAGACGCAACACACAGGCTGCGTTAGACAAAATCACATACGCAGTTGAGAGCGACATCTCGCCAGATTCCATCAAGAGGGCCACTCTCGAGGACACCACTGACACTCTCATTCATTTATCTGCTATAAAAGGCTGTGACAACACACCCCACCACAATGCAGGGCTAATCTGAATGGGCTCACTTTTCACCATACTGCAAGCAACTGTTAGAACAGGGCAGAACAGCAGCCTTATTGTTTCCGGCAAGATTGAGACTACAAACCACGAGAGGACCACTGTTCTTTGACTCGCCCAACTTGCTCAAACTTCACCTGCAAAAAGAGGGGGAGAGAGGGCAAGAGGCAAATGAAGATGACTCTGATGCTTAGGACTGGGTTCATTGCCTGGTCGGTAGAAGATAAACATTAAAAGATAAGCAACATTATTGCAATGAAGAAATGTATCCTTGCAAAGTGAGGGGGGGGGGGGGAGAACCCTCTTTATTGTTGGACAGGAACGTTAGTCCATTGTTGAACTGTTGGGATTGTTAAGAGGGGAGGTTATTGATCTTTTGGTTCTTGTTGTATGCACTGTTTACTTCATTTGTGTCACTTAATTTTGTGTACTAACTATCTGTATTAGGAAAGGAGCTGACCTGGCCTGCCTCTGGGTGCCACCCTGGAGGGAAAGGTGGAAATACCGATAACAAGCAAAGTAACTGTGAGTACCACATCTTTACATATACTCTGAAATCCATCTGCACCACTATACACACATAGGGTCCACCCACGAAGACAAAACACCCTAAATAAGTATACACGAACATATAAAATGAAACTGACCACATGGAATGTAGGCGGGATTACATCCCCAATTAAGAGAAAGGCAATACTCAGACATTTGAACACCTCAAAGACAGACATAGCAATACTTGAAGAAACTCACCTCTCGCAGAAAGAACACCAAAAACTCAGACAGGGCTGGGTGGGGGAAGTGCTACACACAACCTACGAAAAAAAAAGGGCCAGGGGAGTGGCGATCCTCTTCCGCAAAGGTCTAAATTACACTATCTCACAATCTCTAGTCGATACAGAGGGAAGATTTGTGATGGTAAATATGACAATAGGGGAACTTCGTATGATTCTCTGTGGGGTGTATGGCCCACATACCGAAAAGAAAACATTTCTCACTCAGCTACAGACTAAGCTCATACAGTTTGCAGACCTCCCAATGGTAGTGGGGGGGGGACTTCAATATTGCCCCACACACGCCAGCAGATAGGTTCCGAAACCCAAACTCCACATCACAACACCGAATAGAATACAAAGGATCTAAGAGGGAAACACGTATCTTACTAAACTTTAAAGGTTCCTTGTCACTGTCAGACGTCTGGAGAGATAGAAATCCAGAAGCGCGAGACTATACTTGCCTACACCCGGCAAAAACTACCCTATCACGCATAGACTATTTTCTGATCACCAACTCCTTTTGCTCCCGCATAACGGATACTAAAATTGACCCTATAACAATCTCAGATCATGCCCCAGTCTCCCTACAAATAGACACTGATATTTCACACAAACGAGGACATAGATGGAGGTTCCCGACACATCTGTACCATGACCTTAACTTGCGCAGGCACCTAATAGGAGAATGGATGGTGTATAAGGACCTTAATGCCGAACATGTGAGTAATACTTCACTTTTCTGGGAAACGGCAAAAGCAGTCCTGAGGGGGGTGGTGACAGCATATGCAGCCAAAGTCAGGAAAAAATGTAGAGCAAGAGGGGAACTCCTTCTGCGGCAATTACTTAATGCCAGAAACAAATACTTGCGAAATCCCACAACACAGAATAGACTCAAATATAGAAAGACCAAAGACCTTAGAGACACCTACCTCATCCAAACCACGATTTCCGCTCAGAACCGCTCACAGGCCAAATTTTATAGATATGGTAACCGCACTGGGAAACTATTAGCAAGACTCACTAAATTAGATAGGAAACCTAACAACATCATAGCCATTAAGGACAAAGACAACATACTCACCCAAGACTCAGAAATACAACAAGCATTCACCTCATATTGCTCAAACTTATATGACTCCCAAGACATTGACCCAGGAAAGAAAGAACAATTCTGGAGAGACTTAATACTGCCACAGTTAAAGGGACACTGTACCCAAAAAATTTCTTTCGTGATTCAGATAGAGCATGACATTTTAAGCAACTTTCTAATTTACTCCTCTTATCAAATTTTCTTCATTCTCTTGGTATCTTTATTTGAAATGCAAGAATGTAAGTTTAGATGCCGGCCCATTTTTGGTGAACAACCTGGGTTGTCCTTGCTGATTGGTGGATAAATTCATCCACCAATAAGAAAGTGCTGTCCAGAGTCCTGAAACCAAAAAAAGCTTAGATGCCTTCTTTTTCAAATAATGATATCAAGAGAACGAAGAAAAATTAATAGGAGTAAATTAGAAAGTTGCTTAAAATTGCATGCTCTTTCGGAATTACAAAAGAGAAAATTCGGGTACAGTGTCCCTTTAAGCGAAGACCACATACAAAAACTCAATGCCCCAATCCAACCATTAGAAATCACCAAGGCCATCGATTCACTCCCTCTAGAAAAAACCCCAGGGCCGGATGGCCTGCCAGGGGAATTCTATAAAATGCTCAGTACAGAAACCGCAGACACCCTCGCCCTATTATTTAATGCAATTCTAGAAGGGAAAGCAAATTTATCCAACAGATTTGCAGAGGCAAACATTACGGTCCTTCCCAAACCTGACAGAGACCCACTGTTAACAGCACCCTACAGGCCAATCTCCCTGTTAAACTCTGACTACAAATTATTCACCAAAATCTTGGCCAACAGATTAGCAGAAGTCCTTCCCCTCCTAATTCAGGAAGATCAAACTGGGTTTGTAAAAGGGAGGTCAGCAGTAAAAAACATGAGAAAATTACAACTGGTATTAACACACTTTTGGGAGCAGGAGGGAGGAGACAGGCAGAAGAGTGCGGGAGAGGCATGTTTGATCCTAGTAGACGCGGAAAAAGCTTTCGATAAGATACTATGGGACCATTTATTTACCACCCTTAAAAAATTCGGACTGAAGGGATCCTACATGAGAGCTATCAAGACCATTTACAGTACCCCCCAAGCGGCAATCTTGATAAATGGGTCACCTTCAAAAGTATTCCCCCTTAGAAGGGGAACAAGGCAGGTGTGCCCGCTCTCACCACTTCTGTTTGACCTTGCGCTAGAACCACTGGCGATTAAGATTAGGAAGGAAGCAGAGGGATTGACCATAGGCAGGGACACTATACACTTGTCGCTCTTTGCCGACGACATGGTGCTGTACACAGCAGACCCCAGAGAGAACATACCTAAATTATTGACGATGATTGCTGAGTTTAGCGACATATCAGGATACCGGATAAACAAGGACAAATCAGAGCTGTTATGGCTACTGAATAAGGACCCTAGTACACCGTTGGAAGATAACTTTAAAGTAATCACAAACACATTTAAATATCTAGGCATTAAATTAACAAAAGATCCCACTCAATGGTATGCAATAAATTTCAAACCACTATTGCAGAACCTAAAACAAATGCTCCTGAATTGGACCCCATTGCCACTGACCCTGACAGGAAGGATAGGGCTGATAAAGATGACCCTGTTCCCCAAACTTCTCTACACCCTACAGATGCTGCCAGAGCTACTTCATAAGCAAGATCTCAAGGCACTAAATAGGGACATATTAAATTTCATTTGGAGGGGGAAAAAACATAGAATCAGTTACCAAAAGCTAACATGTCAACCAGAGCAGGGGGGGCTAGGACTCCCCAACATAGAATATTACAACTGGGCAGCCCTTTCAAAATATGTGATGGATTGGCTGGTGGATGGGGGAAACTTTACTAACAAGTCGCTGGAGACAGCATTTATTAAACCATGGTCGCTTAAAATGCTCCCACACATGAACAGGGCACAGGTTGATCCCATTCTCAGGGGGGCTGGCCTCTTCAGCAACCCAATAAAGGCTTGGTGGAAGTTGTGTGGAACTCTTGGAGTCTCACATAACAGTACGGTTTACTTGCCCCTGGGGGGCAACCCAGACTTCCCCGCAGGATTTACCACTAAACCATTTAAACAATGGGAGAAATGGGGGGTAACAACCCTAAAACATGTCTTATCAGATAACGGGTCCACAGTTAGACCATTTATAGAACTGCAGAAAGACTATGGCATACCAAGCTCTCACCACTTTGCTTACCTACAGGTAAAACACTACGTGCAAGGTCTCCTGAAAGCCGGTAATATGATGGAAATAGACTGACATTTATAAACTCTTGAGGTTGACAAAGGGAGGGGTGACCTCCATCTCACACACCTACAATACGCTCCAATCAAAAGTACATAAAGCCAATATCGAACACTTACAAACTACCTGGGGGACCATGGTGGGACATGACATTACAGACAAATGCGTGGTGCAAAGCTTTGTGGAGGTGAGGGAGGCATCGCTCTCAAATGACATAAGAGAATCTCACACCAAACTAGTCCACAATGCATACATAACTCCCAAATTGTTCCACAAGTGGAAGAGAGATACATCAGGACTGTGCCCGAAATGTTCCAACCCTAACCCAAACATCACTCACATGATATGGAACTGCCCGAAGTTAACGAAATTCTGGGGCATGGTGCAGAGGTGGGTGGCAACGTGCACAGGGGAAAAAATTCACCTATCAAACGAGTCAGTGATATTTCTAAACCATCAAACAAAGATACCGCGACACACAAGATTCATAAACAATTTAATTCTACACGCTAGAAAACTCATTTTGCAGCACTGGATGTCACAGACATCACCAAGCCTAACACAACTCAAAGAAACATTGAGAAAACAAATGATCTATGAGCAACTTGACACTCAGGGAGACATAACACGCAGAACAAAAAAATTCATAACCAAATGGGAGCCCCTCATTACCACTCTAGACCCAGCGCACCAAAAACAAATAATTTACCCATTCAAAGACACAGAATACATACTGAATGCACAGCTGCATGGGAAATGGAACATATTTACCTAAAAGACTAGAACCAGCAACCATAACCTGAGGCGATACAGGGACAGACACATAGAGGAACCTGGGTGGCACCCAGAAGGGGGGTCAGGAATAAGGTAGGCTCTGAGGGGGGAGGGAAACTGGTAGGATGGATAATAGAAGAATGAGACGGAACTAGACTAAGTATCCTGAAGTTACGATACTAACATGTTATCCTGCATAATAATAACTGATTTGTGTTATAATCCACCTCCGTGAGTGGAGATAACAATTAGGTGGGAAGAGAGTAGAAGTCCCTAAAGGGATGGAGAACGGGTCTCTAAGGGGAAAAATATTGGAAAACTTAGATGCTAATGTATTGATTAGACATGTTATCATACTGTATTTAGCCGAATGATTCTGCAATTCTCTTAGTTTGTCTATGTACTTGGCATTGAAAAATAAAATATTTAAAAAAAAAAAAAAATCCCTGTCCTTGTTCCATCCGCGGAACTGGGTGGATCACTCCCATTACTAAGAGGTCTTGCACACAGCTTAGGAATGCCTCTTTATCTGGTTTGATTATAACCTTGAAAGATGAAATCTCCCTTGTGGAGGAGAAGCTTTGAAGTCCAGAAGATATCCCTGAGATATGATCTCCAATGCCCAGGGATCCTGAACATCTCTTGCCCACGCCTGGGCGAAGAGAGAAAGTCTGCCCCCACTAGATCCGTTTCCGGATAGGGGGCCGTTCCTTCATGCTGTCTTGGGGGCAGCAGCAGGCTTTCTGACCTGCTTGCCCTTGTTCCAGGACTGGTTAGGTTTCCAGGCCTGTCTGGAATGAGCAACAGTTCCCTCTTGTTTTGAAGCGGAGGAAGATGATGCTGTTCCTGACTTGAAATTTCGAAAGGCACGAAAATTAGACTGATTGGCCTTTGCTTTGGCCCTGTCCCGAGGAAGGGTATGACCCTTGCCTCCAGTAATGTCAGCAATAATTTCCTTCAAGCCAGGCCCGAATAAGGTCTGCCCCTTGAAAGGAATGTTGAGTAATTTAGACTTTGAAGTCACGTCAGCTGACCAGGATTTAAGCCATAGCGCCCTACGCGCCTGGATGGCGAATCCGGAATTCTTAGCCGTTAGTTTAGTCAAATGAACAATGGCATCAGAAACAAATGAGTTAGCTAGCTTAAGAGTTCTAAGCTTGTCAATAATTTCATTCAATGGAGCTGTCTGGATGGCCTCTTCCAGGGCCTCAAACCAGAATGCCGCCGCAGCAGTGACAGGCGCAATGCATGCAAGGGGCTGTAAAATAAAACCTTGTTGAATAAACATTTTCTTAACCCCTTAAGGACCAGCGACGTACCCTGTATGTCACTGGCCTTTTTTTGGGACTTAATTGTTTTATACCACGGTCTTGCCACCAGCTTTGAGACTGCTCTAATCCACAAAGCCTGCTGGAGGGAGTGCATTAATAGCGTGTTCTTTCTAGACTTGTGCTATTATGTCCTGAAAAAACCCTTAACGACCAGTGACATACAGGGTACATTGTGGTCATTAAGGGGTTAAGGTAACCCTCCAATTTTTTATCCATTGGATCTGAAAAAGCCCAACTGTCCTCAACCGGGATAGTGGTACGCTTTGCTAAAGTAGAAACTGCTCCCTCCACCTTAGGGACCGTCTGCCATAAGTCCTGTGTAGTGGTGTCTATTGGAAACATTCTTCTAAATATAGGTGGTGGGGAAAAGGGCACACCGGGTCTATCCCACTCCTTGCTAATAATTTCTGTAAGCCTTTTAGGTATAGGAAAAACGTCAGTACACAGCCTACACAATTTCTCTGGAATTGCAACTGTGTTACAGTCATTCAGAGCAGCTAATACCTCCCCAAGCAATACACGGAGGTTCTCAAGCTTAAATTTAAAATTAGAAATCTCTGAATCAGGTTTCCCCGAGTCAGAGATGTCACCCACAGACTGAAGCTCTCCGTCCTCATGTTCTTACTGTGACGCAGTATCAGCTATGGCTTTAACAGCATTTGCGCACTCTGTATCTCTCCTAACCCCAGAGCTATCACGCTTGCCTCTTAATTCAGGCAATCTAGATAATACCTCTGACAGGGTATTATTCATGATTGCAGCCATATCATGCAAGGTAATCGCTATGGGCGTCCCTGATGTAATTGGCGCCATATTAGCGTGCGTCCCCTGAGCGGGAGGCGAAGGGTCTGACACGTGGGGAGAGTTAGTCGGCATAACTTCCCCCTCGACAGAACCCTCTGGTGATAATTCTTTTATAGATAAAGACTGATCTTTACTGTTTAAGGTGAAATCAATACATTTAGAACACATTCTCCTATGGGGCTCCACCATGGCTTTCAAACATAATGAACAAGTAGGTGTTCCTCTGTGTCAGACATGTTTAAACAGACTAGCAATGAGACTAGCAAGCTTGGAAAACACTTTAAAACAAGTTTACAAGCAATATAAAAAAACGTTACTGCGCCTTTAAGAAACACAAATTTTCCCAAATTTTGAAATAACAGTGAAAAAATGCAGTTACACTAACGAAATTTTTACAGTGTATGTAATAAGTTAGCAGAGCATTGCACCCACTTGCACCCCTTAATACCAAAAACGGAATAACAAATGACAAAAACGTTTTTTAAACAGTCACAACAACTGCCACAGCTCTACTGTGGCTTTTTACCTCCCTCAATACGACTTTTGAAGCCTTTTGAGCCCTCCAGAGAAGTCCTGGATCATGCAGGAAGAAGCTGGATGTCTGTCTGTAATTTTTGCTGTGCAAAAAAACGCCAAAATAGGCCCCTCCCACTCATATTACAACAGTGGGAAGCCTCAGGGAACTGTTTCTAGGCAAAATTCAAGCCAGCCATGTGAAAAAAACTAGGCCCCAATAAGTTTTATCACCAAACATAGATAAAAAACGATTAAATATGCCAGCAAACGTTTTAAAATACACTTTTATAAGAGTATGTATCTCTATTAATAAGCCTGATACCAGTCGCTATCACTGCATTTAAGGCTTTACTTACATTACTTCGGTATCAGCAGCATTTTCTAGCAAACTCCATCCCTAGAAAAATATTTTAACTGCACATACCTTATTGCAGGAAAACCTGCTTGCTATTCCCCCTCTGAATTTACCTCACTCCTCAGAATATGTGAGAACAGCAAAGGATCTTAGTTACTTCTGCTAAGATCATAGAAAACGCAGGCAGATTCTTCTTCTAAATACTGCCTTAGATAAACAGTACACTCCGGTACCATTTAAAAATAACAAACTTTTGATTGAAGAAATAAACTAAGTATAAAACACCACAGTCCTCTTACGACCTCCATCTTAGTTGAGAGTTGCAAGAGAATGACTGGATATGGCAGTGAGGGGAGGAGCTATATAGCAGCTCTGCTGTGGGTGATCCTCTTGCAACTTCCTGTTGGGAAGGAGAATATCCCACAAGTAATGGATGATCCATGGACTGGATACACTTAACAAGAGAAAATTAGAATTCTGACGACCGTTCTTGTCCTGAGGTAAGAAAGATCCCTTTCCACCAGTAACTTCGGAAATGATCTCAGCCAAACCAAATGATGTCTTGCCCTTAAAAGGTAAAGACAGAAGTTTTGACTTGGATGTTGCATCCGCAGACCAAGACTTTAGTCACAGAGCCCTGAGAGCTAAAACCGTGAAACTGGAAATTTCGTCTCCAAGCCTAACAACTTGCATGCTGGCGTCACAGATAAAAGGTATTAGCCAGCTTAAGAGCTTTGATCCTATCCTGGATCTCCTCTATGGTAGTCTCCTCCGAAATTAGGTCAGAAAAGGAGTCACACCAATAAGAAGCTGCACCAACAACTGTCGCAATACGGGCAAACCCTGATGAAGAAACATCTTAAGAAAGCTTCCAGTTTCTTATCCATAGGGTCCTTAAAAGAGGAGCCATCCTCAAGAGAAATAGTGGTTCTCTTGGCTAAAGTGTATATAGCACCCTCTACCTTAGGCACCGTGCACCATAGGTCACCCACTGTGCGCAACAGGAAATAACTTTTTAAAAACAGGAGACGGGGAAAAAGGAATTCCTGGCTTTTCCCATTCATGAGCTATAAATGTACGACATGCGGTCTGGAATAGAAAAAACCTCCACAGATGAAGGTTTGACGTTAAACTCTGTAAAGTTTATTATACCTCTTAGGAGTCTCAGCGACCGTAAAATTGGAGTCATCCAAAGTAGCTAGCAGATCCTTCAAGAGTAAACAGAGGTGCTCAAGCTTAAATTTAATATTAACCTACTCTGAACCTGCTGTACTAGCAACTGCAGTTTCAGAATTGAAGATCTCTCCCTCAGAATGATCCTCCTCAGATAAACAGACAGACTAACTAACGCAGCCTTGGCGGAATCAGAACTCTTAGAATTGGATACGTTCTTAGACTTCCTCTTTCTCTTAACAGCAATAGGTAAGGCAGATATGGCTGCAGAAACCACAGACGTTAGTTGTGCAGCAAAATTTCCTGGTAAATATACACCCCCAGGAACAGGTTGAAAAGGTAACGCAGAGCACTGCATGTGAAACTGCTAAAGCTTGAGGCGTTTGAGGAGAAAGCTGAGGCATGGCACGGACAACATTATCCTGAGAGACTGATGGCTCTGAGAGGGAATCTTTATTTTTAGACATTAGTGTATTATTTAAACATGTGGAGCAGAAATGCACAGGAGGAATAATCTGAGCCTCCAAGCAATAAACATTTGTCAAAATACAATTCAAGGGCTTTATCCTTGTATTCTTACTAGAAAAAGTTCTCAACAGTAATTAAGACCAATAAAAATAGAACAAGAACTACCTCATACATTTATAAAAATGTCCTAGGTTACAATAATAAATTACCTCCAGGAAATAGTGAATAATTATAGTAATTTGGACTTCTAGTCCTAAGAAAAAATAAGGCACCGCTATACCTCAGATCCACTGAGGAAACTTACCAACCTGGTGACCAGGAACCCACTAGTAAAACTAAAGAAGAGATCTCTTCAACTCAGACAATTGAGCAAATGCAGAGATGCTCCGCTCTCCCAGCCGGCAGTGAAGAGAAGCCAAAATGGAAGAGCGGAGAGGGATAACGTGATCGCATAGGGAAAAAAACTAATGCGCCACACTCCAAGTATTAACTGACAAACTAGACAGCGCGCAATTTCCCTAATGAAAAGGTGCAACTGTAATCCTCACAAAGTGAAAACGCTACACATAAATACATAAATAATTAGGTCCCTCTATTAATCAAATGCACAGAACACTATTAGGACAATAAATCCATAAGCCCAATTAAAACCTCTCAAGTTAGCCTCATACACAGGGGATAAAACCATTAACCCCTTGAGTTCTTAAGCATTTCAGTGCCCTGCAGAGCTGCCTAACTGATACCCCCATAATTAAAGGAGAAATTTGTCCTATTAAATTGTCCACAGAGGATTAACCCTCCAAAGTACTGGCTCCTTCCAACCACCTAAGTCAACGATCTACATCAGCTGCTCCGCCAGTCTCTACACTGGCTCCCCATACACTCCAGAATACAATTTAAAGTATTAGCCCTAACCTACAAAGCACTCAGTCTAACTCCCAACTATATTTTCTCTCTTATCGTGAAATATTCCCCATCCCGTCCTCTTCGATCAACCTCTGACCTACGTCTCTACACTCCTGTTATCTCTACGTCCCACTCCCGCCTCCAAGACTTCACACATGCTGCTCCTGTCCTCTGGAACTCTCTACCCCGTTTCATTAGACTGTCTACAACCTTGTATAGCTTCAGACGATCCTTGAAAACTCACCTATTCAGAGAGGCTTACCATCTCTCCTCCATCCCGCATCCACACCAAACTAATACATGTACACAAACTGCCTGACTCACTGCTGCAAATACAACCGATTTAACAAGCTACCCGAACCTTATGTCTCTGCACCCTAAACCTATAGACTGAGCTCTCCGGAGCAGGGCCCTCTTCCTCCTGTACTAGATTTGTTTAGTTTTGTTATGTTTTGTATTTTATCACAAATCTTTGTCATTGTATACCTCTATCATTGTACCCAGCGCTACGGAATTTGGCGGTGCTATACAAATAATTGATAAAAACTCTAAAAGGCAATATCACTTACCTGTGGATCCAGCTGCAGGGCAGGAACAGCTTCTCGGGTGTGACAGATTCACCCTACTTCTGACAGGGACCTGCAGAAAAAGAAAAACAGAGTAACCAACCCATGTTTTCTATAGAGGGGTAGCATTTTATTTTGTCCTTTAAAACAAACAAAATCCCTAAAAAAGTAGAATGCTAGCACCATCAGTACCACCACATTATGTTCCAATGCGAACACAAGATAAAATGTCAATGTTTACACGTTTTCTTTAAAATGATCAAAACACTGACCACATCAGTGACTTATTTTTTAAGAAGTATAACTTGCATATGGTACCCTGTCAACAGCTCATTCTTACTTGGCATGATGTCACAAGTTCCCATCAAGGAATAGTTGCATGAAGGCGTTTGATCAAGTTCTCTGCAATCTGGAAAATAAAGAGGTAAAAACCCTTAGCGTAAGAAGCCAGACCACTTGATACTTTAGGCGCATCAAATGTACAAAGTTACAGTTGCCTTTTCTATATCTGCATGAAAAAAAACACTAACGTGAAAAGTAAACAAATGTCTTTACATTCGAACAATATATTAAGCAGTTGAACAAAAAGCACATTTTGATTTGTGGAATTTTAGTGTTATGAAAACATACATAAATACTATACACATGCCCACGCATATGCCTATGACCACACCCATGACAACGTGCACAGATGCCCATGGGCACACATATGACCATGCCCATGCACACATGACCATGCTCACATGCCCATGACCACATATATGACCATGCCCACAAATGACCATGCCCACACATTCCCATGCCTACAAATATGCACATGCCCACACCTATGACCGCAACCGTGCCCACACATGACCATGCACACAAACATGCCCATGCGTACAGATATGCCCACACACACACCTCATATATTTAAAGCAATAATTAACTGTACGAATCCTTTCCACGGTTGAAAGGCTCGACTTGCAAAACAAAAACCAAGTAAAATTCATGTAGCAGATGAAAAAGAAGATTTCAGAGATCGAAAATAAAATGGAGGAACCATTAATCTTTTTTTGACTACCTACCCAATTGCTAAGAATTCATGACACTTCCTATCAGCTCATCACATAAAGGAAAAATGTGCCAAAAGGCAACTTCCCTAACTATACATGGCCATAGGAAAACTTTCCACTACTGTATAAGCAGTTGTGCAAAACAAGAATGAAGTGTAAATTAAAGGGACCATTTAACTTTTGGTTACTACCTACCCAATTGCTAAAAATTCACAACATGCTATTAGCTCATCACAGAAGAGAAAGGTGTGCCAAAGGCAACTTCCCTAACTATACATGGCCAAAGGAACCAACTGCACTCTGCTTCCGCTTCCCAGGAGCACAGAATGTAGGAATAGCCGCACTCTGCTCCCACAGCCTGTGAACACAGTTGGCAGTCACAGAATGAAATGTTTGCTGATGCAAACACAAACTGAAGTCTTTTCAGATGAGCTGATGTAGCTCATCCATCAAGGTTGGGCTTCTGTAACATACGGAAGATCCAACCGGTAAATAATTCTTTATTTGAAGCAATGAAGAACTGTAGGAATTCTTTCCACAGTTGTATATGCAGACGTGCAAAACAAGAATGAAGTGAAAAGTAGTAGTAGTAATTGAAAGTATGTTTGCCGATGCAAACACAAACCGAAGTCTTCAGAGGAGTTATTGTAGCTCTTCCATCCAGGTCGGTCATCTGTTACACGCTGAAGATCCAAATGGTAGTGAATGTATGGGGAGACCATTTATCTTTTGGGGAGTACCTACCCAATTGCTAAGAATTTACAACACATGCTATCACATCATCACTTAAGGAAAAAGTGTGCCAAAGGCAATTTCCCTAACTATGCATGGCCAAAGGAACCGATTGCACTCTGTTTCCACTTCCCATGACCACAAAATGTGGGAACAGCCGCACTCTGCTCCCACAGCCCATGAACACAGTTGGCAGTCACAGAATGAAATGTTTACCTGCTGACCATGTTGAGAAGACATATACCTAACTATTTCCCTTAGGCTCAGAGAGATAGCACATGAAGTAAACATTAACACTGGGTCAGCGCTCAAGCCATAAAAGGCATGAGCACCGGGCAAAGAAAATGCCTGGTAGATGAAATTGAAAGTCTTTTTGCTGATGCAAACACAAACTGAAGTCTTTTCATATGAGCTGATGTAGCTCATCCATCAAGGTTGGGCTTCTGTAATATACGGAAGATCCAACCGGTAAATAATTCTATATTTGAAGCAATGAAGAACTGTAGGAATTCTTTCCACAGTTGTATATGCAGACGTGCAAAACAAGAATGAAGTGAAAGTAGTAGTAGTAGTAATTGAAAGTATGTTTGCCGATGCAAACACAAACTGAAGTCTTTTCAGGAGTTATTGTAGCTCTTCCATCCAGGTCGGTCATCTGTTACACGCTGAAGATCCAAATGGTAGTGAATGTATGGGGAGACCATTTATCTTTTGGGGAGTACCTACCCAATTGCTAAGAATTCACAACACATGCTATCACATCATCACTTAAGGGAAAAATGTGCCAAAGGCAATTTCCCTAACTATGCATGGCCAAAGGAACCGATTGCACTCTGCTTCCACTTCCCATGACCACAGAATGTGGGAACAGCCGCACTCTGCTTCCACAGCCCATGAACACAGTTGGCAGTAACAGAATGAAATGTTTGCTGATGCAAACACAAACTGAAGTCATCTATCAAGGTTGAGCTTCTGTAACATACGGAAGATCCAACGGTAAATTCTTTATTTGAAGCAATGAAGAACTGTAGGAATCATTTCCACAGTTGTATATGCAGACGTGCAAAACAAGAATGAAGTGAAAAGTGATGGTATATACAGACAAATGGAGGGGGAAACAGAGGCCATGCAACTTTTGGTAACTACCTACCCAATTGCTAAGAATTCACAACACATGCTATCACATCATCACTTAAGGAGAAAGTGTGCCAAAGGCAATTTCCCTAACTATGCATGGCCAAAGGAACAGATTGCACTCTGCTTCCACTTCCCATGACCACAGAATGTGGGAACAGCCGCACTCTGCTCCCACAGCCCATGAACACAGTTGGCAGTCACAGAATGAAATGTTTACCTGCTGACCATGTTGAGAAGACATATCCCTAACTATTTCCCTTAGAATCAGAGAGATAGCACATGAAGTAAACATTAACACTGGGTCAGCGCTCAAGCCATAAAAGGCATGAGCACCGGGCAAAGAAAATGCCTGGTAGATCAAATTGAAAGTGTTTGCTAATGCAAACACAAACTGAAGTCTTTTCAGATGAGCTGATGTAGCTCATCCATCAAGGTTGGGCTTCTGTAACATACGGAAGATCCAACCGGTAAATAATTATTTATTTGAAGCAATGAAGAACTGTAGGAATTCTTTCCACAGTTGTATATGCAGACGTGCAAAACAAGAATGAAGTAAAAGTAGCAGTAGTAATTGAAAGTATCCACTTCCCATGACCACAGAATGTGGGAACAGCCACACTCTGCTTCCACAGCCGATGAACACAGTTGGCAGTCACAGAATGAAATGTTTGCCGCTGCAAACACAAACCGAAGTCTTCAGAGGAATTATTGTAGCTCTTCTATCCAGGTCAGTCATTTGTTACATGCTGAAGATCCAAATGGTAGTGAATGTAGGGGGAGATAATTTACCTTTGGGGTACTACCTACCCAATTGCTAAGAATTTACAACACATGCTATGACATCACATAAGGGAAAAATGTGCCAAAGGCAATTTCCCTAACCATGCATGGCCAAAGGAACCGATTGCACTCTGCTTCCACTTCCCATGACCACAGAATGTGGGAACAGCCGCACTCTGCTTCCACAGCCCATGAACACAGTTGGCAGTCACAGAATGAAATGTTTGCTAATGCAAACACAAACTGAAGTCATCCATCAAGGTTGGGCTTCTGTAACATACGGAAGATCCAACCAGTAAATAATTCTTTATTTGAAGCAATGAAGAACTGTAGGAATCCTTTCCACAGTTGTATATGCAGACGTGCAAAACAAGAATGAAGTGAAAAGTGATGGTATATACAGACAAATGGAGGGGGGAAACGTAGAGGCCATGCAACTTTTGGTAACTACCTACCCAATTGCTAAGAATTCACAACACATGCTATCACATCATCACTTAAGAAGAAAGTGTGCCAAAGGCAATTTCCCTAACTATGCATGGCCAAAGGAACCGATTGCACTCTACTTCCACTTCCCATGACCACAGAATGTGGGAACAGCCGCACTCTGCTCCCACAGCCCATGAACACAGTTGGCAGTCACAGAATGAAATGTTTACCTGCTGACCATGTTGAGAAGACATTTCCCTAACTATTTCCCTTAGGCTCAGAGAGATAGCACATGAAGTAAACATTAACACTGGGTCAGCGCTCAAGCCATAAAAGGCATGAGCACCGGGCAAAGAAAATGCCTGGTAGATGAAATTGAAAGTCTGTTTGCTGATGCAAACACAAACTGAAGTCTTTTCAGATGAGCTGATGTAGCTCATCCATCAATGTTGGGCTTCTGTAACATACGGAAGATCCAACCGGTAAATAATTCTTTATTTGAAGCAATGAAGAACTGTAGGAATCCTTTCCACAGTTGTATATGCAGACATGCAAAATAAGAATGAAGTGAAAAGTAGTAGTAGTAATTGAAAGTATGTTTGCCGATGCAAACACAAACCGAAGTCTTCAGAGGAGTTATTGTAGCTCTTCCATCCAGGTCAGTCATTTGTTACATGCTGAAGATCCAAATGGTAGTGAATGTAGGGGGAGATAATTTACCTTTGGGGAGTACCTACCCAATTGCTAAGAATTCACAACACATGCTATCACATCATCACTTAAGGAAAAAGTGTCAAAGGCAATTTCCCTAACTATGCATGGCCAAAGGAACCGATTGCACTCTGCTTCCACTTCCCATGACCACAGAATGTAGGAACAGCCGCACTCTGCTTCCACAGCCCATGAACACAGTTGACAGTCACAGAATGAAATGTTTACCTGCTGACCATGTTGAGAAGACATATCCCTAACTATTTCCCTTAGGCTCAGAGAGATAGCACATGAAGTAAACATTAACACTGGGTCAGCGCTCAAGCCATTAAAGGCATGAGCACCGGGCAAAGAAAATGCCTGGTAGATCAAATTGAACGTCTGATTGCTGATGCAAACACAAACTGAAGTCTTTTCAGATGAGCTGATGTAGCTCATCCATCAAGGTTGGGCTTCTGTAACATACGGAAGATCCAACCGGTAAATAATTATTTGAAGCAATGAAGAACTGTAGGAATTCTTTCCACAGTTGTATATGCAGACGTGCAAAACAAGAATGAAGTGAAAGCAGCAGTAGTAATTGAAAGTATCCACTTCCCATGACCATAGAATGTGGGAACAGCCGCACTCTGCTTCCACAGCCCATGAACACAGTTGGCAGTCACAGAATGAAATGTTTGCTGATGCAAACACAAACTGAAGTCATCCATCAAGGTTGAGCTTCTGTAACATACGGAAGATCCAACCGGTAAATAATTCTTTATTTGAAGCAATGAAGAACTGTAGGAATTCTTTCCACAGTTGTATATGCAGACGTGCAAAACAAGAATGAAGTGAAAGTAGTAGTAGTAATTGAAAGTATGTTTGCCGATGCAAACACAAACTGAAGTCTTTTCAGAGGAGTTATTGTAGCTCTTCCATCCAGGTCGGTCATATGTTACACGCTGAAGATCCAAATTGTAGTGTAAGAAAGGGGAGACCATTTATCTTTTGGGGAGTACCTACCCAATTGTTAAGAATTTACAACACATGCTATCACATCATCACTTAAGGAAAAAGTGTCAAAGGCAATTTCCCTAACTATGAATGGCCAAAGGAACAGATTGCACTCTGCTTCCACTTCCCATGACCACAGAATGTGGGAACAGCCGCACTCTGCTCCCACAGCCCATGAACACAGTTGGCAGTCACAGAATGAAATGTTTACCTGCTGACCATGTTGAGAAGACATATCCCTAACTATTTCCCTTAGGCTCAGAGAGATAGCACATGAAGTAAACATTAACACTGGGTCAGCGCTCAAGCCATAAAAGGCATGAGCACCGGGCAAAGAAAATGCCTGGTAGATCAAATTGAAAGTGTTTGCTGATGCAAACACAAACTGAAGTATTTTCAGATGAGCTGATTTAGCTCATCCATCAAGGTTGGGCTTCTGTAACATACGGAAGATCCAACCGGTAAATAATTCTTTATTTGAAGCAATGAAGAACTGTAGGAATTCTTTCCACAGTTGTATATGCAGACGTGCAAAACAAGAATGAAGTGAAAGTAGTAGTAGTAATTGAAAGTATGTTTGCCGATGCAAACACAAACTGAAATCTTTTCAGAGGAGTTATTGTAGCTCTTCCATCCAGGTCGGTCATCTGTTACACGCTGAAGATCCAAATGGTAGTGAATGTATGGGGAGACCATTTATCTTTTGGGGAGTACCTACCCAATTGCTAAGAATTCACAACACATGCTATCACATCATCACTTAAGGAAAAAGTGTCAAAGGCAATTTCCCTAACTATGCATGGCCAAAGGAACCGATTGCACTCTGCTTCCACTTCCCATGACCACAGAATGTGGGAACAGCCGCACTCTGCTTCCACAGCCCATGAACACAGTTGGCAGTCACAGAATGAAATGTTTACCTGCTGACCATGTTGAGAAGACATATCCCTAACTATTTCCCTTAGGCTCAGAGAGATAGCACATGAAGTAAACATTAACACTGGGTCAGCGCTCAAGCCATTAAAGGCATGAGCACCGGGCAAAGAAAATGCCTGGTAGATCAAATTGAAAGTCTGATTGCTGATGCAAACACAAACTGAAGTCTTTTCAGATGAGCTGATGTAGCTCATCCATCAAGGTTGGGCTTCTGTAACATACGGAAGATCCAACCGGTAAATAATTCTTTATTTGAAGCAATGAATAACTGTAGGAATTCTTTCCACAGTTGTATATGCAGACGTGCAAAACAAGAATTAAGTGAAAGCAGCAGTAGTAATTCAAAGTATCCACTTCCCATGACCATAGAATGTGGGAACAGCCGCACTCTGCTTCCACAGCCCATGAACAGTTGGCAGTCACAGAATGAAATGTTTGCTGATGCAAACACAAACTGAAGTCATCCATCAAGGTTGGGCTTCTGTAACATACGGAAGATCCAACCGGTAAATAATTCTTTATTTGAAGCAATGAAGAACTGTAGGAATTCTTTCCACAGTTGTATATGCAGACGTGCAAAACAAGAATGAAGTGAAAAGTGATGGTATATACAGACAAATGGAGGGGGAAACGGAGAGGCCATGCAACTTTAGGTAACTACCTACCCAAATGCTAAGAATTCACAACACATGCTATGACATCATCACATAAGGGAAAAGTGTGCCAAAGGCAATTTCCCTAACTATGCATGGCCAAAGGAACCGATTTCACTCTGCTTCCACTTCCCATGACCACAGAATGTGAGAACAGCTGCAGTCTGCTCCCACATCCCGTGAACACAGTTGGCAGCCACAGAATGAAATGTTTACCTGCTGACCATGTTGAGAAGACATATCCCTAACTATTTCCCTTAGGCTCAGAGAGATAGCAAATGAAGTAAACATTAACACTGGGTCAGCGCTCAAGCCATAAAAAGCATGAGCACCGGGCAAAGAAAATGCCTGATAGATCTAATTGAAAGTCTGCTGATGCAAACACAAACTGAAGTCTTTTCAGATGAGCTGATGTAGCTCATCCATCAAGGTTGGGCTTCTGTAACATACGGAAGAGCCAAACGGTAAATAGAAAGTCTGTTTGCTGATGCAAATACAAACTGAAAGATTTCCAGATAATTGTTTCATCAAGGTCTCATATCGTCTGTAGCAGGATTGTCCGATTCAAGCAGCAAATCAGAACAAGAGGTAGAAGAATTGATCAATCAGGACATGTTCACAACATTGAAGCATAACATATAGGAAAGGCAACAGTAGCTCCAGTCTGTCCTTACCTGTAAGTTGTCCCGATAAGCTTGTAGTCTTCCACTTCTACGCAAACTTTGTACAACATATCATACACCACACAGTGTTATTGTATTGAGTGGGCATCATCTGGTGATAGAATTTCTTTTGTGAAAACAGCTGAGGTGAAGTGAGCTCTTTTCACAATATGGCCTCTCTCCTCACATCGTAAAATCTGTTGAGAAAACAACAAAACAAAGATTTTAGGTTTGAGGAGCAGTTACCAATATCATGAAAGATAAACCTACAAAGTTCTTTATACACTAATTCCCTTTCTACAGTCAGTAATCCTCTCTTCTTTTAAAGGGACATTATCTTAATATATAGACAATTAAAGGGACATGAATGTCAGAATTAAACTTCCCTGGTTCAGATAGAGCATGAAATTTTAGGACACTTTACTTCTATAACCAAATTTACTTCATTTTTTTATGCTATCCTTTATTGAAACGCATAACTAGGTAGGCTCAGGACCAGCGATGCACTACTGTAGGCTAGGAGGTAATTGGTGGATTCACACATGTGCATCTTGTCATTGGTTCACCAGATGTGCTCAGCTATCTCCCAGTAGTGCATTGCTCCTCTGGTAAGCACATAGCAACAAGCAATAATAAAATGCTAGACACAATAGAGTTTATGACTCTTTAAGCATTTAATTACAATAGGTGTACATATAAAACTTGATACATTCTGCACCTAAAATAATGATCTGTGGTCTCATGCATTAGGAAGTTGCCCATAGCTGGCTTAGGGTAGAGGAGGGAGAGAGGTTAGAAACCTTTAAGTATATTAAGGGACTTAATACAGTTGAGGCTAAAAGGTATTTTTCATCAGAACAAAGTGTCATGAGTTCAAGGATAGCAGGTTCAGAAGTAATTTACAGAAAGTTTAGAGGGGGCTCTAGGTTTTTGTTACAAAGCCCAGGTAGCAGAGCTTAATCCTAAATGGACAAGGTTCCCAGAACAAGCAGCAGTCAGGCTGGGCTACTCAGAGAGCTTCTTTGCACAAGGATTATCAGATCTAACATATACCACATATCAGACTGGGTTTCATGTCCCTTTAAATAATTTGCAACATTTTGAAGAGAAGGGGGGGGGGGGGTAAGAGCCCTAGGTTACAGAATTGATTACGTCCTCTAGATATTGTGGAACAAGCACACTTATGACACAAAAACAGTGTGATGTTTCCTTTAAAAGATGTTGTAAAATTATATTCCCCTTAATGTGTTTCTAATGACTTGTTATAAAATGCATAAAATGTTGAGATTTTAGATTTATTTTTGTATTTGAAATAGTTGGTTTGTTCTTTGAAACCACAACCCATCAAGATAGGTGGAGCATGCACGGAAATCAGATAGCCTTAATATATCACTTTCTGTACACACATACTTTATATTTTCTCTGTAAGTCAAAACCCAATATTAAGGACAATTGTAAGTTAACATTTTAATGCTTATTTTTTTTACCTCCCCACTTGGAGTGTAATTTCTTCTGCTGGCTAGGTTTACACAGGTTTTCTTTAATCTCTACGTAAAGGGACAGTCGACTCCAGATGTGTTATTGTTTATTACCCATTCCCCAGTTTTGCATAACCAACTGATTATATATTATATATAACCTCTGTGATCACCTTCTACTAAGCCTCAGACTGCCCCCTTAGTTGAGTTCTTTTAACAGACTTGCATTTTAGCCAATCAGTGCTGACTCTCACAACTCACAGTAGTGAGCACAATGTTATCTATATGGCACACATGAACTAGCGCTATCTAGCTGTAAAAAAACCTGTCAAAATACAATTAGATAAGAGGTGGCCTTTAAAGGGACAGTCAAGTCCAAAAAAACCTCTCATGTTTCAAATAGGGCATTTTATTTTAAAAAAAAAACTTTCCAAATTACTTTTAATACCAATTTAGCTTTGTTATCTTGGTATTCTTAGTTGAAAGCTAAACCTAGGAGGTTCATATGCTAATTTCTTAGACCTTGTAGGCCTTCTCTAATCTAAATGCATTTTTCACCACTAGAGGGCATTAGTTCACGTGTTTCATATAGATAACTGAGCTCATGCACGTGAATTTACCATGGAGACAGCTCTGTCAAAAGAATTGAAATAAGGGGGCAGTCTGCTGAGGCTTATATACAAGGTAATTACAGAGGTAAAACGTGTATAATTATAACTGTGTTGGTTATGCAAAACTGGGGAATTGGTAATTAAGGGATCATCTATCTTTTAAAACAACAAAAATACTGGTGTTGACTGTCCCTTTAAGGCAGTGATTTGCAACCTTTTTTTGCCGTGGCACACTTTTTTACATTAAAAAATCCTGTGGCACACCACCATCCAAAATTTTTACAAAATCACACATTGTAGCCTAATACAGGATGTATATACACACACTGTACTGTGCTGTCATGCCATGCCTCCTACAAACTATACATGACATATTGACATTCATTCACAAACAATCATGATTGTCTGTGAATAAATGTCAATGTCATGGTTGTAAATGATGCCTGATGAGCCTGTCACATACCTCCCAATATTTCAAAATTTGAAAGAGGGACACCCCCACACTGTTGTCAGTCTGCCGCGGCACACCTGAGGATCTCTCACGGCACACACTAGTGTGCCACGGCACACTGGTTGAAAAACACTGCTTTAAGGGCTTAGAAATTAGCATGAGCGTACCTAGGTTTAGCTTTCTAAGAAAACCAAGAGAACAAAGCAAATCTGATAAAAGTAAATTGAAAGTTGTTTAACATTACACACCAATTTATGAAAGTTTAATTTTGACTATACTGTCCCTTTAAACATGCTATAAAGTAGATGTGACCCAGCACAGCTTTGTTCTAAACTGCAGAACACAAGACCTCAGCAAACCACTCTATAGCCATAAAAAAGTGAATGTAGCTTGCTCCCGCTCTGATCTGGTAGCAAGCTACATTCACTTCTATGGCACGATCGGGCGCGCTGTGACTAGACAGCGTGCACGTGAAGCACTTTTGAGCAACAAGTAGACCCTTGAGCAGAGTCCAACATAGAAATAAAAAATCTGCAAATGCTTTAGTTTTAGAACGCTGCCGCTAAGATGTTATATAATTCTGCACCACGTGCAGAATTATATAACATTATTTTGTATGTTTACTGTCCCTTTAAAAGGTGCAGTAAATTCAAAATTAAACTTTTATGATTTAAATCGAGTCTGCAATTTTAAACAACTTTCCAATTAATTTCCGTTACCAAATTTGCTTTGTTCTCTTGGTATCCTTTATTGAAGAGTAAGAATAGGTAGACTCAGGAGTGTGCAGATCTTTAGTACTCTTTGGAAGCAATATTTTGCAGCATTATTTGTAGCTTTGTTATTCAATTTTGCAAAACACTGCTGCCATACAGTACTAAAGACACGTGCACACTCCTGAGCTCTTATGAGCCTACCTAGTTTTACTCTTCAATAAAAGATACCAAGAGAACAAAGCAAGCTTGATAACAGATGTAAACTGGAAAGTTGTTTAATATTGCATGCTCATGATAGCTTAATTGTGATATTACTGTCTCTTTAAATAAATAGAAAGGTTAAACAGAAACGTGCAAGACATGCTTAAAGGGACATGAAAACCATATTTCTATCACAATTTAGAAAGAGCATGCAATTTTAAACAACTTTCTAATTTACTTCTATTATGTAATTTGCTTTATTCTCTTGATATACATAGCTGAAAACCATATCTAGATAGGCTCAGTAGCTGCTGATTGGTTGCTGCACATAGATGCCTTGTGTGATTGGCTTACCCAGCCATGTGCATTGATATTTCTTCAACAAAGCACATCTAAAGAATGAAGCAAATTAGAAAATAGAAGTAACATGGAATGTTGTTTAAAATTGTATTCTCTATCTGAATAATGAAATAATTTTCTGGGGTTTAGTGTCCCTTTAAACAATATGAACTTTACTGGATGGATTAAAAGTGATGTGAAACCCCAAATTTGTATTCCATGATAGGGGCAGGCAATTGTAAACAACTTTTGGTTTTAGTTTTATTCATTTTTCTTCATTCTATTGGTATCTTTTTATAAAAAGCAGGGATGTATGCTTAGGAGCCAGTAATTTTCTGGAGCACTTTATGGCAGCAGTTGTGCAAGAGCACTAGAGGGCAGCACTGTTTCCTGTCATGTAGAGCTCCAGATGCCTGAATCAGTAAATACATAGTGTAATTTACTAGCAGGCAATATATATATGCTCAATACAACCATTTATTTTATCTTTGGTTATTTCTATTGGATAATTCTAGATACTTTATAGACAAATTTCTTACACTAAAAAGGTTTACACTTTTTAACAGAAGATTAAAAAAAAAGATAAGGGACATCCCAGCCAAAACTGAAATCCCTATAGATACATTTCAGTTTTGTAACATAAATGTATTCTAATAAAAGCTAAAGCTGTTTTAAAAGTGTATTTAAGTATGCACCGTGCACCAGCATTTTAAACACAGCACTTGCTTAGAGAGCCATAGGGCTCTATTTATCATTCCAATTCTCCTATATTTTCTCCTAAAAGTTCTCATGAGAAATAATTCTCCTATTTATTATTCAATAATACTCCTAAAATTGGGCAAGTTCGACTGTAATATTCTCCTACTCTGTTCTAACTCTCCTTGGAGAACATGTTCTCCAAAAAAAGGGTTAAATTAGATCTTTTTAGTCGTATTTCATAAAGTTCTCCTAATAATTCTCCTAGTTACAAATTTATCATTTATATTCTCCTGTGGAGGACTGAAAGTTCTCCTGCAAGTTCCTACCTTAAAGTTCTCCATAGCTACAGTGGAGAACAGCATTAGAAATCTATTCTCTACCAGTTGTATAAGCAGTTACACACACAAAAAGGGCTCTACAAGGTGCAAAAATGATCTATAACAAAGCACAATAATAATGGTTATTGGAGCGCAATAATAATTTATGATGGAGTAAAAAAAAAAAATATATAATGGAGCACCAAAATAATATATAACAGAGCACAAAAATGACATCTATTGGGGCATAAAAATAAGATATAAAAAAGCGCTAAAATTGAAGCACAAAAACAATGAAAATGTAGATCTATTTCATATATGAAAGTTTGCTGAAGAGGGGTGTTAAAGCTACTAGGAAGGCTGTATAAAGATTTCTATTGGTTTATATATGATTGACATGGAGAATAGTTGCTTATTTTTAGTGATAAATAAGGAGAAGATACTAATCCGACTGGAGAAATTTATCATTAGTTCTCCCCAGCTCTCCTCAGCTCTCCCATGGAGAAAAAACTACTTTTTTATGATAAATATGGGCGCACATGTACTCCTCTCCTAAGGAGAGCTGTGGAGAACTGATAGGAGAACAGAAAGGAGAATTCCCCAAATGATTGATAAATAGAGCCCTAAGTAGTTTGTAACATCTGGTTATAGCTCAGCTTGTTAATTGCATGACATGATAGCTCCACTCGCATTCTGAGCAGCTGCAGTATTTAAAAAGCTGGTGAAGTGAGAATATCTAGCTATGCTTCACATGCACAGAAAAATGATATCACTAAAACAGTGATAACTTTTACTAGGAGCATTTTTGCCAATACATTTATATTGTAAACATATACAAATGTATTCCAAGATGTAATTTATCTAGGTGCATTTAAATTTTGTCCAGAATGTCCCTTTAACAAAAAGCTGCCTTTTCAAACAGCTGCAACTAATAGCCTAATTATCACACACAATACACAGTGGTCCATTAACTTAGTACAATGCATTTGTTTTAACTACAAAGCAGCAGCTAATTTACTTAAAAAGTAATCACTAAAATCACAATTTTCTTTTATTTGTAATCTCAGTTACATATCCAGTCAATACTACACAACACAACTAAAAGAAACTTCAAGAAATCTTTTGCAAAAATGTAAGAACAAATGCATAGAGTTTAACACATTTTACTGAAGACAATGCCTTTAAATGTTTCTGCAGTGTAAGCTAAACACAAACTATAAGGCATAACAAACAGGCAAGACATGAACACTTATACATAAATCTGCAGGAAAAGTTTGTTTTAACTTCTGAATAAATGATGCAAAACACACAATAACATCATATGCCATATTGTAGCAAAGTATTACACTGCTGCAAAACTCACCAGTAGTACATTCTCATTCAAATTTTGGCGCAATTTCTGCCTTTCTACAGGAAGTAAGACTCAAATGTAACCTTCCATGTGATCATGTGACATGCAGCAACCAATCAGAAACCAGAGGGTTTTTTTTTTTGTTTTTTTTAACAACATGCTTTATTTATATGTAACAAACACTGCATGTTGCAACGTGAGTTTCTGATGAGACATCATTTTAGTATGTTTTTCTAGCAGATTTACAGACATTAAGTTATATCTAAGTTAGTTTAGCATTCAAAATTATTTTCTTGGCTTTATGGCATTTTACTTGAGAAATTGATATGGGGGGGGGGGGGGGTAAACGTAGGCTACCAACAACAATACTGCAGAAACAAAAAGGGGAACCATATTTTGGGTGTAAAATGATAATCCCTGTTTTCCCTATAGACCTCAGCCAGCCTACATATTTATATACATTTCTGCAGATTGTTATGTGTAACTGTTTACAATGACTTCTGTCAGTAGCAAACCCTGCTGGAAGATAATGTTCACACTGCACAGCTTTAAAGGTGTAGCTCACGCACTCTTAAAGGGACATACACACACCCTACACTGACTTTTAAGGGGCAATTCTAAGACACTACACACAGTCTTAAAGGGACATATTACAGTAGGCACACTCAGTCTTAAAGGGATAGATGCACACACACAGTGTCCACAGCATTTAAAGGGACAGATCACAATATGCAATATGTGAACAGACGCAACCTTGCACACTCATAGTCATAAAGGGACAGGCAAAAAGAGTGCACTCAATCTTTTAAAGGACAGACATGCACACTCTCTTTCACATCCTTTAAAGGGATAGCTGACACCACACACACACACACAAAATCTTAATTATAGAGATGCACACACACCCAAGGCAGACAGCCTTAAAAAGAAAAGAAACCCAGAATTTTTATTTTATTATTCAGATACAGCATGCAATTTTAAACGACTTTCCAATTTACCTCTATTATCAATATACTTCATTCTCTTGGTTTCCTTTATTGAAGGAGCAGCAAAGCACTACTGGGAGCTAGCTGAACACATATGTAAGCCAATCACAAAAGTCATAAATGTGCAGCTACCAATAAGCAGCTAGATCCCAGCTCCTAAGCCTACATAGGTATTGTTTTCAACAAAGGATACTAAGAGAACAAAGCAAATTAGATAATAAAAGTAAATTGTAAAGTTGCTTCAAATGTTATGGTCTATCTGAATTATGAAACAAAAACATTTAGTTACATGTCCCTTTAAATGAACACCTGACAGTCTTGGAGGGTCAAACACAAGTCTGTGTATTCTTCAGACTAGTACCAGGCTTCTCTCTCCTGGGCTCCTATTTAACAAAGGTCTGGCGGACCTGATCAGGTCCGCCAGACCTCGCTGAATGCAGAGAGCAATAGGCTCTCCGTATTCAGCATTGCAACAGCAGCTCTTGTGAACTGCTGGTGCAACTCCGCCCCCTGGACTCCTCTTCAAGCTTGATAAATGGGCCCCCTGGGCTCCTCTTCAAACATTAAAGGGACAATAAACCCAAAAGTTTTCCTTCATGATTCAGATAGAGCACTGGTTTTCAAACCTGTCCTCAAGCCTCCCCAACAGGACAGGTTTTCAGGATTACCTTGGAAGAGAGCAGGTAAAGTAACTATATTTACTAATCAGCTGATTGTTTCACCTGTGCTCCAGTTCAGATATCCTCAAAATGTGGCCGGTTAGGGAGGCCTGAGTACAGGTTTGAAAACCAGTGAGATAGAGCATACAATTTTAAACTACTTTCCAATTTACCTTCTATTGTGCAATTTACTTAGTTTTATTGGTATCCTTTGTTGAAAAGAATACATAGGTAGGCTCAGAAGCTGGGTGCTAGCTGCTGATTGGTGGCTGCACAGAAATGCCTCATGATTGGCTTATCAATGTGTTCAGCTGGCTCCCACTTGTGCATTGGTGCTCCTTCAGCAAAGGATACTAAGGCAATGAAGCAAAATTAAAGGGACATAATACTCATATGCTAAATCACTTGAAACTGATGCAGTATAACTGTAAAAAGCTCACAGGAAAATATCACCTGAGCATCTCTAAGGAAGATATTTTACCTCACAACTTTCTCAGCTCAGCAGAGTAAGTTCTTGTAAAAAGTTATACTCAGCTGCAGCCCAGCTGCAGGTAAAAAAAAGCAGCCAATCAGCATCAGCAGTGCTGAGGTCATGAACTCTTTTACTGTGATCTCATGAGATTTCACTTAACTCTCATGAGATTTCATAGTAAACTTCCTTAAGCTGAATAGGGAAATAACATGAGAGTGCACGAATGCTCGCTCCTTCCGCTGTCCCAGGACAGACTTACTGATTTGTAGGGATGGGCGAATGTGTAAATTTTCGAATTTCGAATATAGAATGAATGTTATTACCGAAATTCGAATTATAAATTTGAATGTCGATAAGAACGAATATTCTGTAAAATTCTATTTTCAAATGTTTTTTCAGTTTTCGAATGTGACATTCGTTTTCGAATGTGACATTCGATTTCGAATATGCATATTACATTTCGAATGTGCATATTCCATTTTGAATGTAACTTCCTTTTTCAAATGCGTATTTCCGTTTTTGAATGTCAATTTCGAATGAAAATAAAAGATCGAATATATACACATTCGAAATTCGAATGTATGTATACGATTTTTATGGACATTCGAAATCAAAATGGATTGCATTATTTCGAATATGACATTCAAAAAAAATTCGATTAAAATCGAAAATTCGAAATGTATCAAAAATGTAACTTTTTGGCTGTGTTCTAGAAAAAAAAATTTTGCTGGGAGAAAAACAACTAATATCAGACACTTCAGAGCTGTGGGTGAGACAGGTTGGTTGTGGCATTGCTTGTTCATTTATTTATCTAGCTAGGTCAAATTTCTCTTTGTTTCTGTGCTATTTGTTTTATTTTGTTGTTTTTTTTAAACACAGCAAGCAGCAAATTTAGTATAACAAACAGAAAACTTTTGAGGAGTAGTATTTTTTTTTATTCTTAGTTTAACTTAAAAAAAAAACATGTCTTTACCTGTTGGTGGTATCTCCCCTGATGGGCAAGATAGGAGGAGTGCATCAGCTTCTGCTGATGTTGTTGCGGGTCTTAGTGATGAGGCTGCTTTTAAATCCTCTGTTAAAGAAGGAAATGGATCGCATACCGCTGGTGATCCAAGTACTTCTTTGGCTGCAGGATTTGAAGAGCACTCATTCCTAACAGATGTGGACCTGCAGGATATGTTTTCTCCTAATGTTAGTGGGATTCATCATTCTGCAGCAAGTCAAGGCTAGGGTTTTACAACCTTTGATATTGACTTCAGTGGGGAAGAATCAAGTGCCAAGTTTTATGATTCCGGGGAGAAGTTAAGTTCCACGTGAACTTCTTCTCCCGTGGCGGCGGATGTCATCCACCATTCGGTGAATTTGGGACTTGATGTTTCTTTGCATGATGTGTCAGCTGACACATCAGATGCAATGGGGTCAGAATTAGTTGTGGTACCTGAGTGTGGTGGTAATTCCCAGCACTCTGGTGTTGCTGTGCCTGTGGAGGCCGGGGTACACCGCCCAGCAACTCCAGGTGTTACAGGTACTATAGTTACTTCTGATGACACCGCTATTTCCACATCTGCCACTACTTTACCCTCTTCTGATGCACCGGTGTCTCTCACCGTGCCTGCTGAATCACAGCGCAGGCATGACGCTGGAGTTGAGAAATCCAGACTCATGTCGTGGGTATGGGAACATTTTTGTATCCCTGACGGCTCCAGTGTAAATGAAGCACTGCAGGTGCAGTGTATTCATTGTGGGATGAGCATAAAGAGGGGGAAAGGAGGGAGATTGGGCACTACTGCCCTTACGCAGCACCTCTCCACTGTGCACAAGGAGATAGAGAGGCCACGTCCTAAAAAAGGACGTGCAACTCATGGTGCTGACAGTGGAGAAGGAGCGAGCTCCCAGGTGGTTGGAACCCCTCCTCCAGTTTAGACACCACAGGCACTACATCCAGCAGGAGTGTGGTGGATAGTCCATCAACGAGTTCTGGAACCTCCAGGAAATCTGGGAGATCCAAAACTGTTGCTGGACAGTCGAAGGGGTTGCGTACTTCCAGGATAAGACCCCGTCCTGGAAGTGTTGCGGGACCAGTGGTGCCATCAACAAGCTTAAGTACAGCCATGACAAGTGTAGCTGCGCCCCTTCCTTCCTCTTCTCCTCTACAGTCCTCTGTAACGCAAGCCTCAGCTGTAATAGCTGGGTTTGCTACATCACCTGCACAATTTTCACCGGTTTCCCCCTCCCAGTCCCCTACACATACACTGCAGGTAGGGTCATCGTTTGACCTTGCTGCAGGTGGTTATCAAAGGATTTTTCGCCTTTGTGGCTTCGTATGTGGTTTGTGCTCTACGGTGGTGTCATATTGAGACCGTTTTGCTTCCAGCAGATATGCAGCTTTTTGTGCTCATTTGTCTGAGAAGCACCCTGAGGAGCTCAGGAGAGTAGAAGAGGGCTTGTTATAGTTAACCTCCCCCCCAAAAAAATAAAAAATCAGTGCCTCATTTTGAGAGCACTTAAAAGGGTCTTCTTGTTGTGAAAGCAATTTTTAGCTTTCACAACATTATTGGTATTATTTCCCTTTGTCCATTGCCCCTGTTCTAAAATTAGTCTTGACTTATAAGAATGCAGGACCCATGTCACTTCCGGTGATGTAACATCTGCTGTTGGAGGTGTGTGGTGCTCACAGCACATGCGCAAGAGGCCCATCCTCCTAAAATCAGCAGTTGAAGCCTACACAACGGGTCAAGGAATTATATGGGCAGTATACTTCATTGCACAGGCACAAAGAATACCGCACATGCGGACACACACGACCCGATTCCTCACGCTCAGTTTAATAAACTGCATCAGATGGTACATAATTTTTACAGGTGATTTGGCCTTTAGTGCGCATGCGCGCACTGCCGTAAACAGGGGGTAAAAAAGAAAAAACACAACTATTAAACATCAAATAAATATGAGAAGCCCAAATTTTCAACTTTTAGTGTATACGGTGGATTATATTAAATAATTTCATGTACAGTGTCATGTGGTCTGATGAAATTTAATGAAATTACACAGAACATGAAATTGTTTAATATAATCCACCGTATACACTAAAAGTTGAAAATTTGTGCTTCACATATTTATTTGATGTTTAATACTTGTGGGGTTTTTTTTACCCCCTGTTTACGGCAGTGCGCGCATGCGCACTAAAGGCCAAATCACCTGTAAAAATTATGGACCATCTGATGCAGTTTATTAAACTGAGCGTGAGGAATCGAGTCCTGTGTGTCCGCATGTGCGGTATTCTGCGTGCCTGTGCAATGAAGTATACTGCCCATATAATTCCTTGACCCGTTGTGTAGGCCTCAACTGCTGATTTTAGGAGGATGGGCCTCTTGCGCATGTGCAGTGAGCACCACACACCTCCAACAGCAGATGTCACGTCACCGGAAGTGACGTGGGTCCTGCATTCTTATAAGTCAAGACTAATTTTAGAACAACCCTCTCCCACAAAAAAAAAATACTCCTCTAGGTTTCTTTTCCCTGTTTGTTTTGTTTTCCCTCTTAAAGGGATTATTATTTGCTGGAATTGCTGCTTGCTGTGTTTTTTTCTGTTTTGTATTTTTTTATGTCCTAGTGCTAACAGTACCAACCACTACCTTGCCTTCCATCCCTTTTTTTATGTCATAGGTAGCACAGTTTATTTAAAAAATATATATATATACCGGTATATAAAAAATATATATATTAAAAAAATATATATATTAAAAAATATATATATATATATATATATATATATATATATATATATATATATATAAAACAAATATAAAAAAACAAAAAAAAATGTTCCTTTTTTTGCATTTTCCCTTTTTATTTTTAAAGGAATATTTAAACCTAAATTTGTCACTGTTCAGACAGAGCATAATTTTTTTCAGTTCTTTATTTACTTCTACTGTACAGATATTGTTTTCTCTTGGTATCTTTGTTAAAATTAAGCAGGAACAAAAGCTCAGGAGTGTGCACGTCTCTTGATCCCTAAATGGCAGCAGTTTTGCAAGAATGATTTGAAAGAGCACTAGATTTCTGCACCATTTCTTGCCATTTAGGGGTTCAGAATGCCTTGCCTCTACCTAGGTATCTTGTTTTCAACAAAGAATATCAAGTGATATTTGTGGTACATTTCCTAAATAGAATGAAATGGTAAACTTATTTAAAGGGACAGTATACATCAGAATTGTTATTGTTTTAAAAGATAGATAACCCCTTTATTACACACTCAGTCCCTAGTTTTGCATAACCAAGGTGGTTATATTAATACACTTTTTACCTCTGTGATTGCCTTTTATTTAAGCCTCTGCAGACTGCCCCCATATTTCAGTTCTTTAGACAGACTTGCATTTTATCCAATCAGTGCTGGCTCATAGTTAAAGGGACAGTCTACACCAGAATTTTTATTGTCTTAAAAGACAGATAATCCCTTTATTACCCATTTCCCAGTTTTGCATAACCAACACAGTTATAATAATATACTTTTAACCTCTGTGATTATCTTGTATCTAAGCCTCTGCAAACTGCCCCTTTTTTCAGTTCTTTTGACAGACTTGTATTTTAGCTAATCAGTGCCTGCTCCCAGATAACTTCACATGCACGAGCACAGTGTTATCTATATGAAATATGTGAACTAACACCCTCTAGTGGTGAAAAACTGTTAAAATGCAATCTGAAAGAGGTGGGCTTCAAGGTCTAAGAAATTAGCATATGAACCTCCTAGGTTAAGCTTTCAACTAAGAATACCAAGAGAACAAACCAAAATTGGTGATAAAAGTAAATTGGAAAATTGTTTAAAATGACATGCTCTATCTGAATCATGAAAGTTTATTTTGGCCTAGACTGTCCCTTTAACTTCAAGTGCCTGAGCAAAGTGTTATCTATTTGACACACACAAACTAACACCCTCTAGTGGTGAAAAACTGTCAAAATGCATTCAGAATAGAGGCGACCTTCAAGGTCTAAGAAATTATTATATAAACCTGCTGCTAGGTTTAGCTTTCAAATAATAATACCAAGAGAACAAAGCAAAATTGGTGATAAAAGTAGATATGAAAATTGTTTAAAGTGACATGCCCTATCTGAATCATGCAAGTTTATTTTGTACTAGACTGTCCCCTTAAAATTGCTGCGCTCTGTAGGGGGCGTCTTTCATTGTCCACATTACATTTTAGGTTTGTATCTCTTTCTTATTCTAAACTCTCTATTCTCCTCTACTCTTTCTAATGAAAAAAAACCTTCAACAAAAATGTAATAAAAATCAAATCCTTTTTATTTGTTATAGGGACATTCAACACCAGAATGTTTGTTGTATAAAAAGATAGATAATCCCTTTATTAGTACACATTCCCTAGTTTTGCATAACCAACGTGGTTATATTAAAGGGACAGTCTACACCAGAATTGTTACTGTTTTAAAAGATAGATAATCTTTTTTTTACCCATTCCCTAGTTTTGCATAACCAACACAGTTATATTTATATATTTTTTACCTCTGTGATTATCTTGTATCTAAGCCTCTGCAGACTGCCCCTTTATTTCAGTTCTTTGACAGACTTGCAGTTTAGCCAATCAGTGATGGCTCCCAGGTAACTTCAAGTGCACAAGCACAGTGTTATCTATATGAAAAACATGAACTAACTCCCTCTAGTGGTGAAAAACCTGTTAAAATGCATTCTTAAGAGGCGGCCTTCAAGGTCTAAGAAATTAGAATATGAACCTCCTAGGTTAAGCTTTCAACTAAGAATACCAAGAGAACAAAGAAAAATTGGTGATTCAAGTAAATTGGAAAATTGTTTAAAATTACATGCCCTATCTGAATCATGAAAGTTTTTTTTGGACTAGACTGTCCCTTTAATACACTTTTTACCTCAAGTGCCTAAGCACAGTGTTATCTATTTGACACACATGAACTAACACCCTCTAGTGGTGAAAACTGTCAAAATGCATTCAGAATAGAGGTGACCTTCAAGGTCTGAGAAATTAGTATATAATAAACCTGCTGCTAGGTTTAGATTTCAAATAATAATACCAAGAGAACAAAGTAAAATTGGTGATAAAAGTAGATATGAAAATTGTTTAAAGTGACATGCCCTATCTGAATCATGAAAGTTTATTTTGTACTAGACTGTCCCTTTAAAATTGCTGCGCTCTGTAGGGGGCGTCGTTCATTGTCCACATTACATTTTAGGTTTTAGGCCGATGGCACTAAAAGGGCCTCAATTTTATGACAGATAGTTTGTGTACATTGGGATGGCAATTACTCTTTTAGGAATACATGTACTTTCATGAAAATGGGTATAGTGTCTAATTTCAAAGAGAGTAAATTGAATAGAAATTAACTCGAATCAGAAGATTTCTGAAATTATGTTCCTACATTCCTACATACTATGACAAGATTGTAGTTAATTATCAATATAAAATTATGACATTACTAAGATGCATACCGGTTCATTCTTAAATAGAATGTTTTCAGACCGATGAAATACTAAGAGACCATATGTATGGATATATGAACGTACAGTAGTATTAGTCATCTTTTAACCAGAAGAAATATATATTACAGATCTCATAGGGTCCGTCATAACTACCCAATAATTGCTGTGTAGTTTGGGAAGAATCCCCCAGATTATATAAGATATAATAAATAGGGAGAGTTGTATCGTATCTATTTTAAACAGTGGAATGCCATGATAAATCAAAATTTATGTAAGTTGTGATTGTAATTTTGAGCATATGTTGTACTGATTTACAACAAATAGCAAGAAGAGGAAGGAGAAAAGATCCACTTCCCTAATCTAATTGTATATAATTTATTAGTATTCGATAATGTTACTACCAGGCCAATAAAGCTCAAATTAGGGGGCATAAAGAGCCATACAAGGTGTGTGCATAATTTCAGATCATAATCTAACTGGTTTGAAGGGATGGCCCCACATATCAGCGAGGAGGGGAGAGAGAGAAGTGCAATTCTCAAGTTAGACCAATTTCATTGAGATTTGAATATGATTTGTAGAACTTAACATTAGTAACAGAATTAAAAATACACAAAAAATGTCACAAAAGCGGCAAGGAGAAGAAATACTGATGCATAGCCAGATAAGATGGAGTACTGAAATTGACATCAAATGTCCAGTACTCTATATAGCTAAGACAGATAGTACTACATATGAGGTCTAGATATTATGATCAATGATTAAAGTTCTTAGTATATAAAATTAATAGGTAACTCTATATTATAGAAAGGAATTATAACCATCTTGTTCATTTAGTCCCAATGGTGTTAATATATTAAGCCAGAATATCCACCTGCATTCTGCTTGTAAGAGCATGGTTTCCACATTCCACCTCTAATTCCAGGTTTAATTACTTGTAGGACGGAGACTTTCAAGTCCGGTTTAATTCCATGCTTAATAAGATAGTGTTTAGCTACAGAGGTAAGGGTCTTGCCATTTTTGTGGTCATTTTCACAGTTTTTAATACTATTAATGTGCTCTCCAAGTCTCACACGTAATTCACGTGTCGCTCGTTATCCCTATATATCTGTTTCCACATTTACATAACAGGCAGTACACCACATTTCTGGTTTTACAGTTCGCAAAACCAAACATTCTTTTAACGCTACCCGTTAGGGTGACAAATTCTCTTTCATTGTGTATGTACCTACAAAAACTGCAGGTGCCACATGTGTAAGCTCCACATATATTTCTGTTGTTCAAATTTTTTCTTCTTGTGAAGTGGCTCTTAACCAATTTGTTGCCAATAGTAGGAGCTCTCCTCCAACTGGTCTTAATTTTATCTCCCAGAAATTTTGATAAATCTTCATCTGATTTTAGTATTTTACTATGTTGATTTAAGATATTGCTAATCTTCATATGATTAGCATTGAAAGTGGTCACAAACCTGATTTCATTATTTGCAACCTTAGATTTCTTTTTTGGAGTCAATAAAGTGTCTCTCGGAGTTCTTTTGGCTCTTTGATATGCTTTACGGATCACCTTACGAGTATAACCTCTATCTTTCAGCCGTAATCTTAATTCTTCTGACACTAACAGGTGTATTTTCTTTCGCAAACAACAACTTTGCACTATGTGCAACATTCATCAATACATTGTCATTGGCTTCCACTCCGGTTATTAATATATAAATCTGTGTAAGACATTCATTGCACCATCTATTTTAATATATGAACACGATGGTCGATATCTAATTGATCACTATGAAACAGTAATTTCAGGAATACTTTCTATGCGGCGATATGTGACATTCTCTCCGCCCCCTTCTTTGTTATTATATTGTGGTCATGTGACAGACGCCTATCCAATGTTAGGAGTGCATATACTAATGGTTCTTTAAGGGGTGTGTGAGAATCCTCACCCCTGATTGGCTCACAAATCTACGTTTAAGCAGTGAGGCTTTCCCAAGTCGGGTTAGCCTTTGAAAAAGCCATTGTTTGGTGAAATGAGCATCAGGCGCTTGTGTTGAGCGCTCTGCTGCCTTATCCTATGTACTGTAGTTATTCTATAATATGCTACAAACTTCAGCATAATCGGCATTGATACTACATAACATTGTTATTTACTTGCATATATTGCTCTGGGACTCTGACAGTGTTTGCACCGCTCCAGCATTGCACTAGGAACAGTTAATTTGTTTGAGGTCATTCCTCTTTTTTGTAGATAGTTTAGCTGTACAATCCGTGAGCATTTTTGGGTGCATACCTGCCAGACATTCCCCTATTAATTACATACTACTATTTGATAATTTATTGTGTCATACTATTATGTTAGTCACATTACATAGGCAAGGGTATTACCTGGGCATGCCTGCTCTTTATCTTCTTTAGAATTTGTATCTATGTTTTATATACACCTACACTAGTAGCTATTCTCTACTTTTTAATTCATTTATTAAATGCTAAGTTTTATAATTCACCCGTCTTGAATAAACCTCACTGTGATACAGTCTACTAATTTGTATTTGCTTTAATGCTCTGGACTATCCATTTTTTCTCTTTTTTGTTTTATTTATTAGGCTAGGGTCTTATGGTGGGGTATTTTTCACTTTTTTTCTCCATTGAATGTGAAAATGCAAGATCATTTGCATGAGTAGGGTGTTCTCTGTCTCCATTTATTTCTATGGGGGAATACATGCACACGCACGCGAATAATCTTTTTAAGATTTTTGCGCTTTTCAGCTTACCTCGAGTACAAAATTTATTTATTTTTAAATTGTAATACCAGCGGAGCCCAACAAATGCAAAAAGCCTGACGCTAGCGATGTTTTCACTAACGCAAAAAAAAAAAAAACGCAGCACAGTAATCTAGCCCGTTATGTAAAGACATCTCAGCGTATCAAGTGAAAAAAAATCAATAAATAATAAAATCATTTTAATCATTAAGTAAAGATAAAATATATACTAGCAAAAATAAATGTATTATTTAATTAATTACTAAAAATATAAATAAATATAAATATTTTAACCTGAGAATAAATCCTCTTTTCATTCAAATTTATAAATGCTAGCCTAGTAATGAATCATGTAAGACAATAAATTCATTCAAAAGGGGACCTAAGAGAAAGGAGGTTCCTGAAATGCCTCAAAGGGACAGTCAACACCAGATTTTTAGTTTTTTAAAAAGATAGATAATCCCTTTATTACCCATTCCCCAGTTTTGCATAACAAAATAATTAATAAAATATAATAATACACATTTTACCTCTGTAATTACCTTGTATCTAAGCCTCTGCAGACTGCCCCCTTATTTCAGTTCATTTAACAGACTTGCATTTTAGCCAATCAGTGCGCACTGACATGCGTGAGCTCAATGTTATCTATATGAAACACATGAACTAACACCCTCTAGTGGTGAAAACTGTAAAAATGCTTTCAGAATGGCGGCGGCATTCAAGGTCTAAGAAATTAGCATATGAACCTCCTAAATTTAGCTTTCAACTTAGAATACCAAGAGAACAAAGCAAAATTGGTGATAAAAGTAAATTGGAAAGTTGTTTAAAATTACATGCCCTATCTGAATAATGAAAGGTTTTTTGGGACTTAACTGTCCCTTGATGTTTCATTTTTGTTTGTGCATGTGAATTTAAGTTTCTGTTATGTTTTGTAAGTTGTTATTTTTTTTAACAAATCCTTCTAAAATCAGGAATATATACAGTATGTTCCTTGTATATCCATTGCAGAGAAAAGCACCTCCGTTTTTCGTTTACAGGACTGGAGTAAGGGGTGAGTTATGGTCTATAATTATTATAATTTATTTGTATAGTGCAGCAAAATTCTGTACCACGGGGGTACAAAAATAGGGGTATACAAAGACAAAGATGTGTGGTAAGATACAAATAAATAACAGACTAAACAGAAAAGTTAGTGCAGTAGGAGGAAGGCCCTGACCCAAAGAGCTTACAGTCTATAGGAGAGCTTATAGTCTACACAAGTAAGTTCATGACTGAGAATACTAGAACAGCTTGAACTACTTGGTAGTGTAAGCAACAGATGGGGAACTATGATGAATTATGTATGCTGATGTCTCCAAATGAGATATTCTTTAAACAATAAATGAATAACAGACTGTTACTTCTATATTTGCCATTTAATGATGTCCCATCATTCAGTGCACCTAGAAAGATCTTAATTTGTGTTTTCTTAATGGATTACTATTCATTGATCCTGTTTGTAGAATTACAATTAAAATTAACTGGCATGTAAATAAAAAGATTTATTTCAAAAGAAAGCTTTATTATACAACATAACAATAATAATGAAGGAAAATAAAAGGACAATTAATGAAAAAAAGAAAAACAATTAGAACATCAAATAATATAAAACCTTCAAGAACCCTAATGACGGTGAATATTCTAATTGTCATCAAGTTTGAACATTGCAACTTCCACACAGTATTTATTGATAATCTAAAATGTACATTATGAAGCCCAGGTAGAACATATTTCTGGAATGTACAAAGATTTTTAAATTTGTTTTGTAATTACTGGTCCTATTAAAGCCTCTCTCATGCACAGAGCATTAAATGCCTTAAAATAAAAACACAAAAAAAATCAAATGACCCATAAAAACTGAAAAAAATCATGATAGGCACGATTGGACAATAAAATCATGAGATCATCAGATTCTCCATTCCCCAGCACATGTAAAAGGATTATATATTAAGGGGTCAGTGTGCCGTAAAACATTCTCCCCTTCAATGTGTTTCCAATGATTCATTTTTCCTGCTGGAGTTTAGTATATAGCAGGTTCAGATAAGTAAAATAGCCACTATATCACAATTATTAAGTGTTTCACTGTGATAAGTACTAGATATAGTACAATAATGTTATATTACAGATACATTTTGCCACAATAAAACGTGCCAGGTAAAGTTTGCTATACATGTTAGCATAATAGTTGGTAAAGTGTTCCAAATAAATCTGTCACATTGAGTGTGCCTTTTAAAAAAAAAAAAAAAAAACACAGTGAATTAAGTTTTTAATATTTCCTGAACAAATCTCACTTGAGGACCCTAGGAGGACTGCTTAGGTGAATCTTTTGGTTTGTTTTGTTTATCTGTATATCTTTTCCCTCCTATTTTTCCCTCTATTTTCCAGGGAGTTTTTACTGGACCATTCTTTGTTTTATTCCTACCAAATGACTGTGAATGCTATAAACATTGGTTTGATATTCCATATTCAGTGCATTAATTACAATTGGCAGTTTGATATTACAGTTGCAGATTACAGTGACTGGTAACCAATTTTTACTTTTTGCTCTAATACTTGATGTATAACTACTATTGGTTATTGTTTGATGCTAGCTATTTTGTGCTGAAATGTAATTTAAGCTTTATTGTTCTATGCTATTGTTAAATATAATAAAGATAATTAAACAAAAATAAAAAAAAGAAGTGTTCCATGGTGAAGTGATCCAGATGAACTATTTATGAACAGTATTTTATTAATTGATGTATACATGTACCATGTTGTATATGTAGACCCAAAAAGGCAAACATCTAGTTATGTGTAACTTTTTTATAGGACACTGCTGCAGTATATAAGCGGTTAAATACCCAATAACACCTTGTTAAATGTTATTCATATCTCCATCTTAGAGAAGACGCATATCTCATCAAGTCCCACATATGCATTAAGCTGTTCTTACAGTAGAGTTTGTGATGACTCACACCTCTCATTAATATCTATTAGCTAGATTACGAGTTTGGCGTTATGAGTGAAAAAGCAGCGTCATGCTTCATAACGCTGCTTTTTCCCAAAGTAAATACAAACTTACCTGTGAAATAAAAATAAAACCTTAGATAGCTACAATATAATTATTAGTTATTTTGTAGCTAGCTTAGGTTTTTTTTTTACAGGTATTTAGTTTTAAATAGAATTTTTTTAGTTAATAATTGTAAGGTTTATTTAGATGTATTTAAATTCTAATTAAGTTAGGGGTGTTAGGGTTAGGGTTTGATTTAGGCTTAGGGTTACGTTAGGGTTAGGTTTAGGGGTTAATAACTTTAGTATAGTGGCGGCGACATTGGGGGCGTCAGATTAGGGGTTATTAACTGCAATGTAGGTGGCGGAGATGTTGGGTGCAGCAAATAACAGGTTAATAACTGTAATGTAGGTGACGGCAATGTTAGGGGCAGCAGATTAGAGGTTATTAACTATAATGTAGGTGGCGGCGATGTTAGGAGCAGCAGATTAGGGGTTAATAACTGTAATGTAGGTGGGGCGATGTTAGGGGCAGCAGATAAGGGGTTAATATGTGTAATGTAGGTGGCGGCGGTGTTAGGGGCAGCAGATTAGGGGTTAATAACTGTAATGTAGGTAGCGGCAATGTTAGGGGCAGCAGATTAGGGGTGTTTAGACTCGGGGTTTATGTAAGGGAGTTAGGTTTAAACTTTTCCCCATAGACATCAATGGGGCTGTGTTACAGAGCTTTTATTTCTGCGATCGCATTTTTTGCCGGCTCTCCCCATTGATGTCTATGGGGAAATCGTGCACTAGCACGTCAAAGCAGCGCTTGATTTTGGTGCGTTATGGAGTTCAACGCCACCATTTCGCCTGCACAAGCCTGATTTTTTTAAACTTGTAATAGCAGCGCTATAGGGAGGTGACATAACGCCAAAAATGTTGCAGTCGTTTATTTCCCTATAGCGCTCAAAACTTGTAATCTAGCTGTATATGTGGTAAATGGAAGCTCCTCTTTATAGACAGCTTTTAGTATAGGACACAGCTTATTCACACTTCATGTAAACAAACATATATAGAGACAGATTACAAGTGGCATGTTATTTAGTGCTTTTGTTCAATCGTAAACTGCGCTAGAAGTAAAAGTGTGCACACAAACGAAACCCGATGTGCGCTAACCAAGGGACTTACCGCAATTGCGTTAACTTTTTTTCCCCACATAACCGTCAATACAGAGCACAGAGAAATAGGCAGACTTCTAATTCTAGTGGGACTCTATTTAAATTGTATTTACATGTAAATATATATACTGTATATATATAAATATATATATATTTACATATATGTGTATGTGGGAATCGAAGGGTCAACAGCGCATAAATGTTCTATACTAAAACATAAAACATGTGGGAACACATAAAATGAATCAAAGACAATATTGTTAAAAATATATCTAAAAGAACATAAAGTCCAATCGGATAAATCGATAGAGCAGTATTCCCCTTACCAGAAAATACCGGGGGGGGGGGGGGGTAGTAGAAGTCCACTGTGTGTAGGTAGAAATCAGTGACGGGTCATCTGCCTCCTGGAGTAGGTATTCCTCTGTGTTTTCATCCTCTCAAAGGTGTTAGCCCATAGAATAGAGAGAAGCTGATATAGTGTAATATTGTTTATTATTATACATATAAAAACATACAGCATATAAGTTGTCATGAGATGCAGGACACAGTATAGAAGGTACACCGCTATTTTATTGCAGAGCATGCAAGTATACATCTGGTACAATACATCTCACTTAGTAACTGTGACATAGACAATAACGGACCTAAACCACGCCCCCATCCGTGACGTCACTTCCCACTCTCATCACATCTTTCCCCTTTTCAAAGGACAAAGCATACTTTTTTTTCATTTGAATAGAACAAATAACAAGGTATACAAGAAGAATACAACAACAGTTTTGTATAGTATATAACAAATAACAAATTAAAGAAAATATCTGTATAAACAACATGAATTACATCCTGACTTGAACATCGGGGTAGACTACCCTAGTCCACAGTGACCATGGGATTATTCTGCTCTAACTAGTGCTAATCCCAATATCGGGCCAGAAGTTTCACCACTCTTCCACTTGATGTAACTCTACATGAACTGTCCTCTGATACAGAAGAAGGTGATTGAGAGTCTGCTGGAGGCAAAGACATATCCCCGCTGTGATCTTGCTGAGGGGAAGGCACCCCTCTTAGAACAGGGGATCCCACTGGCGGTGGTACTGAGGCATCCATTTCCAAACTCTCAGGTACAGGCTGAAGATGTTTTCGATTTCGACGTGTGACTGTCCCTCCATCAGTAAGGACTACATAAGACATTGGTTCTGGAGAGTTTCCAATTACCGTAGCAGGCGTCTTCCATTTCTTCTCATCATCCAGTTTAATTGTGACACTTTGCCCCGCATTCAGCTCCTGCAAGGGCCTCACAGAGTGTCTCCTGTCGTAGAAGAATCGATAGCCCCTTTTTGCCTCTTCATACCTCCTAAGGACCTCGTCCTGAGGAATAGAGCTAGTTGGCTGGAAGACACCCACAGAGGGTAAGGTGGTGCCAATCTGGCGTCCTAGCATCAGCTCTGCTGGACTAAACCCTGTGGCTTGAATGGGAGTCGCCCTATAGGACAAGAGGGCCAGGTACGGCTCAGATTGCTTCAAAATTAACTTTGTTGTTTGAACTGCCCTTTCAGCCATTCCATTGGCCTGCGGGTAATGTGAACTTGACATGGAATGTACAAAATCATATTCTCTGCTGAAAGAACTGAACTCTGTGGAAGCAAACTGCATTCCGTTATCACTCACCAACTCCATTGGTATGCCCCACCGGGTGAACAAGCTCTTGAGATGAGTGATAACGGCTTGACTTGTGATTTCATTCAAGGGTGCAATCTCCAAATACCTGGAATAGTAGTCAATCACGACTAGGTACTTTTTCCCGTGCAGTTCGCACAAGTCAGCAGCTATTTTCTGCCACGGGCCTGCAGGCAGCTGAGTAGAAATCAAGGACTCCCTTCTCTGAGTAGGCCGGTGTTCCTGGCAAAAGGCACATTTAGGCACATGGTTTGCAATGTTGGAACTGATCCCAGTCAACCATACTGCCGTAGCTGCCCTTTCTCTGCACTTTGTAATGCCTAAGTGGCCATCATGAATCCTGTTTAACATCTCCTGCCGCATGCTAACAGGAATAACAATGCGGTCCTGGAACAGCACCAACCCATCCAGCTCCATGAGCTGCAACCTTTCTGACTGGTAAGAACTTAAAGACATCCAGGCTGCCCGACTCTGGGGCCAACCTTCTTTTATTTACTTTATAACTTCTTGAAGGTCTGTATCTAAATATGTCTCTTTTCTTATTTGTTCTAGCTTCTGTGAAGAAATTGATTTGGAGGCCAGAGCTGAATCTACATACACCTTCACATCTGATTCCATTGAAGATTCTTCAGTAGCAGCCAGCGGGAGCCTGGAAAGTGTATCTGCCACAACCAGTTGTTTCCCCGGCACATGCACTGCCTGAACGTTGAACCTGAGCAGCCTCATTAGAAGTCTCTGGCATCTTAGGGGTGTTTTGTCAGTATTATAGGAGTTGATTAGAGGGACTAGCGGTTTATGGTCAGTCTCCAGACTAAATTTCTCTAAACCCACTAGGTAACGCTGAAAGTGCTCACAGGCCCAAACTGCAGCCATACACCTTTTCTCAATTTGGGCGTATTTTGACTCAGCAGCCATCAGTGTATGGGAACAGTAAGCAATGGGCTGTAGTTTGTTCTCATTCAGCTGCAGGAGGGCGGCCCCTAACCCATAACTGCCTGCATCAGCACTAACCACAGTCTTTTTGGAAGGGTTGTAGAACCCCAACACTGGGGCAGACCCCAGCAGGGACTTGACCTGCATAAAAGATTCTTCCTGTGAAGGTCCCCAGACCCAGGCAACATCTTTCTTTAGAAACTCTGTGATAGGGTGTAGTATTGTGGATAAATCTGGAAGGAACATGCCCACATAATTTACAAGGCCCAATATTTGTCTCAGCTCATGTACATCAGAAGGACTTTTCATCTGTTCAATAGCAAAAAATTTCTCGGGGGCTGGCTTTGATGCCATCACCATTGATGATATGCCCAAAGTAACATAACTCAGCTTTCCTAAAATGGCATTTCTCTTTATTTAACTTCCGCCTGGACTCTCTAATAGTCCTCCAATGTAGACTCATATACCAAGATGTCGTCCATGACGACTGCCGTGCCCACATGGTCTCTTAGGGGAGAACTCATTTCTCTTTGAAAGATTTCAGGAACAGAGGATATCCTGAAGGGGAGTCTGCAAAAGCAAAACCGACCTACTGGTGTAATGAAGGTAGTCAGTTTGCGGCACTTTGGATCTAGAGGTATCTGCCAGAAGTAGCTAGAAGCATCCAATGTAGAGAAGAACTTCGCCCCAGCCAATTTCTCTCTTCACTACCTCATTAAGCCTTTTCAAGTCCACACAGATGCGTACCTTCCCATTTTTATTCGCAAGAGGCACAATGGGGGCGCACCAGTCAGTTGCTTCAACAACCTCTTCAATAACTCCCATATTCTTCATACGCAGAAGCTCCTTCTCCACTTGAGGCATGAGCGGGAATGGAATTCTACGGGGAGTGGTAATGCTGTATGGGACTGCGTCACCTTTAAGTGATATATGGACTGGGTTGCAATTCAGTAGGCCCAATTCACCAAACATATCTTCTGAGATCTCATTTACTCTGGCTACTAGGCCCAAACCACAGGCTGCTTTTCTGCTCAATAAGTTGTTAACACACTGACCTCTAATCACATGCACCCACATGGTGAATTTTCTTTGCTTGTACTCGCAGCTGGCAAGAAATTTCCCTGCACAATCTATCCGGCCACCAGGACTATGGACTTATGTTGTAACTTTCGCCAGGTGAGGCTGTCGAGGCAGTTTTATGAATGCTGCAAGGGACATTACAGTGATGTCTGCTCCGGTGTCAATCTTAAAGGCAACTTTGGCTCCCACAACAGTAAGAGTAACCCTCCAATCTTCTTCTGAACCCGGCCGTTCAACAACAGACCCTAAAAAGGATACTTCTTGACCCTCCTGGTCGCTATCCACCTGCATCTCCTTAATATATTCAGTTTTACACACCACTTCAAAATGGCCCATTTGGTTACATTTTCTACATCTTTATGTCTTTAGCATACTGCGCCCATCCGCTTCTGGGCCTATCTGTTGCCCTTGGTCTACCGCTCACACTGTGCCTTTCACTAGCAGTTCTCCTTAACTGCTGCACTTCATCCACAATACTCTCAGACCTCAGATCAGCACTTTTTTTTCACCAGTTCACTCTGGTGGGCCATCCTAATAGCCCCATCCAATGTTAAATCAGACTCTAACTGTAGATTCAGTGAGACTTCAGCATCTGCAATTCCTATGACTATTCTGTCTCTGATTTGCTCCTCTTTAGAAACACCAAACTCACAGAATTCAGCTAGTTCATACAGGCTGCGCACAAATGACTCCACAGATTCTCCCACACGCTGGGCACGTTTATGTAAACAAGCCCTCTCATGAATCACATTTCTTTTGGGCACAAAGTGGGCACTGCGTTTGTTCATAACTATGTCAAAATCAAATTCTTCCCCTTCTTGGAAAGCAAAGGCATTGAACACTGGCTCCACATCTTTCCCCATAGGGTATAAAAGAGAATTGACTTGTACTTCACCCCTCTCCTTGTCCAGCTTGGAAGCAATCCTGAAGCGTTGAAACTGCTGATGCCATGTGGGCCAAGCTGCAGGCTGTGAGAAATCAAAAGGCTCAGGTGGGGTAAAATTCAACATCGTCATCAATCATGAAACAGAAGCGCAGGCAAGAACTTCTCACACCATGTCATGAGATGCAGGACACAGTATAGAAGGTACAACGCTTTTTTATTGCAGAGCATGCAAGCATACATCTGGTACAATATATCTCACTTAGTAACTGCGACATAGACAATAACGGACCTAAACAATGCCCCCATCCGGTGACATCACTTCCCACTCTCATCACATAAGTAAACCACTCACATGAAGTATCCTCAAACAATATGAGGTATATAATACACAGGAGAGGTTACAGAGATCCTCCAAAAAGTGGTTCCAGGATATATATGCAAAAGTGCATAGAACTATGCAATCCAAAGAACGTCAGTGTAATAATGTTAAATAAATATGTTAAACAGCTCCGGTTTAATAACCAGTAAAGTCCAGCAAACTGTTGGTGTAGAGTTCAAATGAAAAGTCAATAAATCCCTAATGCGTTTCAAAGGTAAATAGAATAAGTCCTTCTTCCTCAGAGGGGTTTACTCGTAAAGACCGGGAGTCACTTTAAATAGAGAAAGTGGCGGCACACCCCCTCCATTCATTGGACCAGAGTCCGGTCACATGGTACGTGAGTAAACTACAATTGATACATCAAATACTTAGGTCGGCATAGAGACACTACGTAGCAGTCACATGGGGCTGTGTGTCATATTGGATACTATAGTAACGCTATTTAAGCTTCTAACCTACAAAACAATGCTAGTAACGGAATAATTTTGGGTACGGATAGAAAGATATTAGTGCAAACCACTCTTATAATTTAAAAATGTATATACAGTCGAGTCCTAGTTATGATAGAAATTAGTCATAAAAATATTAGCGCTTATATAAAAGCGAAGTGAAACGTATCTATAACTTCTACAGGAATACAACTGAAAAGGGTATATTTGTAACGATGCTTGGAGGATAACTAAAATATAAATTGCTCATACTGAGTAAAGTAGATATTTCTGTAAAAACATAATTAAGTGTACGAAAGACATAGCATAAAATAGTATAATGCATTGTGATATGGCAAAATTAAACATGAGAAGTTAATCATGTTAGTAATTAAAAACGATTAATATACACACGAAAACAAGTATCTATATGTACATTGATCAATTATAGGTCTAGTTTACATATGAAGGACTTTTAAATATGTGTATATAAAAACATCAAAGTTTTGGATCAAATCATTCTCATTTCCAATAGTTAATCAAATCATATTCAGAGTTAAGGCCATAAGGCACTCATGTCTTAAGTTTAAAGATCCAAAACATCTCTCTCTTCCCAAGCAACTTCTCTCTATCCCCCCCCCCCCGAGGGGTGACCTATCTGTTTGATTATTTGCCAACTGAATGTCTCATTACTTTTCTTATGTATGCGGGCAAAGTGTTTGACTAAAGGAGTACTTGCTTCTCCGATTTTGATAGTTGAAAGGTGATTCCTTATGTGTCTATTAGCGTCAGTGGTAGTAAGACCTACATACTGTAGGTGACATTCTATGCATGTGAGTAAATAAATCACATGAGATGTTGTGCAGCTAAGACATGTGTCTATATTAAAGATCTCTCCTGTTGCCTCAGAGCGAAAACTCTCAGAAAAGATACCAAATTCGCACGGTCTGCATCTAGACCTTCCACTTCTGTACATCCCTTTATGGGCTAACCATGAGCCACTCAGTGACAGGGTTAAACAAGGTAATTCTGATGGAGCCAAAAGATTACCAAGAGTTTCACATCTCCTATAAGAGCAACGGAGACCTTCATTAACACAGTTGACTAATTTGTCATCCGCTGACAGCAAATTGAAGTGTTTCTTGACTATTCTACAAATAGCACTATATTCATTACTGAAATCCGTCACAAATGTGACCTTGTTACTTTTCTGAGTATTGTGTGGTTTAGAGGATATAGATAGGAGAGTATTTCTGTCTACTAGATCCACCTGTTTTTGTGCCCTATCTAGCACATGTTTAGAGTATCCTCTCTTTTGTAGACAAGATCTTATCATCTTACTTTGTTCTCTATATGTCGAATCTTTAGTACAGTTTCTTTTTACTCTTATTAGTTGACCTTTCGCTACTGCGAAAGGTACTTGTTTGGGGTGACAGCTTCTGGCGGGTAACAGTGTGTTTTTGGTGATGGGTTTCCTATAGATGTCACAAAGGATATCTCCCTGTTCACTTGCTGTAAGGGTGAGATCTAGATAGTTAATACTTTCTCTTTGTCTCAAAGGTGAATTTGAGACCAAAGTCATTATTGTTGAGATTTTCCAGGAAATCATAGAGAGTACCAAATGAGAAGCAGGTCATCTATATAGCGTTTAAAAAGGCTATATATTCTTTATAGACATTACCATCTCCAAAGATGTGGGACAGCTCCCACCAACCCATGAAAATGTTGGCGTAAGATGGGGCAAATTTAGCCCCCATAGCTGTCCCACATCTCTGGAGATAGTAATTGCCCTCAAAACGGAAATAATTGTGGGTGAGCATGTACTTCGCAGCCCTCAAAAAAAAATCCCTAAATTCTTTAGAGAAATTTGAGTAATGGATAAGAAAAAATTCCCCGCTTTCAATCCTTTATCATGTGGGATTGACGAGTAGAGGGCTACAACGTCCCCAGTCACCAAAATGTCACTTTCTTTATCCCAAGAGATAGTTTTCATGAGGCCAATAACATGTTTAATATCTTTGAGATAACTGTGTAATGTAATAACAAAAGGATGTAAGATGGCATCTAGCCACTGGGACAGGCGCTAGACAGAGAACCTATCCCACTTACTATTGGCAGTGGAGGCTCCTCTATAGGAGCACTTGAGCACATGAACCCCCTGACCCCTGATGGAACCCCCTGATGCCCCCTGACCCCTGATGAACAAAAAAAAAAAGTGAGAAATAAAAAAAAAAATATTTTTAAACCTTTTTGCTGATTAAATTAAAAAATACTCCTGGCTCCACTGCAGTTTTAAGTAAAAAGATAAAAATTGCCTTATTTAGGCTGAAAGAGGAATGGACATTTGCCTAATACTTCTATCTATCGCACATGATGTGCAGTGCGATACATAGAAGTATAGGCAAAAGCTCTTTCCACTTTAAAGCTGCATTGACAGCAGCGCCAGCTACAGGCCAGCCCATAGGTCTCCTTTACCGCACAGCTCTTAGTGTGCGAGAGCCAGCTGTCACGTGTCACTAAGAGCTGTGTGTGTGGATGCAGTTGCGTCACTAGAGGCGGTTCTTATAACCGCCTCCATGATGGGGCTAATCCGGACAGTCAATCAGCTATCAGAGCTGCTGGGGAGGCGTGCCGGGCTTGGACGCGGGAAAGTGAAGTGGATGGAGCTTCTGCAGTCTCAAGTCCTCAGTCATGTCAGGTCAGTGAGTGGACTGTGTCCTATTTTTGCCGGTCACAATGTGTTAGAAAGAATCTGTCACTATGGTGATTCTGTGATCTGGTTGAGTAGCCTTATGTGCAGTGCAATGTATTATAAAACGATTTTGCTTCTCTCGTTCCTGTGTTGTGATAAAATGATCCCATGCACCTGCCATAATGGTCTTGTTGAAATTACAGGGAGTGCAGAATTATTAGGCAAGTTGTATTTTTGAGGATTAATTTTATTATTGAACAACAACCATGTTCTCAATGAACCCAAAAAACTCATTAATATCAAAGCTGAATAGTTTTGGAAGTAGTTTTTAGTTTGTTTTTAGTTATAGCTATTTTAGGGGGATATCTGTGTGTGCAGGTGACTATTACTGTGCATAATTATTAGGCAACTTAACAAAAAACAAATATATACCCATTTCAATTATTTATTTTTACCAGTGAAACCAATATAACATCTCAACATTCACAAATATACATTTCTGACATTCAAAAACAAAACAAAAACAAATCAATGACCAATATAGCCACCTTTCTTTGCAAGGACACTCAAAAGCCTGCCATCCATGGATTCTGTCAGTGTTTTGATCTGTTCACCATCAACATTGCATGCAGCAGCAACCACAGCCTCCCAGACACTGTTCAGAGAGGTGTACTGTTTTCCCTCCTTGTAAATCTCACATTTGATGATGGACCACAGGTTCTCAATGGGGTTCAGATCAGGTGAACAAGGAGGCCATGTCATTAGATTTTCTTCTTTTATACCCTTTCTTGCCAGCCACGCTGTGGAGTACTTGGACGCGTGTGATGGAGCATTGTCCTGCATGAAAATCATGTTTTTCTTGAAGGATGCAGACTTCTTCCTGTACCACTGCTTGAAGAAGGTGTCTTCCAGAAACTGGCAGTAGGACTGGGAGTTGAGCTTGACTCCATCCTCAACCCGAAAAGGCCCCACAAGCTCATCTTTGATGATCCCAGCCCAAACCAGTACTCCACCTCCACCTTGCTGGTGTCTGAGTCGGACTGGAGCTCTCTGCCCTTTACCAATCCAGCCACGGGCCCATCCATCTGGCCCATCAAGACTCACTCTCATTTCATCAGTCCATAAAACCTTAGAAAAATCAGTCTTGAGATATTTCTTGGCCCAGTCTTGACGTTTCAGCTTGTGTGTCTTGTTCAGTGGTGGTCGTCTTTCAGCCTTTCTTACCTTGGCCATGTCTCTGAGTATTGCACACCTTGTGCTTTTGGGCACTCCAGTGATGTTGCAGCTCTGAAATATGGCCAAACTGGTGGCAAGTGGCATCTTGGCAGCTGCACGCTTGACTTTTCTCAATTCATGGGCAGTTATTTTGCGCCTTGGTTTTTCCACACGCTTCTTGCGACCCTGTTGACTATTTTGAATGAAACGCTTGATTGTTCGATGATCACGCTTCAGAAGCTTTGCAATTTTAAGAGTGCTGCATCCCTCTGCAAGATATCTCACTATTTTTGACTTTTCTGAGCCTGTCAAGTCCTTCTTTTGACCCATTTTGCCAAAGGAAAGGAAGTTGCCTAATAATTATGCACACCTGATATAGGGTGTTGATGTCATTAGACCACGCCCCTTCTCATTACAGAGATGCACATCACCTAATATGCTTAATTGGTAGTAGGCTTTCGAGCCTATACAGCTTGGAGTAAGACAACATGCATAAAGAGGATGATGTGGTCAAAATACTCATTTGCCTAATAATTCTGCACTCCCTGTATATATTTGTTGTTTTAGTGGAACATCTGACAAGACTTTGAACAGAATACATGATTCAGCTAAAGAAGGGACTTATGTGTAAAAAAAAACGGGGAGGCATGTGTTGCAGAAGCAGATTATTGAATAGACCAACGTTCCTGACTTGTAATGTGCTGCTATTAATCTTCCAGTATTACATTTCCCTCTCGCTCATTCAATGCCGTCACAACTGAAATGCAAAACCTAGAGTATTTTTTAATTTAATCAGCAAAAAGGTTTAAAAATAATTATTATTTTTTTATTTCTCACTTTTTTTTTGTTCATCAGGGGTCAGGGGGCATCAGGGGTCAGGGGGTTCCATCAGGGGTCAGGGGGTTCACATGCTCAAGTGCTCCTATAGAGGAGCCTCCACTGCCAATAGTAAGTGGGATAGGTTCTCTGTCTAGCGCCTGTCCCAGTGGCTAGATGCCATCTTACATCCTTTTGTTATTACATTACACAGTTATTTCAAAGATACTAAACATGTTATTGGCCTCATGAAAACTATCTCTTGGGATAAAGAAAGTGACATTTTGGTGACTGGGGACGTTGTAGCCCTCTACTCGTCAATCCCACATGATAAAGGATTGAAAGCGGGGAATTTTTTCTTATCCATTACTCAAATTTCTCTAAAGAATTTAGGGATTTTTTTTTGAGGGCTGCGAAGTACATGCTCACCCACAATTATTTCCGTTTTGAGGGCAATTACTATCTCCAGAGATGTGGGACAGCTATGGGGGCTAAATTTGCCCCATCTTACGCCAACATTTTCATGGGTTGGTGGGAGCTGTCCCACATCTTTGGAGATGGTAATGTCTATAAAGAATATATAGCCTTTTTAAACGCTATATAGATGACCTGCTTCTCATTTGGAGGGGACCATCTGGTACTCTCTATGATTTCCTGGAAAATCTCAACAATAATGAGTTTGGTCTCAAATTCACCTTTGAAATACAAAGAGAAAGTATTAACTATCTAGGTCTCACCGTACAGCAAGTGAACAGGAGATACCCTTTGTGACATCTATAGGAAACCCATCACCAAAAGCACACTGTTACACGCCAGAAGCTGTCACCCCAAACACGTACCTTTTGCAGTAACGAAAGGTCATCTAATCAGAGTAAAAAGAAACTGTACTAAAGATTCGACATATAGAGAGCAAAGTAAGATGATGAGATCTCATCTACAAAAGAGAGGATACTCTGAACATGTGCGAGATAGGGCACAAAAACAGGTGGATCTAGTAGACAGAAATACTCTCCTATCTATATCCTCTAAACCACACAATACTCAGAAAAGTAACAAGGTCACATTTGTGATGGATTTCAGTAATGAATATAGTGCTATTTGTAGAATAGTCAAGAAATTGAATTTGCTGCCTTCAATTTGCTGTCAGCGGATGACAAAATGGTCAACTGTGTTAATGAAGGTCTCCATTGCTCTTATAGGAGATGTAAAACTCTCTGTAATCTTTTGGCTCCATCAGAATTACCTCGTTTAACCCAGCCACTGAGTGGCTCATGGTTAGCCCATAAAGGGATGTACAGATGTGGAAGGTCTAGATGTAGACCGTGCAAATTTTGTATCTTTTCTGAGAGTTTTTGCTCTGAGGCAACAGGAGAGACATTCAATATAGACATATGTCTTAACTGCACAACATCTCATTTGATTTATTTACTCACATGCATAGAATGTAACCTACAGTATGTATGTCTTACTACCACTGACGCTATTACACGCATAAGGAATCACCTTTCAACTTTAAAAATCGGAGAAGCAAGTACTCCTTTAGTCAAACACTTTGCCCGGATACATAAGAAAAGTAATGAGACATTCAGATGGCAAATAATTGAACGGATAGGTCACCCCTCGAGGGGGGGGGGGGATAGAGAGAAGTTGCTTGGGAAGAGAGAGTTGTTTTGGATCTTTAAACTTAAGACACAAGTGCCTTATGGCCTTAACTCTGAATATGATTTGATTAACTATTGGAAATAAGAACTTAACTTTGATGATTTGATCCAATAACATCTCTCTCATCCCTACTTTTGACTATATACTCTATGGCAATTTAAGATACATTCTAATATTCTATCATAAATATGTTACTATGTATACACATCTATATGTCCTGCATGTTTTTTGTACTTAGTGCATTTGCAGTCTGATACTGTTATAGTTTCAATTTTTTTTAAAAAAGTTGCATTTATATACAAACGTATGCATGTATGTAACATTTCCCTCCATTGCATTATGTATTATATATATATATATATATTGATATAAAGGGGCATATGTATCAAGCTCCGAATGGAGCTTGATGCCCCATGTTTCTGGCGAGCCTGCAGGCTCGCCAGAAACAGCAGTTATGAAGCAGCGGTCACAAAGACATCGCCGGAAATCAACCAAATCGAGTATGATCGGGTTGATTGACACCCCCTGCTGGCGGCCTATTGGCCGCGAGTCTGCAGGGGGCGGCGTTGCACCAGCAGCTCTTGTGAGCTGCTGGTGCAATGCTGAATACAGCGAGCGTATTGCTCGCCATATTCAGCGAGGTCTGGTGGACCTGATCCGCACTGTGGGATCAGGTCCGCCAGACCTTGATAACTAGAGGCCATGGTATTTACTTGGATTGATATTACCCACATTATTCATCTTTGTGTACATTACCAGTCTCCGGTACCCTAATTTAATAGGAGCTTGTTATATGACATATCTTAGACATGTATCACCCATGGTCCATTTAACTATAAGTTGAGTTTGGATATAGTCTGTACTAAATAATGCTGTTGAATATGGATCCTACCTACTACTTCTCTCAACAGATGCTGAGAAAGCATTTGACAGATTGGACTGGAATTTTATTTGGGCCGCTCTGTCTAAATATGGGTTCAACCCCCTGTTTATTACCTATTCAAGCTCTATCTAACAAACAATTCCAATACACAATGGTACGAGAGATGGTTGTCCCCTACCACCTCTGCTATTTGCCCTTTCAGTCAAAATCCTATCTTCTTTGAATTGTCAAAATCCCAGCATAGATTAAATCACACATGGCAATCTCAAAAATGTATTTTATTTGCCAAATACATTTTATTTATCTTTTGATCCTCTAAAATATTGATTCCCTCCTTATTGACATTAATCAATGTTTATAAATAAATTTCAAATTTTTCATGCTTATCACTTCTTACAGTAGAGTTTGTGATGACTCACACCTCTCATTAATATCTATATGTGGTAAACAGGAGCTCCTCTGTATAGATAGCTTTTAGTATAGGACACAACTTATTCACACTTCATGTAAACAAACATATATAGGGATAGATTACAAGTGGCATGATATTTAGCGCTTTTGTTCAATCGTAAACTTTTTGTCAATTTCAAAAATGTATTTTATTTGCCGTCTATATTTTATTTATCCTTCAAACCTCTAAAAAATTCATTTCCTCCTTATTGACATTATTCCATGTTTATAAATACATTTCACATTTTTCATGCTTATCAATATCCCAAAATAGGATATCAATTACATTAAATATACACAGACTTCACCTTCTCAAACTCAATAAACTATATTGGGTTCAAAATTTTCACCAATCCCTCTGAGTTATTATGTTCCTTTACAGACTGATACCCAAAACCTGCTTTGAACCTATCACAAACAGGGACAACTTTCATTGATGGGACATCTTAACACCATTAAACCATGATGATTATACCCAAATTCCTATACCTTTTTTCAAGTACTTCCCCTGGCATTACTCTTTTCTACTCTCCAAACAAAAATGACTATAACAGTTTACATGGTCATTTAAAAGACCAAGAGTATCACACCAGACACTTTATCTTAGCAGAGAAGATTGCAGGTTTGGTGCCCCAACCTTAAATATTACTACCAAGCTTCACACTTAGATAGAAAAAATAGCATGGAATCACAATAGTTCATCAAAACCATGGGTACAATTGGAAGCCTCTATAATTAACGTGCCGTTTATGAGTGAATTCTGCTGACTCCTCAAGAAATATAGGCCTGCAAACACAAGTAAAAACTGCTATGTATAAAGCTCTTTGGGGGTCTGGGACAAAGTGTTACATCCCACAGGAAAGATTTGTTGCTCTATATAACCACTCACCTCACTATTTAACAATCCTCTCTTTCTATTTGCCAAATATGCACCTATTCCTCCATCATCAGAAAAATCCTCCTACATTGCTATTTACCAAATCCTTAATATTGACCAATTGAAGTCTCAATCAGAACTTAAAACAGAATTAGGCCTACCCATTCGACAAATGGTTCATATGATTCCAGGCGTGCCATGCAATATCCACCAGCCATTACAGAGCAAATTTACTAAGACCCCTCACCCCATTCGATTAACTCTGTATCTCACCAGCTATTTCTCAACAGCATATATCCCTTACCTAAAAAATCTTGAGACAATCCTTCCCTAAGCATAAACCCTCCTATATAACAAATTTAGAATGAGAACTTAACATAACTTTTTCAGACAAACAATAAATAAAAATATGCTAATAAAAATCTTCCATTTCTTGTACCATAATTATAAAATTCTGTCTAGGTGGTACCTTTCCCCCAGCAGATTACATAGCATATTCCCTGGTGCTTCTCCTCTGTTTTGGCAACATTGTGGAGAGATAGGAACTCTCTCACACATTTAATACTCATGTCCAACTCTCAAATCTTTTGTCGACCAAGTTAATGCTTATATTAAAGGGACGGTCCACACTATAATTGTTATTGTTTAAAAAGATAGATAATGCCTTTATTACCCATCCCCCAGCTTGGCACAACCAACATTGATATATTAATTTACTTTATAACATTTAAACCTCTAAATTTCTGCCTGTTTCTAAGCCACTATAGACAGCCTCTTAATCATATGCTTTTTAATTTGCTTTTCACAACAGGAGACTGCTAATTCATGTTGGCCATATAGATAACATTGTGCTCACACCCAATGGGGTAGATTTATCAATGTGCGGACGGAAATTATCCACATTTCTAGTGAAATGCTTATGCAATGCCGCCCCCAATCGGCCACTAGCATGGGGTGTCAATCAACCAGATTGTATCCGATCGTGCTGATTGCTGTACGCTGCCTCAGAGGTGGTGGACGAGTTAAGGAGCAGCGGTCTTATGACCGCTGCTTCTTACCTCCTGTTTCCGGCAAGCCTGAAGGTTTGCGCGGAAACAGATACATATGGGGCTTGATAAATCGGCCCCCATGATTTATTTAAGATTTAGTACAACACAGTACTAAATGCAAGTCAATAGATAATAAATAAAAACGTCATGTGATCTGGGGGGCTGTCAGAAGATGCTTAGATACAAGGTAATCACAAAGGTAAAAAGTATATTAATACAACTGTGTTGGTTATACAAAACTGGGGAATGGGTAATAAAGGGATTATCTATCTTTTAAAACAATAAAAAAATCTATTGTAGACTGTTCCTTGAATAATAACTTAGAGACAAACACCAAACTAGACCCAATATCAATACTCCTCTCAATAACATCCCAAAAATTAAATGTGCATATCGTAAACAGCTGTTCCAATGCATGCTTAACTGTGCAAAGAGGCTGATCCCTAGAATGTGGGAAGAATTAGAAACGCCCACCCATCAACACTGGGTTAGCAAAGTGGACCATGTTTTACCCCTAGAAAAAATATATTATACCCAAGCTGGGAAACAATGCTTATTTCTTAATGTAGCATTCATTTGGGAGCAAAGACCATGCACACAATAAACTGTAGTAAAACTTTTCTTTATAAATTAGCAATACACAGGTTAAAAATGCAATAGCTATTAAATATCGGACACTCATAATTATCAAAAGGTTTTTCTGTGCCATGACCACAGTAATTGGACGAGATGTCAGTATTCCCTTACAGCTTGCCCTTTCCATTATTTCTTGATTTTCCACTCGCATGTAAATAACTTGTATTAGGTTTAACTTCATGTTTTCTAATTTATTTACCTATAATGACAAATTACACTAATTATTTCATGTCCCTGTTCAATACACTGTGAAATGTTAGTAATTGAAAAATTCAATAAAAAAACAGATATATGGCCATTATATTTTATTGGGGTAAGATGTATAAAGTTCTGAAACAACTTCAGTGTGTATCATGATTTAGATAGAGCATGCATTTTTAAACAATTTTCCAATTTAACTTCTATTATCACATTTTGATCATTTTTTTTGGTATCCTTTGTTGAAAGCAGGGAGGTAAGAGCAGAAGCCTGCAGGCATGCACGTGTCTGCAGCAATATATGCCAGTAGTTTTTTAAGAATGTTACATATTTTGAAGAGCACTAGATGACAGCACTTTTTCCCGTAGTGCTCCGGATACCTACCTAGGTATCTCTTCAACAAAGATGACCATGAGAACCATGCCCTGACTACTAAAAAGCCTGTTTAAAGGTTAAAGATTGAAATCCTGGCAGGGCCGACTAAGCCCTTCATCCTTTAGAGGTCGATAAAATGAGTACCATTAAATTGGTAATAATAATAACTATTACTATTCAGCTGCTGATTTGGTTAATTCCAAGAGCAAGCGCTTTGAGTCCCACTGGGAGAAAGGCGCAATATAAATACTTGTTATTATTAACTTTTTGCCGCCGTTATGCCATTGTATTCCGTCACAATGGCGCTGGGCTTTAAAGCCGTTATGACGGAATACAACATCATAGCTAACGGCTGTCCTGAAGCCTACTGCGCTTTCAGGATTTGATCGTGGTCTGGAGGGCGTTCCTAGCATCATAGGGACGCCCCCCAGATCTGATCCCATATTTGAAATCTACGATCGCGTGATTTCAATTTGTCTACAGTACATCTGAACAGCTGTTCCAATGTAGACTTTATAACCCAGTCACAAAAGGGTAAAATAAATTACTTGACAGTAATAGCTAAAATGTTTAATTTACTCTATCTTTGCTGTTTAGCGCTAGTAGTGACGTTTCTCTCTGCATTTTAGCTATGCCTTGCCTTTGTAGCTAACTTGCCAACTATCCTTATTTTCCCAGGACAGTCCCGGGTTTTGGCCTCCTGCCCCTCGTTATTTTTGTCTCAGGAATCCCCCTGAGGTGTTTGCTCGGAATGCCTGATTGTGTTGTCAATTTGTATTTATTTGTTTGTGTATTGCGGTACCTGAGTATCTTGCACTTTATATATTAGCAGCAGAATCTTGTATCTAAAAAACGCATACATTTCTCAGATTAGACTAAATAATATTTACTATTTTCTGCATAATGTGTGCATTTTACATTGGGTGTCTTAAGTTGTAGACATAATTGCTCTTGTGCAACGTATACCTCTAAAGTTTTGTTTAAAATATTGGCAACTATGTAAAAAGGTTCCTTTGTTTTTGGGCAAAAGCCCCCAGTGCAACAGAGGACCATTGGCTAATCATGACATATAATACCTTATCATTGCTTCCAGATGACTAGTAAGTTAGTGAAGCTATGCAATGTTCTAGCAGAATATTCTAACACAACTGCATTTCATTTCATTTAAAGCTTTGATTGGAGCTTGGAATTGTATGCAACATTCCCGTGTGAGTTTCCATAAGAGATCAGCAGTTTTATATATATATATATTTTTCATGTTAATGGGAATATGTTTTGAGACATATAAACAATCACTTGTGTTTATATATAGAAAATATGCACCTTTTTTTAATACCTTTGCAGCAGACATTATACCTTATTTGACAGATTGCTATTGATGTAGCACAACATGTTTAAACACACTCTATAGACTTAAACTTTCTTTTCCACCTGGACAATTGATCTGAACTATAAAGTTTAATTTGCTGATGTTTTATTTTGTTACTTAGGATTATATTACAACTTTAAACATTGTATCTCAATAGCAGCCTCTTGTAAGACATTTTGGATAGGGCTTTGTATAAAACGTAACTGCAGCAACCCTCAGCAGTTATAAACACAGCCTTGAGCAAAATGTAGAAATCATTTGAATATTTTGGGGAGCGTAGCTTTCAAGAGCAGCTGGATGCAACTAATAATCATGTTGATTACTGCTAAAGCAAGCATTTTTTGGAGTCCCTGTCTTGCTTACACACTGAATCAACACTTAAATGTTGCTGAAAATATAGCTGCAGAGCAAAGCTTTGTCTACACCACGGCACTCTTAAACATTAATTTTAGTTCAGTAAACAAAATATGTATTCTGAGAAAATTATTATTAGTATTCTAAATAGAGATTCGGCCAGATTGGGAAGGTTATCATTTGCGATATTGTGTTTTTGCATTTGTTTGCTCGCAAGTTAAAGGGACATGAAACCCAAAAATGTTCATTCATGGTTCAGATAGAGAATACAATTTTAAACAACTTTCTAATTTACTTCTATTATATAATTTGTTTCATTCTCTTGGTATCATTTGTTGAAGGAGCAGCAGTGCACTACTGGTTTCTAACTGAACACCTGGGTGAGCCAATAACAATTGTTATATATATGCAGCCACCTATCAGCAGCTAGAACCTAGGTTCTTTGCTGCTCCTGAGCTTTCCTAGATAATCCTTTCAGCAATGGATAACAAGAAGAGGAATCAAATTAAATAACAGGAATAAATTGGAAAGCTGTTTAAAATTGTATTGTCTATCTGAAGCATGAAAGAAATATTTTGAGTTTCATGTCCCTTTAAGTTGCGCTCCTATTAGAAAGTTGAACGTAAACTCGATCACTTGAACGCAATTGAGCTCTGGTTTACTGTCCGCAAAACAAAGAGAGTCACAAAAAACATCAAATATACATTACACAATACAGTTACACTCATAATAACACCATCTAATAAACAAAATATTAAAATAAATTGCACTAAAAAATTATAAGGCCTCAAAGATTTGAGGTCTCAGATGAGAGGGAAAAAAAAGGCAGGCAAAGGGCTTTAACATTGAGACACATACATTGCTAAAGATACACATAGATGTACATAGACATATCTAAATATAAGTATGTATATATTAATGTCTATATATGTGTACATATGTACTTATGTATTTACAGACAAACATACACATACTGTACATTGGAACTCTTTGCTGTCAAGTAGATGAAAACATGAATAAACATATTTATACATTATTCATATTTAATAGTGTTATACTGTGTATTTACTGTTAATATTTCACATTCCAATATACTGCAAACAGCAGAATATGTTCTATGTATTTGTAAATAGATATCCCTATAGATATCTGTATATATGTATCTATACTTATATATATATATATATATATATATATATAGAGAGAGAGAGAGAGAGAGAGGTATAGATATGTATTGTATAAATTAGCATAAGTTATATGTAGAAATATGTATTTATGAATAAATAGAGCATATTATTCTATGTGAAGAACATTGGAATGAGAAATATTCATATTTTCATGTTGGGTTAGCACACTTGAGTGGGGTGTTAGGTTTTTTTTTTCCACTTTTTTTCTCCATTGACTTCTATGTGGGAATAGGTTATCGGGCGCGTGAAATTTTAAGTTCAGCTTTTGCGCTCATCGGGTTAGTGCAAGATCAATACTTTTTTTACTTTCAACTTGTAATACGAGCGCAACCCGACGCACACAAAAAGTTTACTTCTAGCACAGTTAGCGTGCAAGAGAAAGCTCTAAATGATGCTCCACTCGTAATCTGGCCCATTGTGTTATAAAGAACACAGGAGTATAAAAACTAACTATATAATTTTGCTACTAGATGGATTATTCGACTGTGATTCATTTTGTATGCTTATCACTTGAAAAATAAAATGCTAATGACTTCAAAAATAAAATTGAAATAATTAGAAAAGACGTCTCTCCCTCACACCTATATATATATATATATAGAGAGAGAGAGAGGTATAGATATGTATTGTATAAATTAGCATAAGTTATATGTAGAAATATGTATTTATGAATAAATAGAGCATATTATTCTATGTGAAGAACATTGGAATGAGAAATATTCATATTTTCATGTTGGGTTAGCACACTTGAGTGGGGTGTTAGGTTTTTTTTTTTCCACTTTTTTTTCTCCATTGACTTCTATGTGGGAATAGGTTATCGGGCGCGTGAAATTTTAAGTTCAGCTTTTGCGCTCATCGGGTTAGTGCAAGATCAATACTTTTTTTACTTTCAACTTGTAATACGAGCGCAACCCGACGCACACAAAAAGTTTACTTCTAGCACAGTTAGCGTGCAAGAGAAAGCTCTAAATGATGCTCCACTCGTAATCTGGCCCATTGTGTTATAAAGAACACAGGAGTATAAAAACTAACTATATAATTTTGCTACTAGATGGATTATTCGACTGTGATTCATTTTGTATGCTTATCACTTGAAAAATAAAATGCTAATGACTTCAAAAATAAAATTGAAATAATTAGAAAAGACGTCTCTCCCTCACACCCATCAAAATTAACCCTCCTAGTCAAACCTCCAAGTCAAACTTCCTATAATAAAACATATTCTTCTCCTGTAACATAGGAAGAAGTCTTAATACTCCTATACTCTGCTCATCTCACACTCAGTCCACTTGACTCTAATCATTCACAACTAACCCCTGGTCTAACCCTCTGTCTTGGGTCCCTTGCTTTTTTTCTATATACAGTCTCCCTTAGAAAACGTATATCCTCCTTTGGTTTCCAGTACCACTTTTATGCTGTGGACACTCAAATCTATCTTTCCTCTCCTGTCTCTCTCCAACTCAATCTATCTAAAATTGAGCTGCTCTATGCTCCCCATCTCCAAGACATTCTACACCTGGCATTTCTCTTACAGTTGGGGACTCTATTCTCAACACCTCACCTCAGGTCCCCTGTTGTGAGGTCACACTTGATCCTGAACTCATATTCACTCCACATATTCAAGCTACTCCCAAATCCTGCCGTGCACACCTACACAACTTTTATAGAATTCAACCTTTCTTTACTTAACAACATACAAAAATACCAACTTGTTCCCTCATTTTGTCATGTATTAACTACTGCAATCTACTTCTTAATGGCCTTCCCAAACACTGCCTTTCTCTTCTCCTCTGCCTTTCAGCTAGACTTAATCATATACATCAGCTGCTAAACCCTGCCAGTCTCTACACTGCTTCGCCATACACTTTAAAATGCAATTCAAAGTATTAACCCTAACCTGTAAAGCACTCAACAGCCTCACTCCCAACTATGGACTAGATTATGAGTGACGTGCTATCTGTTGTGCGTGAGCAATAAGGGGTTAATCGCAACTCTTTGGATGCATTGGAAGTAGCGCGCCTATTACAAGTTGAAAGTAAAAACGTTCACTTGAGCGCAATTGAATTTAACGTATATCTGGATGGCATGAATTCAGAGGTTTGGTTAACTGTTACGTGAGTCAAAAAAGTTCCACAAAACACATCAAAAATACATTTAAAAGTGCATTTAAACATGTGCAAAAACTTTTTACTTTTAATATGCGCACTAGCCCACTCTTTTAAAAAGTTTACTTCTAGTGAATTTATCGCTCAAGAGGGATCGATAAAAAGCACTTGATTTGTAATCTAGCCCTAGATTTCCTCTTTTATCTCTAATTACTCTCTGAGTAATTTCTTCGATCAACATCTGACTTATGTATCTCCACTCCTATTGTCTCTACATCACTTTCTTGCCTCCAAGGCTTCTCACGTGATGCTCCTGTCCTCTGGAACTCTTTTTCCTACTTCATCAGATTGTCTCCAACCTTGTATAACTTTAGGAGTGATTTAAAAACCCACCTATTCAGGGCTACATTATGAGTGGAGTGGTAATTATCACTCCTGCGCTTGCACTAACTCTGCTACAAGTAAGTTTTTTGTGCACGTTGGATACCACGCGTATTACTAGTTTAAAGTAAAAAAATTTCCCTCACACACTAACCTAACACAAACTAACAGTATTTTGATAATGTTAACGTGTTCCCCTATAGACTTCAATGGAGTGCGAAAAGGGGCAAAACACCCTACTCGCGATTAAACCCTGACATTAAATATTAATATTTCGCATTCCAATGTTCTTCACATAGAAGAATATGTTTTATTTATTCATAAATACATATTTATATATATTTGATGGTATTTTGGTAAAATATATATTTATATATATATAATTATATATAGGTGTAGATATATATATATAATATATATATATATATATATATATATATATATATATATATATATATGAATATCTATTTAAAAATACAAAGAGCACATTCCCTATGTGAAGAACATTGGAATGTGAAATATGAGAACCATGGAAAAGCTGCACTCTCATAGGTGGAAAGGGAAAATCCTTAATTAGGTTAACATCAACGTTTGGGGACATCTGCCCCTTTGTCAAGCTAAAATCATAGTGCACAAATCAGTAATATATACCAACACCAATAAAACATGGACCAATGACATCACTCCACATGGGTGGGGTTACAGAAATAACATGCAAATCTCTACAAACAACATATTAACCCCTTATTGCCCTATTGGTAATATACATTGGACCGAGGTTAAAAACAAACTGAGGAGAAAAGCATACAGAAATAAAGCAGCCACATCTACTAAACAACTAAAGAAATATATTTTTTAATACGTCAATCAAGGGATATAAATCTACAGTAAGGGGTTTAAATCAAAATCCCTATTCATACATTTGGGGTATAGTGTGTCAAACTTCCATGTTCATTTAGCCTCATTATATAGAAGGTTTCTTTGTCTGTCAACGCCCCTAGGTTTTTTCTTAGCCTGATGCCCTGATCTAATACCATGAACCGCAAATGGCTCACCTGGTGACCCATTTGATAAAAATGTGCCTGAACTGGATTTCTAATGTTAGATTTGTGTGGCCCTATACGATCTCTGATTTATTGAGTGGTCTCACCTATATATAGTATCCCACATGGGCACTTGAGGGCATATACCCCAAAAGACAAATTACAAGTATAGAAACCCTGAATTCTGTATTTGCATCTAATGCAAGGGTGAGAAATTTCTCCTCTGTTAATCATATTATTACAATGTGAAATATTTGGACTAAATACATAGTTAAACACTTTATTAAAAAATATAATCCGCCAATTTTAGAGCAACTAACAGCTAATTACCTTGTACAACCCTACACATAACAGTCACCCAACAGGCGGTGACTACATTTCCACTTCTGAAAGCTGTTTATATGACACCAGGGCCACAGTTCGGAGGATTAAGACCTATGGCAGCGGCCTCCACTTAGGTAGCACCCCCCCACACAGATTTCCCGGGTTTACAGTGCCGGCAGTAGATATCTGCCTTACTTACATCTTTAACAACAATACCTAGAACATTGTACTACTTCCATTCTTGCAATTAGCCCGATCCCTTGCCTCTAATACATTGCTCACACGACCGTCTCGTCAGGAAGACCACATGGGAAACAGATCTGGCTCATGACCTAGACCAGCATTTTGCCAGGCTGGATAACTTGCTTCTAAAAATCTACCAGAGAACATCACCTCTAGATCGAGTGGATAATACTTTACCACCGCTGTCATGCATAAATACAGTAGACCCATCACAAAACAATGGAAGCTATGTATTTCAAGATGGCGACGGGAGGAAAAACATAAAGGAGGCCAAGCTGCCATTTGTAACAGATCTCTCGACACAGAAGGGGGAGCGAGAGCCTGCTAAAGCACCACAAAACAACCTCTTCGTTAAGATGGCACCAGACAAACAGAGAGTACTTGACTCCGTAACATCTACACCAGCATTGGGGCGTAAATATCAGATTGTAAAACCGACATTAACATACTGCGAAACTGTAGTGGTTCACAAATACAAATCCCAGCAGGGTACGCTGTGTCTTGGAAACAGTGCTCAGGCTTACCAATCCTAGTAATTTCCTTAGCGGATCTGCCACTGCTAAATTGACCCACAGCAGTACCCCAACTCCTCTACATCTCATATTAAAAAACTCTAATTGGGATGAAAATCGAGTCAACACATGGGTCGGGCACAAGGAAGTTCCTTCATATAAGGCCTATTTAAGCCTATGCACATTATGATATCACCCTCCGTAGCGTACCTTCTCACAGCTGACATCAGTATTAGGAGAGATAATGATAACATTCTTGCTAACAATCCAAATTGACAGTAACACTTTCTCCTCTTTACAGCATAGTTTAAGTTTGTTATAAATATATATACAAACGTTTGTTCATATATAGTATTGAGACGTTAGGCATGCTTGCAATGCTTTGCTCTCCAATGGGAAGTTATGGTTATACCTTTGAACGGATCAATAGCACACTGTTTGGTTGTATGCTTTTAGTACTCATTATTGTTTATCCATAAATGTTATACATATGTTATGTAAAGATTGTATTTACTCCCTGAGAGCAACTAACAGCAATATATCTATAGTAGTAGCATTATTAACACACTAAACTGTCATGCACAAATAGCTTTGGCCATCCACCCAAGCCCAAAAGTGTAGAGAGACCCGCTAATTAATACGTACAATGAGTACTGTCAGCATGTGTGGGGTGTTTACAGCCCACTCTTAGTATTACACACCCGAAAAGTCTGACAATCCTTGCCTACTAAACTACTGAAGTGTTTGTAGGTTCCCTTTAGGTTAACTACCCGCCTATACTAATATACCCCATATGCTGAAGCATACACATCTGGCAGCATTCACCCCATTGCATGGGCTGGCTGTTGAGATGGGTTGATATAACACCGTTTTTGAAACAGGGGCTGTCTTATATTATTGTTATAAACTGAAATTAATTCTGATAGTCCCTTCATATGGACAATGGGCTATTATAAGATGCGCAGCAATTGCAAATGGATTTACACTTTTCCTTATTCTTACCGCCTTCCACACATGTTATATCAATAGACAATGATAATATGTACACCCTGTTCCAAATTATTATGCCAATGATATCTTTCTCATTTACCTAAATAATTGATGTAAACAACAGTCAGCATAATTCTCATGTTATCAACCATTAAGAGTACAATTCAAATTTTATTGAACAAACCTCCTAATGATAACAGTATTTTTTTTCAAAATAAAAAACTTACAATACACTGTTCCAAATTATTATGCACATTAAGTTTCAAAACACTTTATAGGTTGTAAAGAACTGAAAATTGTCATTTGTTGTGTTTGCAGCATATTTACTGAAATCAAAAGCTATTTCAATCAAACTTTGAACAACATTTTAACTTTTTAAACATTTTAACAGGTCACGTTACATTTTAACATAGGGCCCCTTATTTGATAGCAGCTTCACAAGTCTTGCATCCATTGAACTTGTGAGTTTTTGGACAGTTTCACCTTGAATTTGTTTGCAAGATGTCAGAATTGCCTCCCAGAGCTGCTGTTTGGATGTAAACTGCCTCCCACCCTCATAGATCTTTTGCTTGAGGATGCTTCAAAGGTTCTCAATAGGATTGAGGTCAGGGGAGGATGGAGGCCACACCATGACTTTCTCTCCTTTTATCCCCATAGCAGCCATTGATGCAGAGGTATTCTTTGCTGCATGAGATGGTGCATTGTCATGCATGAAGATGATTTTATTACGGAAAGCATAGTTCTTCCTTCTGTACCAGGGAAGGAAGTGGTCAGTCAGAAACTCCACATACTTTTCAGAGGTCATCTTTACAGCTTCGGGGACCCTAAAGGGGCCGATCAGCTCTCTTCCCATGATTCCGGCCCAAAACATGACTCCACCACCGCCTTGCTGACGTCACAGCCTTGTTGGAACAGGGTGGCCGTCCACCAACCATCCACTACTCCATCCATCTGGACCATCCAGGGATGCACCGCACTCATCAGTGAACAGGACTGTTTGAAAATTAGTCTTCATGTATTTTTATGCCCAATGCAGCCGTTTCTGCTTGTGAGCATTAGTTAGTGGTGGCCGAATGGAAGGTTTATGCACAGTTGCAAGACTCTGGAGGACTTTACACCTTGATGTCCGTGGGACTCCAGAGGCACCAGCAGCTTCAAATATCTGTTTGCTGCTATGTAATGGTATTTTAGCAGCTGCTCTCTTGATCCGATGCATGGATCTGGCAGAAATCTTCCTCAATGTGCCTTTATCTGCACAAACCCGTCTGTGCTCTGAATCAGCCACAAATCTCTTAATAGTGCGATGATCACGCTTAAGTTTTCGTGAAATATCTAATGTTTTCATACCTTGTCCAAGGCATTGAACTATTTCACTCTTTTCGGCAGCAGAGAGATCCTTTTTCTTCCCTATATTGCTTGAAAATGGTGCTCTGCTTAATAATGTGGAACACCCTCCTTTAGTAGTTTTTCCTTTAATTGGGCTTACCTGGCAATCTAATTATCACAGGTGTCCGAGATTGTTTTCAGTGATCAAAAGAGCTCTGAGACACAATGCCATCCATGAGTTAAACTGAAAAAAAAAATATTTCATCTTTGTGACACTGAAATAGAATTTGCATAATAATTTGGAACAGGGTGTAATTGCAGAATGTAATTATGAAAAAGTTAAAAAGTTTGTAACATTTACCTGACCTTTAATAAAGCTCTTAAAAAAAAAAAGAAGATTATGGAATAAATGCAAAAAAATATATATATATTTTAAGTTTTCAGCTACTTAACTGCAATGGGCTCCAATGCACTTATACAGTATATATATATATATATATATTTTTTGGGAACTGGGTTTTTGATGACTGTATGACATTTGACAAAGGTGTTTGTTAAACACCGAAACGTTATGTCGTTTTTACTTTTGGATACTTATTAAAAGTTACTTTTTATGGAAACAGTGAGTGCCTTTTTTGCTGGGACGGAAAATGTGTGTTAAAGTGCACCCTGGCTGCTGAGCAATTTGTATGATGTGCTTATTCTTTCTGGGAGAATTATATATATATACTGTATATATATAGAAACACAGGAAAATGTTCAACACTCCAGGATAATAAAAAGTTCCTTTATTGGTTCAATGCATTAAAAACATAAACAAGGACGGTAGCCCAGATAAAAGAAAAACAGGAAGGAAAGACATATATATATATATATATATATATATATATATATACATATTTATTTATGTGTTTATATGTGTTGCACTCTATATTTACTGTACATATTTCACATTCCAATGTTCTTCACTGACAGGATAATAGAAACATAAATATTGACGGCAGATAAGAGTCATAGGCCCAGCAAGTCTGCTGGATATTACCTAAAAGTACAAACTTATCTAGTTCATAGGATAGCCTTATGCTTGTCCAGGCATTTTTAAAGTCCCCCAAAATGTTTGTCATTATTACCTCTTCAGGACGTTTATTCAATAAATCAATCACTCTTTCTGTAAAGAAGTGCTTCCTCAAATTACTCCTGAATCTACTACCATTCAGCTTGAGATCTTGACCCCTTGTTCTTGAATTTTCCTTTTTATGTAACATATCCACAGCCTCAGTTTTACTAAACCCTTTAACGTACTTGAAAGTTGCTATCATATCACCTCTTTCCCTTCTCTCCTCTAAGCTATACATATTTAGGTCATTGAGCCTATCCTGAAAAGTTTTATTTTTTAGACCATGTACCATTTCGGTAATACTTCTTTGCACATATTCAAGTTTGTTAATATCCTTCTGAAGATATGGCCTCCAGAACTGCACTGAATACTCAAGATGAGGCCTAACTAATGATCTATAAAGTGGCATAAGAACCTTACTATTTATGCTGCAAATACCTCTACCAATATATCCAAGCATTCTGATGGCCTTACTCGCTGCAGTACTACATTGTTTAACACATTTTAAATCATCTGACATTATAATTCCCAAGTCCTGTTCCTCATTTGTAACAGAAAGTAAAGTGTCATTGAGTCTATAATTAACATTTGGATTTTTCTTCCCTAAATGCATAATTTTACACGTTGCTGTGTTAAACTTTAGATCCCAGTCATTTGTCCAATCCTCCAATTGTTGTATATCACTTTTCATTTTGTCTACCCCCCCTGGAACATCCACTCTGCTACAAATGTTTGTATCATCTGCAAACAGACATACTTTCCCCTGTAGCCCTTTGCTGAAATTTACAGATAAATATGTTAAACAAAACAGGCCCAGAACTGACCCCTGAGGAACACCACTAGTAACAGCCCCCTCTGCTCAATGTACTCCATTTACCAAGACACTTTCGGCTAGATTACGAGTTTTGTGTTATGACTGAAAAAGCCTCATAACGCTGCTTTTTCACTACCGCTGCTATTACGAGTCTTGCAGGTATATCTGTCCCGCACACTTTTTTGTCCGTAACGCAACGTAACTACCGCAGCTTTCAAAAAGTCCTTTTTCAATGGGACTTCCATAGCACCGGTATTACGAGTATGCCTGTCCAGCCAAAAAGTGAGTGGTATAGCCCATACCGTCAAGATCCGTACCGTAAACTGAAAGTCAGTAGTTATGGCTTTTATGTTACAAAGCCATAACATAAAACTCATAACTAAAGTGCTAAAAAGTACACTTACACCCATAAACTACCTATTAACCCCTAAACCGAGGCCCTTCGCATTGCAAACAATAAAATAAAATTATTAACCCCTAATCTGCCGCTCCCGACATCGCCCCCACTATAATAAACATATTAATATTTAACATTAGTTAAAATAAACGCTAAGCTAGCTACAATATAACTAATAGTTACATAGTAGCTATCTTAGGTTTTATTTTTATTTCACAGCTAAGTTTGTATTTATTTTAACTAGGTAGACTAGTTAGTAAATAGTTTTTAACTATTTACTAACTACCTAGTTAAAATAACTACAAATTTACCTGTAAAATAAAACCTAACCTGTCTTACACTAACACCTAACATTACACTACAATTAAATCAATTACATTAATTAAATACAATTAACTAAATTACAAAGAATAATAAACACTAAATTACACAAAATAAAAAAAGAAATTATCAAATATTTAAACCAATTACACCTAATCTAATAGCCCTATCAAAATAAAAAAGCCCCCCCTCAAAATAAAAAAAACCCTAGCCTAAACTAAACTGCCAATAGCCCTTAAAAGGGCCTTTTGCGGGGCATTGCCCCAAAGAAATCAGCTCTTTTACCTGTAAAAAAAAATACAAACAACCCCCCAACAGTAAAACCCACCACCCACAAAACCAAACCCCCAAATAAAATCCTATCTAGAAAAAACTAAGCTCCCCATTGCCCTGAAAAGGGCATTTGGATGGGCTTTGCCCTTAAAAGGGCATTTAGCTCTTTTTCAGCCCAACCCCTAAGCTAAAAATAAAACCCACCCAATAAACCCTTAAAAAAACCTAACACTAACCCCTGAAGATCCACTTACAGTTTTTAAAGACCGGACATCCATCATCAACGAAGCCAGGAGAAGTCTTCATCCAAGCAGAAGCCGGGAGAAGTCTTCATCCAAGCAGCAAGAGGTCATCCTCCAGACGGGCAGTTCATCCAGACGGCATCTTCTATCTTCCTCCTTCTGGCGCGGAGCGGCTCCATCTTCAAGACATCCGGCGCGGAGCATCCTCTTCTTTTGATGGCTACTGTAGAATGAGGGTTCCTTTAAGAGACGTCATCCAAGATGGCGTCCCTTGAATTCCGATTGGTTGATAGAATTCTATCAGCCAATCGGAATTAAAGTTGAAAAAATCCTATTGGCTGATGCAATCAGCCAATAGGATTGCGCTTCAATCCTATTGGCTGATCCAATCAGCCAATAGGATTGAGCTTGCATTCTATTGGCTGGAACAGCCAACAGAATGCGAGCTCAATCCTATTGGCTCATTTTTTCAACTTTAATTCCGATTGGCTGATAGAATTCTATCAGCCAATCAGAATTAAAGTTGAAAAAATCCTATTGGCTGATGCAATCAGCCAATAGGATTGAGCTTCAATCCTATTGGCTGATCCAATCAGCCAATAGGATTGAGCTTGCATTATATTGGCTGGAACAGCCAATAGAATGCGAGCTCAATCCTATTGGTTCATTTTTTCAACTTTAATTCCGATTGGCTGATAGAATTCTATCAGCCAATCGGAATTCAAGGGACGCCATCTTGGATGAAGTCCCTTAAAGGGACAGTCAAGTCCAAAAAAAACTTTCATGTTTCAAATAGGGCATGGAATTTTAAAGGGACACTGAACCCAATTTTTTTCTTTTGTAATTCAGAAAGAGCATGCAATTTTAAGCAACTTTCTAATTTATTCCTATTATCAATTTTTCTTCGTTCTCTTGCTATCATTATTTGAAAAAGAAGGCATCTAAGCTTTTTTTTGGTTTCAGTACTCTGGACAGCACTTTTTTATTGGTGGATGAATTTATCCACCAATCAGCAAGGACAACCCAAGTTGTTCACCAAAAATGGGCCAGCATCTAAACTTACATTCTTGCATTTCAAATAAAGATACCAAGAGAATGAAGAAAATTTGATAATAGGAGTAAATTAGAAAGTTGCTTAAAATTTCATGCTCAATCTGAATAACGAAAGAAATTTTTTGGGTACAGTGTCCCTTTAAACAACTTTCCAATTTACTTTTATCACCAATTTTGCTTTATTCTTTTGGTATTCTTAGTTGAAAGCAGCTAGACCTAGGAAGGCTCATATGATAATTTCTAAGCCCTTGAAGACCGCCTCTAATCACATGCTTTTGTATTTGCTTTTCACAGCAGGGGAGAGCTAGTTCAGGTAATCCCTATAGATAACATTGTGAGCACGCCCGTGGATTGTGGCAGACACTGCACTAATTGGCTAAAATGAAAGTCAAAAGATAATAAATAAAATGTCATGTGATCAGGGGGCTGTCAGAAGAGTTTTAGATACAAGTTAATCACAGAGGTAAAAAGTATATTATTATAACTGTGTTGGTTATGCAAAACTGGGGAATGGGTAATAAAGGGATTATCTATCTTTTAAAACAACAAAAATTCTGGTGTTGACTGTCCCTTTAAAGGAACCTTCATTCTACAGTAGCCGTTGAAAGAAGAGGATGCTCCGTGCCGGATGTCTTGAAGATGGAGCCGCTCTGCTTCGGAAGGATGAAGATAGAAGATGCCGTCTGGATGAAGACTTCTGCCCGTCTGGATGACGACTTCTTGCCACTTGGATGAAGACTTCTCCCGGCTTCGTTGAGGACTTCTGCCTGCTTGGATGAAGACTTCTCCCGGCATCGTTGAGAAAGGCCATTTTAAGGGCTATTGGCAGTTTAGTTTAGGCTAGGTTTTTTTTTTATTTTGGGGAGGCTTTTTATTTTGATAGGGCTATTAGATTAGGTGTAATTAGTTTAAATATTTGATCGTTTCTTTTTTATTTTGTGTAATTTAGTGTTTATTATTTTTTGTAATTTAGTTAATTGTATTTAATTAATGTAATTGATTTAATTGTAGTCTAATGTTAGGTGTTAGTGTAAGACAGGTTAGGTTTTATTTTACAGCTAAATTTGTATTTAGTTTAACTAGGTAGTTAGTAAATAGTTAATAACTATTTACTAACTAGTCTACCTAGATAAAATAAATACAAACTTACCTGTGAAATAAAAATAAAACCTAAGCTAGATATAATATAACTATTAGTTATATTGTAGCTATCTTAGGGTTTATTTTACAGGTAAGTATTTAGTTTTAAATAGGAATTATTTAGGTATTAATTGTACTTTTTATTTAGATTTATTTTAATTATGTTAAAGTTAGTGGTGTTAGGGTTAGGGTTACGTTAGGGTTAGGGTTAGGGTTAGACTTAGGGTAAGGTTTAGGGGTTAATAACTTTAGTATAGCGACGTTGGGGCGGCAGATTAGTGGTTAATAAGTGTAGGTAGGTGGTGGCGATGTCGGGGGCGGCAGATTAAGGGTTAATAAATGTAATGTAGGTGGCAGCGACATTGGGGCGGCATATTAGGGGTTAATAACTGTAATGTAGGTGTCGGCGGTGTCGGGGGTGGCAGATTAGGGGTTAATAAGTGTAATGTAGGTGGCGGCGATGTCGGTGGCAGCAGATTAGGGGTGTTTAGACTCGTGGTTTATATATGAATCAATGGGGCTGCGTTACAGAGCTTTACGCTCCTTTATTGCAGGTGTTAGGCTTTTATTTAGCTGGCTCTCTCCATTGATGTCTATGGGGAAATCGTGCACAAGCATGTAAAACTAGCTCAAAGCAGCGCTGGTATTTGTGTGCGGTATGGAGCACAATGGAGCTCAACGCTGCCATATTGCCTGCTGACGCCGTGTTTTTGCAAACCTGTAATAGCAGCGCTATAGGGAGGTGAGCGGTGGAAATAACTTGCAAGTTAGCACCGAGCCGCTCATAACTCTAGCCGTTTGTTTTCTGTCCTTAAGCCAGCATTCCACCCAGTTCACATTTTATTCTGAAACACTTATTTCTATATATGTGTTTATATACAAATACCTGCATATCTATTCCTATAGATATACAGATATGTTTTTCATATAAACAGTATAATACGGTATATACAGAAATATATGTTTAATAATAAAAAAGTGTCTTCATTTATACCTTAACGCGGTCAGGTAAGTGCACATGAAAACATAGGATTCTTAAGGCACATTATTGAAATATTACATATAAAATATTAATAAAAATAATATAAATTATTAACAAAAACATACTGTAAACTATTCTAAATAATCCATAGAATATATTTATGTATTTTACAATATGTTTGTTAATTTTTAATAATATATAGCTGATTTTTTAACTCAAATCAGCCAATAGAAAAAGCTTTTTATTCTATTAGCTGATTTGAATGTAAATTTGAAAATCAGCCAATAGGAATGCAAGGGTACCCCTATACAAAGGGGTACCTCGCATTCAAAAGTCTGTGTTTGGCGGGTGACTGCATGAAGAGGATGTTGGCCTTTTTTTGGGAAGGGGGTTACTTGTAGAATGGTGTAGTTTTGTTTTGTTTTTTTAAAAAGAGCTAAATCACTTTAGGGCAATGCCCTACAAAAAGCCCTTTTTAAGGGTTATTGCTAGAGTGTTGCTTGATATCTACATCTAAAATGAGTCTGTGCATCTGTCCCGCTGGGAAACGCTAATGGGAGGGCACGCTACTCCCGAGGAGTGGGAACGTGCTTTCTCCCTGACCCAGAAAGCTATTCATTGTACAACTTTGTACGAAACCTATTTTAAACTTCTATCTCACTGGTACTATGTGCCTACTAGGTTGGTGAAAATATTCCCAAATGTGTCCCCCACTTGCTGGCGGAATTGTGGTCACAGGGGTAATGCACTACATATATGGTGGGAGTGTCCCGTGATTCAGCCTCTTTGGCAAAAGTGCTTCTCAGTGCTGCAGGGTATTGGCGTTAGGCTCCCCATGCTGCTTGCTTCAGCCCTTCTTCACCTAAATCTTCATACTCTACCTAAAAATCATGCATATTTTTGTATCTACTTATTTATGTCTATAAAATACTCTATTGCATGCTCCTGGAAAAAGGAACGGGCCCCAAGTTGGGCGATGATCTGTAACAATATGGCCTACGTCTACACAATGGAAAAGGATATCTTTTACAAATTAAACAAATCTGATCTATTTGAATTGATCTGGGCTGATTGGAAGGAGTTACAAAACATAGACTGGAAACCTAACACAACTGCCCAGGACACATAGACCTCTGACCTCATTCGGACGGCCCTGTCTTTCTTCTTTCTATGCTTTCTCCCCTACCCCTCCCTACCCCTATTACCCCTCCTCCCCTCCCCCCTCCTTCTTCTCATTGAGGTTTCCTCTGCTCTTAGTTATTATGACCCCTCTCCCCCCCATATGCCCAGATCTGTCGGTCATGTATCAAGGCCTGACAGGTCGGTTTTATGCACTTCATTCTGTAATAGGTGAAAAAGTTCATTTATTTTCTGGACGCACTCATTTTATTTTTGCAAGTTGTGTATTGCTGGTTCGGAGCTGCATATCCACGGTTTATGTACATCTATCTTATGGTTTATCAATAAAAAAAACAAATAAAAAAAAATAAAAAAAAATGAGTCTGTGACCTTTCAGAGTGCATTGTACATTTGAAAGACAATAGAATTATTCCAAATTGTCTAGGAATACTGTCATTATTAAAAGTCCCGTTCTGCACTTTAGCAACACTCTATGGGGCATATGTATCAAGCTCCGATTGGAACTTGATGCCCCGTGTTTCTGGCGAGCCTGCAGGCTCGCCAGAAACAGCAGTTATGAAGCAGCGGTCACAAAGACCGCTGCTCCATAACCTGTCCGCCTGCTCTGATTGACACCCCCCAGCTGGCGGCCGATTGGCTGCGAGTCTGCAGGGGGCGGCGTTGCACCAGCAGCTCTTGTGAGCTGCTGGTGCAATGCTGAATACGGCGAGCGTATTGCTCGCCGTATTCAGCGAGGTTTGGCGGACCTGATCCGCAGTGTCGGATCAGGTCCACCAGACCTTGATAACTAGAGGCATTTGTGTATTGAATAAAATGTGTCAATATTGTTGCCCAAATAAAGTGCAAAACCCTTGTTCAGGAGGATTGTGATCACTGAAGCCATTGCTGTCCATGCATCATCAAAGTGATTTTCCTGCTATTTTGTAAGAAATGGTGTTATCATTTGGAATTTGGGACCACTCAAAACTTAAAAAACATACGGCTAGATTACGAGTTTTGCGTTATGAGGGGTGCGGTACTAACTTGCATGTTATTGTCACTGCTCACTTTCCTACAACGCTGGTATTACAGGTTTTTACAAAAGACAAAAAGTGAGCATAGAGCAAAATTGAGCTCCATACCGCACTCCAAAACCAGCGCTGCTTAAGTCAGCGGTGAGCTGGTTGTACGTGCTCGTGCACGATTTCCCCATAGACATCAATGGGGAGATCCGACTGAGAAAAAGTCTAACACCTGCCAAAAATCAGAGTAAAGCTCAGTAACGCAGCCCCATTGATTCCTATGGGGAAACACATTTTATGTTTACACCTAACACCCTAACATTAACCCCGAGTCTAAACACCCCTAATCTTACACTTATTGTAACATATGCTGTTTGACAGAACATTGTGATCAGTCTACTGTTCCTTTAACTGGGCTTTACCTTTGTGAGCCAGGTTATTTAAACTAGACACGCCCCCTTTTCCCCCGCTTTAGTATTTTGTGTTTGTAGGTTCATGAAGGCGCATCTCCTTGAAGCTACCTAACGTAACCGAAGCCTTAAATCCCTCTAACTTTCCCCTCCAGGGATTCAACGGTTGTTTATTCCAACCACACCCCAGCAAGTTCCTGAAGACGCTGTGTGAAGCGTTCCGTGTCTCAGCATCGGCACTCAGAGCAAACAGCTGTGCTGCAAGATCCGGCTAGCGTTTAACGCTTAAACAAACAGCCGGTGTCAGTCTTCTCTATCCTTTTGTGTGCTGATCTGTTTCTGGATACCGGATAACCATAAGTTCCCCAACAGCAAGTCTTGCACTAACAGTAAGAAGTAGCGTGCTTAAGTATCCACAGCGAGTTACCACTGCTCAGCACTGCATTCTCTGTCACTTCTGCTCAGCCTGTTTGTCCTATCCTACGCTGTATTGAACTGGCTGGTAATCAATTGATCCTTACAGTACCTGTCTCTAATCTCTCCCAAGTATCTTAGAGTGAAGCTAGCCTGACCAACCTTTTCTAAGAGTAAGTTTGTCTTTAACCTTCACTGGGAGCTAGCTGGTCATAAACCCCTAAGTGACCAATATAGCAGAAGTGTCATATTCTATCATTCTATATTACCTTATCATCCTTTCTAAAGTGAATACCTCGATATATGATAAATATAGCCTAAGTAACAGTTGCTCTGAGTTACATCTCCTAGCAGCTCATTGCTACTACGGGCTAACAAACCATCTTAATACGATATCTGCAATTGAGTTCCATACCTCCTATAGGATCATAACACTTATTAACCCCTAATCTGCCTTCGCCCAACATCGCCGACACCTACATTATACTTATTAAGCCCTAATCTGCCGCTCCGGACATCGCCGACACCTGCATTATACTTATTAACCCCTAATCTGATGCCCCCGACATCGCCGACACCTGCATTATACTTATTAACCCTTAATCTGCCGCTCTGGACATCTCCACCACCTACATTATACTTATTAACCCCTAATCTGCTGCCCCAACATTGCCGACACCTACATTATACTTATTAACCCCTAATCTGCCGCTCTGGACATCGCCGACACCTGCATTATACTTATTAACCACTAATCTGACGCCCCCGACATTGCCGACACCTGCATTATACTTATTAACCGTTAATCTGCCGCTTCGGACATCTCTGCCACCTACATTATACTTATTAACCCCTAATCTCCCGCCCCCAATGTTGCCACAACCTACCTACATTTATTAACCCCTAATCTGCCATCCCTATCATCGCCGCTGCTATATTAAATTTATTAACCCCTAAATCTAAGTCTAACCCTAACACCCCCTAACTTAAATATAATTAAAATAAATCTAAATAAAACCAACTATTAATAACTAAATAATTCCTTTTTAAAAATAAATACTTACCTGTAAAATAAACCCTAAGCTAGCTTCAATATAACTTATAGTTGCATTGCAGCTATCTTAGGGTTTATTTTTATTTTACAGGCAAGTTTGTATTTATTTTAACTAGGTAGAATAGTTACTAAATAGTTATTAACTATTTAATAACTACCTAGCTAAAATAAATACAAATTTAGCTGTAAAATAAAACCTAACCTGTCTTACACTAACACCTAACACTACCCTACAATTAAATAAATTCCCTAAATTAAATACAATTAAATAAATTAAATACAATTAGCTTAATTACCAAAAAAAACAAACACTAAATTACAGAAAATAAAAAACAAATTACAAGATCTTTAAACTAATTACACCTAATCTAATAGTCCTATCAAAATAAAAAAAGCCACTCAAAATAAAAAAAAACCCTAGCCTAAATTAAACTACCAATAGCCCTTAAAAGGGCCTTTTGTGGGGCATTGCCACAAAGAAATCAGCTCTTTTACCTGTAAAAAAAAATACAAACACCCCCCCAACAGTAAAACCCACCACCTACACAACCAACCCCCCAAATAAAACCCTAACTAAAAAAACTAAGCTCTCCATTGCCCTGAAAATGGCATTTGGATGGGCATTGCCCTTAAAAGGGTATTTAGCTCTATTGCAGCCCAAACCCCTAATCTAAAAATAAAAACTACCCAATACACCCTTAAAAAATCCTAACACTAACCCCCTGAAGATCCACTTACAGTTTTGAAGAGCCGACATCCATCCTCAATGAAGCTGGGAGAAGTCTTCATCCAAGCGGCAAGATGTCCTCAACGAAGCCGGCAGAAGTGGTCCTCCAGAGAGGCAGAAGTCTTCACCCAGACGGCATCTTCTATCTTCATCCTTCCGACGTGGAGCGGGTCCATCTTCAAGACATCCGGCGCAGAGCATCCTCTTCAATCGACGGCTTCTTGCTGAATGATGGTTTCTTTAAATGACGTCATCCAAGATGGCGTCCCTTAGATTACGATTGGCTGATAGAATTCTATCAGCCAATCGGAATTAAGGTAGAAAAAATCCTATTGACTGATGCAATCAGCCAATAGGATTGAACTTCAATCTTATTGGCTGATCTAATTGATTGGATTCCAATCAACCCTGATTGGAACAGCCAATAGAATACAAGCTCAATCCTATTGGCTGATTGGATCAGCCAATAGGATTGAAGTTCAATCATATTGGCTGATTGCATCAGCCAATAGGATTTTTTCTACCTTAATTCCGATTGGCTGATAGAATTCTATCAGCCAATCAGAATCTAAGGGACACCATCTTGGATGACGTCATTTAAAGGAACCTTCATTCAACAAGAAGTCGTCGATTGAAGAGGATGCTAAGCGCCGGATGTCTTGAAGATGGACCCGCTCCATGTCGGAAGGATGAAGATAGAAGATGCCGTCTGGGTGAAGACTTCTGCCCGTCTGGAGGACCACTTCTGCCAGCTTTGTTGGGGACATCTTAATAATAAATGTAATATAGAGGCGGCGACGTTAGGGATGGCAGATTAGGGGTTACCAAATGTAAGTAGGTGGCGGCGATGTTAGGGACAGCAGATTAGGGGTTAATAATATTTAACTAGTGTTTGTGAGGCGGGAGTGCGGCGGTTTATAGGGGTTAATATGTTTATTATATTGGCGGCGATGTCGAGAGCAGCAGATTAGGGGTTAATAATTTTATTTTAGTGTTTGCGATGCGGGAGGGCCTCGGTTTAGGGGTTAATAGGTAGCTTATGGGTGTTAGTGTACTTTTTAGCACTTTAGTTATGAGTTTTATGCTACAGCTTTGTAGCGTAAAACTCATAACTACTGACTTTAAAATGCGTTACAAATCTTTTCGGTATAGGGTGTACCACTCACTTTTTAGCCTTCCAAGCAAAACTCGTAATACCGGCGCTATGAAAGTCCCATAGAAAAAAAGACTATATGCAATTTGCGTAAGTTGATATGCGGTAAGGCCAAAAAAGTGTGCGAGACAGCTGTACCTACAAGACTCATAATACCAGCAGTAGTAATAAAGCAGCGTTATGAGGCTTAACGCTGCTTTTTACTCATAACGCAAAACTCGTAATCTAGCCGATAGATTGGAAGCTAATAAACAGCATTGGAAAGACTAGAAGCTGTTATGTAGTGTACTGGACAAATAAACAGTCCTGACCCTACCTCAATATATTCTATTTAAATTACTTTCTAGTTTTCTTTTGTTTCAAATTTGCTTCCTTCTCTTGGTATATTTTGATGAAGAGTATACTCAGGTAGGCTCAGGAGCAGCAATTTATTACAGGGAACTAGTAGTTAGTGATTGGTGGCTGCACATGTATGCCGTAATTGATAATATTGTATAATTGGAAAGTTATTTAAAATTGCATGCTCTATCTGAATTTACTATTCCAATAAATATGAATATATTTTAAAAGAAAAGTACCTATACATATGAATATATATTAAATCATAAAAGTAAAAAAAGCACTCATAAGAATAAATATTATTTAAAACCATGATGATAAATGTATTGAACATAGGAGTCTGATATATTTGTAAATTAAATAGTTAAATATTTTCCGCTAAGTTTTCCGCTAAGTTGATTACATTTTAGACCATGTGGAGTTGCTAAGCAATATACTCTGAAACTCCAATTTTTTTCTAAAAACTGCTGAAATTGAAATAAAAATAGGGGTAAAGTTATCCTTAAAGGTACAGGAAAATCAAAAATCTTTATTTCATGTTTATAGGTGTTCCTTGTAAATTTATATGTATATGAATATATACTGTAATATATATTTATGTGTTGATATGTGTATATACACATATTGACACATAAATATATATGTATATAATCCAATAATGTTGGACTAACATTTACCTACGAGATCCAAACAAGTAATTTAAATTACTTGGATATTACATTATCAGGGCTACCAAATGGGATGATTAGCAGCAACATCTATAAAAAAAAAACCATATCCAGAAAAACCTTGCTGCAGGCTAAGAGCTGTCATCCCAAACATGTGCCATTTGCGAAAAGGCAATTTGTGAGAGTTAAAAGAAACTGCACGGAATGCTCTGCATATAAACAACAATCTGATGATTTAAAGCTTTGTTTAAAACAGAGAGCGTATCCCTCCAATGTGATAGACAGAGCAGAAAAACAGGTCAGAGACAGACTACTGCTACTAAGAGAAGAGGACTCAAAAGGACATACATTAAACACCAGAAAGACGAAAAACGTTTGTAACTGACTTCAGTGCACAATACACTAAGATTTGTAAAATAGTTAAAAAAACATTTTAGTTTATTAGCAGTGGATGATAAGCTGGTCAACTGTGTGAATGAGGGGTTGAGATGCTCTTATAGGTGATGTAAGACTTTGAAGAATTACTTATCTTCGTCTAGATTCCATTCCCATATTCCATTTCCTCTGGCACTCAAAGCTCGTGGTTGACCCATAAAGGAATGTACAAATGTGGCAGCAGACGATGTAGACCATGTGAGTTTATTATTATATCTGACAAATTTAAGTCAGAGGTAATGGTAGAACTGTTTCCTATAAACTCATGCCTCAATTGTACATGCTCATATGTAGTATATGTCATCACTTGCATAGAATGCCGTATTCAATATGCAGGTCTCAAAACAAATAAGATACAAACAAGAATCAAAAATCAATTATCCACTATTAGTATTGGTGAAGCCACCCCTCCATTGGTCCAACATTTTAAGAAATACCATCAGAATAATAACTCTATCTTTAGATGGCAGGCTATAGAAAGAGTCCAACTACCCCCATGGGGAGGGAATTGTGACTACTTATTAAGCAAAAGAGAGATGTATTTCATCTTCTAGTTAAAAACTAGAGTCCCTTTTGGTCTAAACTCAGAATATGACTTGATAAATTATTGGAAATAGATCTGGGAGGGGATGATATTATCACTAAGGTTGCTATGTGACAGTTCCATTGCAATTAGCTCTTTTCATAAGAGCGTCCATATATCTATATATATTCATCAATAGTTTGTCACAAATTATGTTATATAGGCTGAATGTTCATTTGTATCACATAGGCACTTTAATAACTGACTCCAAAAGTGTATTCCTTTTACAAATACTATGATGGATAATGCATTGATGTCTTTTGATTGAATTTGTGTTCGCTTTTCCATTAAGATCACAGGTCAATTTAGGAGGTAAATGTCTCTTTAAGAATGAGATAGGTATTTACCGAGCTATGATTGTTTTTATCCAATCAAATTTGACTCTTAATTTTAAATGTGAGAGCACAGGTGAAAGGTCTCCAGCTATGATTACGGCGCAATGCCGAAACATGTAAGCTGACTTTTTCACTGTAGCTCATCTAACCTCTGTGACACCATGTGTGTTTCACATACAAACTGGAATAAAGGATTACCTTTTAATCAACATCTGTCATCACTGTCAGAACTTTTCTTTTGTGCTATATATTCATACACATTTATATTTAACATTTGCTGCAATCTCACGGCATGAGAACGAGGCTCCCATTGGTGCCTATAGAAGTGCACTCTCATGCGTGCAATGATTCCCAGCAATGCAAACTCGAGCTCGCGTTCACATTGTAATCAACTTCTAATACCAGCGCAGATTAGCGTGTGCTGGTCTTACTCAGTGAAGCACTAATATCGCCTTTGCAAAAGCAATATTTAGCGCTCATTTTGTAATCTGGCCCTTAGTGGGATAGTCTACTACATTGTTTCATGATTCCTTGAATCACAAAATAAATAGTTTTAAATGTACCAACCATACCTTAATTCTGGATATATATATTGTAGCTCCCCAATTGCAGAGCCTTTTTTTTTTTTTTTTTACATGCCTTGCTTTTTTCTAAGAAGTCTAAGAAGAGAGGTGTTGTATATATTGGAAAGGGGGATTTAAATAATAAAAAATAGAAAAATGTTGTCGAAAATTATTTTCAAAACCAATACCAAGTTCTGCAGAAAAGGTACAGCGCAAGTTATTTGAACAATATTTGGGTGTATATTTCATTAGACTCTGGATAAGGAATTCTGGCAAATATTTAGTGGCACTGTACTTGCTGATTCGCTGGCTTACAGCTTAAAACTTCATATGGCAGTTATACAGGCGTTGGAGGGAAATGTCCTATCTGGCCTCACCAGATATTTTTGCTCTACCACAAAATAGCACAAGGAAGGGTAATGCAGGAGAGATATTTATTAAGCAGCTTTATTTTTAGTTCAATCAATCACCTTTCAACTATTGACCAAGCTTTTGCAATCTTTAAATGTTCTACATTTTAGTTCTATCTTTATTAGATTGATGTATGTCCAAGGTAGCAAATAATGTTTTCAAGAATTTCTCTATAAAAGCTATATATAGTTTTGTTTTTTGATATAGAACAAAAAAAAAAAATCCTATACTTCTATTTGTACATATCTAAGTATTATTGTGGATGTTTCTATCTGCATTTAGAAGTTTCTTAATGTATGGAGAATTTTTTATGATTCCCATCTACGTTCACATCTTAATAATATATTTGTGGTATGTAATTACAGATAGTCGATAAAGTTTATAGTGTTTGTTATCCAGATTTAATGCTGAGCAGGTTACTAAAATATAAAATAGTGAGCTGATCTGTCAAATTGTATAACCATTTCTATACTTGTTATGTGTGTCAATTTAAGTGCCTGTTAGAAATACTTAAAAAGATTAAATAATGTTCAAGATATTTTAATTAAGTAGCCCTAACCCTTTGCAAGAAACTACAACGTTGCCTCATAATTATGTTTTACTGTCAGTAATAACTAACAGTTAATTGCCGCATTTGGTGCTCACTTAACCCTTTTTAGAACTGAGATTATTTATGTTCTCCTGTGAGAAATGATGCATTAATCGTCTATAATTATAACAAGTGATATATCTGACCCTGTTTTAAACTTTTCTTAAACGTTATTGTTTTAGTTTATTGTATACAAATTGAGAAATATAGGCAATTTTGAAGTTGGGGATACATTATCAAAACTGATTTCACTTTATCATTCTATTTTCTATAATGATTAGGGTATATTTCCATATTATTCATATCATTGAAAAATATTATTTTTGCAATCTGGTACACAATGTTGTTGTTTGTGAAAACAGTTACTCTATGCATTTTTATTATACAATTGTTTCTCTTCAATTGTTTTTAGCTATTAATTTAATTCATATTTTGTCTCCAGTGACAGTCTGTGATACTGTTAACTATATCTTGATACCTGTATTGTGAATATACATTTCACTGTATACTTCTTTTTCTCTAATAAAAAAAAAGTATTTTTGTAAAAAAAATTCAATAAAAAAAAAACCCATTGTAAATCACAAAATGTAATACAAAAATATAAAAAATGTTCCATTATGTGAAATATCTCATTGAAGAGTGGTTAGAAATGTTTATTTTGCCAGACATAAGAATACTGAAATAAGCAGAGCGTTATCAGATTATAATGAAAAGAAAATCAGTATGTGGGAAAATACTATAACATTGTGCTTAAAAAATTAGATTGAACTATGCAACTCAGTGCACGGGAAAGAAACAACATATAAATTCTGAAATAGGCAAGAAAAATAATTAGTCCCAAGAGAAACTATTGATGTTACTGCTAAAATAACACAATATCCTTTTTGGGCATAAACAAACACATAAAGATGCAGATGTTTAGGCCAACTTCTACGCAGCAAATATTCTAGATAAAGCAATAGAGTAAAATATAGAGAACTAATTGGGCTAGTTGGGAAGTTGGGCTAGTTGGGAAATCTGATTAGAAAATATGAGGCAGAGAAAGAATGCACATGATAAAAACATAAGAATGGAATGGAATGTTTGTTCTTTGTTACTATATATGTATGTGTTATGCTGAAATGTGGTTGGCTCTTAATAGGATGTGACACATAAAGAAGTCAACCATAGTCTAGGTTGAGTAGTTATAACATAAATTCATCAATTACATATACATTTTCTGATCTGTCTTTTATCATCATCTAATTATACAGGTACAAAACCTTTATCCAAACTGCTTGGGACCAAAAAAGGTTTTGATTTCAGAATAGTTTTGGTTTCAGAATATTTATATTTGCATCTGTACAATGGGACCAAGTGTAAACAACAAAAACTTATGGCATTTATTTACATGTCATAATACAGCTTATACATGAAACCTAATAGTAGGTCTATAATATTTATAATACTTTTGTATACCTAGAAGCATCAGAAAGATAGTACAGTACAGTAATCAAAAAGGTAATAGTTGTTTTAAAAAAAATAAAGGACTAGATTACAAGTGGAGTTCTATATTTCACTTTCATGAAAAGCAATATTAGCCCTCCACTTTGTAATACCAGCGCACGCTAATGGGCGCTGGTATTACAAATTAGCTGGCGTTCGCATTGCTAGAAAGCATTGCGCTCACGAGAGCGTGCTTCCATAGGCTCCTATGGGAGCCTTGTTCTGATGCTGTCAAAGGCGGCATCAGAACTTCAGCGCCCGTGAAGGGGGTAAGTCGTGCAGATACACATATTAACACATAAATACATATGTATATAAGCATATACATATATATTTACTTGGAACACACAGTTCCCATTAACCGCAATGTAAAGGCACTTGTGTCAAGTGCAATAAATGTATTAAACAATAAAAATGCTCTCACCGGGGGCATTGGGGCAGATTTATAAAATTAACCAGAGATCCGATCTCTGGTTAATTTTGTAAGCGCTAATTGCAACCGCAAGCTTGCGGTAGCAATAATCAGACACTTGTAATGGCTGGTTAATTATTGCACTCCCACAAACTGGCAAATTTGTCCATTTGCGGGAGTGCAATAATTTAGCGATCCTCTTGTAATCTAGCCCATAGACTGTAATTTTCATTTTAGAATACAAAAACCAAACTAAAGTCACAGACATAGATGGTTGTGACTTACTGGAGGGGACAAATGGTAATTGTTAATAATTTTATTTTTATCATTTATCATTCTGGATTTTGGACTTCTGGATTTGGGGATTTGGACCTGTTATACATTTCTATTATACATTGAATAGTCTACATGTATCCATTCAAAATAATTGGTAAATACTGTTGTCAAATCTTATTTGAGAATATTCATTGTTTATTTTCATTACTGTATTTAGCAATTAATAAAGGTGCCAACTAGGAGTAAAGCTATATTGGATTTAGTGCTACCAAACAATACAGAAATAATATCACACATAGAAATCAAAGAACATTTGGATAACAGTAATCATAACATGGTCACATTTGAAATCACTTTTCATAAGCAGTGTTCCAAGGTTTAATTAAGACTTTTAATTTAAAGAAAGCAAAATTCAATGATTTAAGGAAATCATGAAATAGCATACAATGGGACAATGTATTGACAAATAAAAACACAGAGGATAAATAGATAACATTTAAACCTTTGTTAAACAAATATACACATCAACACATACTACATGGTTATAAAAGTAAAATAAATAAATCCAAGCCAATGTGGCAAAAAACAAATGTGTTAAGTAAAATAAGGATAAAATGTAGGGCATTTAAATAAGTCAAAGAAAATAGTAAAGACTCAACATTCCAAATATATAAGGAATGTATGCAAAAAAACAATCAAATTAGCCAAAAATTTAAAATAAAATATTAATTGCAAAGGATTCTAAGTCAAACCCTAAAATGTTATTAAAAGTATTTTTTTAAAGTATATAAATGGAAAAAAATCTAGGAAGGAAAATATGGATGCATTAAAATGTTTTTGTATTACTCTTTACTGAGTGAATGCACTGACTGTACTTGGCCACGTGGCACCCCTGTTGTCATTTTCTTTTTTAGTGTGGAATTTGTAAAGAGGAGCCATCTCTTATTACAGGGAGAAGCCTGGGTGAATTCTTATCAGAGCACCTGGATCGTCTTTCCTATTTGGATGAATGTGGACACATGCTTGTGGAATCTGCAGGGGAATTGTGGACTTCCACTTTTATAAGTTATTTTTTATACTTTGGGACTTTTGGAGGAGAGCATGCCCTTTTACCAGTATGTATATTTTTTGTGGATCTTAGTCTGGTTTTTGAAAATGTGAGAAGGGTAGCATGATTAACAGTGACAGGGTGAAAGCTGCGGTACTAAACCAGTTATTTTCTTCGGTATACAAAAGAGAGGAACCAATGGGAGATACATTAAAACAAACTAGAACATTCAAGCCCATACCAATAAATGGGTTATCTCTAGAGTATATCAGGAAAAATTGGATAATATATAGATAAGTAAAACTCCAGGCCCAAGGGTTTGAAGGGATCTTAGCACTGTTATAGCCAAACCTCTACTCTTAATTATTCAAGACTCATTATCCTCAGGCATAGTACCCAAGGGCTAGCAATAAGCTAATGTAGTGCCACATTTTAAAAAGGGAAGCAGGGCTGATCCAAGAAGCTATATTCCAGTTATTCTGACATTGGTAGTGGGCAAGACACTTGAAGGGATTATATTAATGAGTATAGTCGTGTAAACAAGATTATGAGTTCAAATCAGCATGGTTTTATGAGAAATAGATCATGTCAGATTAGTCTAATTAGATTACATGAGGAAGTTAGTTAAAATATAGATAAAGGGAAATCAGTTGATGTGATATACATGGATTTTGCAAAGGCTCTTGATACAGTGCCACCTGAGAGATTATTAACATAGTAACATAGTAGATGAGGTTGAAAAAAGACCGAAGTCCATCGAGTTCAACCTATACAAGTCTAAAATATATACAAAAAGCTCCAGTTAAGCTTAAATAATCTCACTAAAAGGTGACCCATTTAATATATATATAAATTCAAAAAAGGAAGTAGACTACACCAATACGTGTGGTCTAAAAGTCTAGGTAATCAGCACATATAAGGAAGCAATCCATTAAATAAAAGACAAATGCATATAGAAAGTGCAAAAATACTTTATAATAATTGATAATATATACAATAGAACACATAAAAACCATTCATACAAACACTCACACATCACAAGGGGGTCCCCCTATAGTAAACAGAGCAAGATCTATTCTCAAGTGGTGCGCCACAAAAAATAGTCCATAGACCCATTTAATACTAGCAATCATATCCATGAATTTTGTTTATAGACAGAAATGTATCCAAATAATTTTTAAATGTATCTAGGGTATTGGCATTCACTACCTCCTTTGGTAATGAGTTCCACACTTTTATTGCTCTTACAGTGAAAACACGTTTCCGTTGCAGGAGATTAAATCTCCTTTCCTCCAACCTTAAATTGTGACCTCTTGGAATAAACAGAGCTTCTACCATCTCTGTATATGGATAGATAGTAGTAGTAGATGGCGCTGGTCTATTGAGTGATTTTCTCTAGTAAGTGAAGAGAAAAAAGGCTTGATGCATATATTGAAGCCAATTAATATGGGTGCAGTATACTCACTCCATAAGATGAATCTTTACAGCTGAAAGGGAACGTAGCGTCAGATGGCAAGAGTCCACAGGTTCCTGGAGTCAAATACTGAATTTTCAGGTTTATCCAAAAGTGGACTATAAATGAATAGAGACCCAAATGACAAAAGTATCCAGTGTATAATTGAAAAAAATGTAGTAACTTACTCCATAAATAAGGAGATTCCAGCTCAGCACAACAGGAAATTGGAACTAATTGTTCACCTGTATATAAACCAGCCCTGTAGCCACAGCAAACACACTCAATACTTGGTTTAACTTACCTGTTTTACTTGTTTTAATGTATGCTCTTGATAAAGACGTGTAATACGTTGAAACGCGTTGAGCAAATAAAACCTTTTATCCTTTGTTGAAAGATTGTCAAGATCTTGTTTTGCTGTGCTGAGCTGGAATCTCCTTATTTATGGAGTAAGTTACTACATTTTTTTCAATTATACACTGGATACTTTTGTCATTTGGGTCTCTATTCATTTATAGTCCACTTTTGGATAAACCTGAAAATTCAGTATTTGACTCCAGGAACATGTGGACTCTTGCCATCTGACGCTACGTTCCCTTTCAGCTGTAAAGATTCATCTTATGGAGTGAGTATACTGCACCCATATTAATTGGCTTCAATATATGCATCAAGCCTTTTTTCTCTTCACTTACTAGAGAAAATCACTCAATAGACCAGCGCCATCTACTACTACTATCTATCTATATACAGTCACAAGGGAGAGACTGCAAGAAGGCTGCGGTCTGACCTAAAGGAGAGTATCAGTTCTTAGTTCATTTGTACAGAATATTGTGTGTTTTTTTCCATCTTGCACCTCTGTATATTGTTTTCCTTTTCATCTCTGTATATGGGCCTTGAATATATATTATATAAAGTAATCATGTCACCTCTTTAGCGCCTTTTTTCTAAAGAAAACAGACCCAGTTTGGCTAGCCTCTCCTCATAGGTTAAATTCTCCAATCCCCTTATTAGCTTTGTGGCCCTTATCTGGACTTTTTCTAGTTCTGCAATATCTTTTTTTGCGATTGGTCCCCAGAACTGCACTCCATACTCAAGGTGAGGTCTTACCAGGGCTTTATATAGTGACAGAATTATGCTTTCCTCCCTTGAGTCAATGCCTCTTTTAATACATGCTAGTATTTTATTAGCCTTTGAAGCTGCTGCCCTGCATTGTGCACGCATCTTTAGCTTGTTATCTATTACTACTCCCAAATCCCTTTTCCTCCGGTGTTTGGCTAAGTCTTGTCCCTTTTAAATAATACGTTGCCTGCTTATTTTTACTTCCAAAATGTAGAACCTTGCATTTTCCCGTATTAAATCTCATTTTCCATTTACCTGCCCATACTTCTAATTTTTGCAAGTCCCTTTGTAACGAAAGTTCATCCTGCTCTGACCTAATGACCTTACTTAACTTAGTATCATCTGCAAAAATAGAGATGTTGCTATTTAATCCTAGCTCCAAGTCATTTATAAAAATATTAAAAAGAATAGGGCCCAGCACTGATGCCTGGGGTACTCCACTGATTACCTTTGTCCAATCTGAGTATGATCCATTTACTACTACTCGTTGCTCCCTATCTTTTATCCAGTTATTTATCCACAAACTAACATTTTCAGCTATTCCCAGTCCCTTAATTTTGTGCATTAATCTCTCATGTGGCACTGTATCAAACGCCTTTGCAAAATCTAAGTATATCACATCAACTGATTCACCTTTATCCATATTTTTACTTATTTCCTCATAGAATCTAATTAGATTAGTTTGACATGATCTATTTCTCATAAAACCATGCTGATTAGAACTCATAATCTTGTTTACACGAATATGCTCATCAATATAATCCTTTATAATCCCTTCAAATATCTTCCCACACTATTGATGTCAGACTAACTGGTCTATAGCTTCCTGGATCATCCCTTCTTCCCTTTTTGAAGAGTGGCACCACATCAGCTTTACGCCAATCCTTGGGTACCATGCCTGAGGATAAGGAGTCTTAAAAAATTAAGAGTAGAGGTTTGTCTATAACAGTGCTAAATTCCCTCAACACCCTTGGGTGTATTCCATCTGGGCCTGGAGTTTTATTTACCTTAATATTATCCAATTTGTTCCTGATATCCTCTAAACATAACCCAATTAATGGTATGGGCTGGCATGTTCTATTTTGTTCCAAAGTATCATCCAATGGTTCCTCTCTTGTGTATACAAGAGAATATCTGAAAATGTTAACTCACGGATAAATAACTGGAAACATATTGAATAAGATTGCTGTCAAAAAGGCAAGCATGTGTGATTATTTATCATTGCATATAAATTGTGACATACGAATACAAATATACATTTTCAAATACAATTTCCTTTCTTTTTTTAGAACACAAATCTTTAATTACAAACGCAATTTTATTTTTTGGAAGTACAATCTTTTCTGGAATAAAACTTTTTCTTTTTTGGAAATACAATACAATTATTTTTTTTTTGGAAGTAGAATTCTTTATTTTTTGATTACACTTCTAGCATGTGTCAAAACACTGTTAAAAATAAATCTAGTTCCAATTTTGCTAAAGGACTTGTGATGTCACAGCATTCAGTTTAGTAGTTTGCCTGGCAACTAGCAGCTCTTTTGCTTTTAATTAAGGGCTAGATTACAAGTTCTTTGTCAATTCACAATGTTTTTGACAATTATGCCTATAGGATGTACAAGTATAAGGTAACAGTATTGCAATGCTCACTGTCAGTAAGCGCTTACTACTTGTGAGCTGGCATAAAGCCATAACTACCTGCCACTACCATTAAAATAATTAACAAAAAAAAAAAACATTTTGAATACGCTTTAAGACTTTAATCTTTTAGTAAACATATAATTTTACAATTATTAATTTATGTGTAGCAATGGAATTCATATGTTAAATCATTTTTCTTTTTTATTGTTACAATATCCGGGCCATATTTGTCATAAAACAGAATATGTAGTTTCCTGTCAATGGATACCTATACGTTAGGCTGGATAATTTATAATAAGCCTTTTCTTTTTTTTATTTTCTAATATTTTACAATGTATTTCAGAGGTACTTATTATCAATTTGTAATTGAATGGATGTTGACATGGTAATGCTATAAGGTTTTTTTTTACATGCTGTCACATGGTACCCCTGTCATCAACCCTAGCATATCTACTGAGTTGTCAAATGTATCTGGTTCTAATACAATATGCTGGTTAATAGGGATTATTATATTTCATTAACGTCTCCTGTAAAAGAATGCTAATGAAATAGAGCTCTGTGGATCTTTTGGAATACCAAGACTTATAGACAATTGTCCCTTTAGAACAAGTAAGCTTTTTAAAGCAAATTGAATTTGAATAAATTAAATCTCTATTCCCAAAAATAGACTCATACATTTTTAAACTGTCACTGTAAATATAAGGGAAGCGTCTACATAATTTTTAATTAAGTCTCTAATTATTTAGCTTACACTTTTAGCAGAGATCCCTATAGATACAAGAACTACATATGATCAAGTACAACAAGTTCATATTCATTCACGTAAAGAGGATTAAAGCATTATTGTATGAATTATTAAAAATACATGCTAAGTAATTATAAACATTGGTTTAAAAAATGTGTATTCCATTGGAAAGTAAACCCTTCATTAAAATTCAGTTTAGTATGTGCTCATTTCTATTTTACAGAAAAATATTAAATTATAATAAGGAGTTATCAATATTCTCCTCTAGTGGTGCTAAAATACAGTTAAAAAGAATTTCCTATACCACAGTCAATGATAAATATCTTTGGTCTTGATCATGTTGAGCGATAAAAAAAAATGTCTGAAATTATCTTTGTCATTCAAAGGGAAATGTCTAAATCAAGAATATCATGTTGTTTCCATAATCCCGTTGCTCCAAATAGAAAATCTAGTACTTAAAAAGGCTAAAACTGATGACATCTCTAATATGCTAAAAATATTCAACCACCTAAATTTGAATATTAACTAGTCAACCCCTTAGTGACCAGACCACTTTTCCATTTCTTGAAGTCTGGGACCAGGGCTATTTTTACATTTCTGCGGTGTTTGTGTTTAGCTGTAATTTTCCTCTTACTCATTTAGTGTACCAACACATATTATATACCATTTTTCTCACCATTAAATGGACTTTCTAAAGATACCATTATTTTTATCATATCTTATAATTAACTATAAAAAATTTTTATAAAATATGATGAAATAAACACACTTTTTCTAACTTTGACCCCCAAAATCTGTTACACATCTACAACCACCAAAAAACACTCATGCTATATAGTTTCTAAATTTTGTCCTGAGTTTAGAAATACCCAATGTTTACATGTTCTTTGCTTTTTTTTGCAAATTATAGGGCAATAAGTACAAGTAGCACTTTGTTATACGTGTAATGGACTTTTATATGGGGAAGTAAACATGAGATACACCAAGGGACATGGTATCTGTACATCTGATTGGATAAAATAAGTTAATTTCTTAGCATGTCTGTGAGGCCATACTGACTCAAGTCATGTTTGTGTGATGAACTCTGACTGGCCGTTACATAATGGTTCATGGATTCATATCTTTGTAATTTACATACACATACCTCCTAGGGGTGCTATGACTACATTTGGCATGTAGACTTTTCTTTAGAATTTATGGGAATGTAATGCGTAAGTGACGCATATATAATATACGGCATCCGTAAAATATTAAGCTATTTTGTTTACATTTGACAGTTGAAATATATTTCAAAAATTCAGAAAGTAAATATTATCCAGTCACATTAGTTAATGTTTATTAAAACATTTCAAAGTTTAATATTGATCAATAGACGTGTAACATTGTTCAATGTATTTTTAACTCTGTTGATAATTTCTTAGAATCCAGAATGTTAATATTGTTTTTATGATTAAACAACTAAAAATCTATGCGCTGGTGGTAGATAATACTTCACATAAAAATCAGATACCCCAAGTCATCTGAATAAATAGTTTTAGTAGCAGTTATGATTGTCTTATATGTGTGCGCCTGTGTGCAAACACTGGCTTAATATCTACCAAATGACAATGGTCTTAGTAGTATTTGTATTTCTATGTCTATGTTTATATAAATAAATGTATAGAAAAAAACGTTTTTTAGTTTTTAAAGAATTTTCATAGAATAATATCTTAAAATTATTAAGTTCTAATTCAAAAATAAAAATAAATAATAATAATAAAAAAATATACAAAGATTATTGGTTAAAAATAATATTCTTTTATTAGAATCAATATAAAACAGTCAGTCGAAATTGCTTAATCTTAAAGTGGTTATGTGAGAAAGTTGGTACCAACCAATTGTATTGAGGTGTAGCTAAAATTAGTATATGATATATGTGTGTAAAATTAGCAAGTCCAGTTTATACCTTGGTAGGTATTTAAAAATACTTTTTGTAAAAGATTTGGCTTTTCGCTCATAAAATGTACCAAAGGGAGAAAATAAGGTATAATTGGTAGAAATACAGTTGTTTAGAGATCGTTGTTGAAGACAACTATTGACACCTGGTTCAACAATAGTTGTTTATTTTCAGCCTTTTTGAAATAAGCCTTTTTGTGATATGACCAAAAGATTTAGGCTAGGTGTTTGAGCCGTTTTCTGTATGTCACAGTAATTATATCACAATAGTTATTGAACACTTAGTTTGTCTTTTGCGATATTATTAATCAACAGACTTTGAATAAGGTACCTTATTTGCAGTTTCAAGTCATATAAGAAGGTTCTTGCGTGTCCAAATGAGGTATAGATGAGAAACTTTCTTTGTCCTTTCAAAGTTTCTAGGAGCGCTTGTTGCAGCGTGTATGTCTCCTGTGAAAGTTGCCTCTGTCACTTCCGTGTCCGGTCTTGACACGCCCACCAAATGCGAGATTGACAGATAGGTAAAGAGCAAGGTTTCTCCAGTGCAGTGTAAGCAGTCTGTATCCAAGGTGATCAGTAAGCAGTCTGTATCCAAAGCAATGCGTTTCAGCTCCAAAGAGCCTTTCTCAAGCTTCTGCCTTTTTTTAATGGACTTTTATATGGGGAAGTAAACATGAGATACACCAAGGGACATGGTATCTGTACATCTGATTGGATAAAATAAGTTAATTTCTTAGCATGTCTGTGAGGCCATACTGACTCAAGTCATGTTTGTGTGATGAACTCTGACTGGCCGTTACATAATGGTTCATGGATTCATATCTTTGTAATTTACATACACATACCTCCTAGGGGTGCTATGACTACATTTGGCATGTAGACTTTTCTTTAGAATTTATGGGAATGTAATGCGTAAGTGACGCATATATAATATACGGCATCCGTAAAATATTAAGCTATTTTGTTTACATTTGACAGTTGAAATATATTTCAAAAATTCAGAAAGTAAATATTATCCAGTCACATTAGTTAATGTTTATTAAAACATTTCAAAGTTTAATATTGATCAATAGATGTGTAACATTGTTCAATGTATTTTTAACTCTGTTGATAATTTCTTAGAATCCAGAATGTTAATATTGTTTTTATTCCTTTGTTCTTAAATAAATATTGTGACTCATTGTCAAGTATTGACAGTGCTTCTTTTTTTAATTTATTTACAATCCCAACAATGAACATTGATTGTGTGCTAAGTGACAGTGTGTGAAATAATGTTTGACTTTTCAGAAATGCGAATCTCGTGTTAAAAGATACGTTTACCACGCTCTATTTCACTAATACTTCATTTTAAATTTAATTCTCATGGTGTATTTTATTTTAAGGAGCAGATATGCAATACTGTGAAGTATCTGAAGACATCTGGCTAACCATTGCAACTATGCATTGTTGGCCACCCACAAATAAGCAGATAGCTCCCAGTAATGCTTTGCTGCTCATGAGCCAATGTAGACTGGTTTTTCTGCTTAGGATACAAAGAGAATGAACCAAATGCGATTATCAAAGGTAATCGGAATCATGGGAGATTAACTTTGGGTTGCATGTCCCTTTCACTACAAATGAAATAGCCATCACAAGCTATTAACAACAACAACTAAATAGTTAGCATATTTACTTTAAAAATATTGTTCTTATCATTGATGAAAGCATGTAATACACACTATTCTAATAGTAAATATGCAATGATAGGCCTAGATTTGGAGTTTGGCGTTAGCCGTGAAAACCAGCGTTAGAGGCTCCTAACGCTGGTTTTAGGCTAACTCCGGTATTTGGAGTCACTCAAAATAGGGTCTAACGCTCACTTTTCAGCCGCGACTTTTCCATACCTCAGATCCCCTTACGTCAATTGCGTATCCTATCTTTTCAATGGGATCTTTCTAACTCCGGCATTTAGAGTCGTGTCTGAAGTGAGCGTTAGACATCTAACGACAAAACTCCAGCCGCAGGAAAAAAGTCAGTAGTTAAGAGCTTTCTGGGCTAACGCCGGTTCATAAAGCTCTTAACTACTGTACTCTAAAGTACACTAACACCCATAAACTACCTATGTACCCCTAAACCGAGGTCCCCCCACATCGCCGCCACTCGATTAAATTTTTTTAACCCCTAACCTGCCGACCGCCACCTACGTTATACTTATGTACCCCTAATCTGCTGCCCCTAACACCGCCGACCCCTGTATTATATTTATTAACCCCTAATCTGCCCCCCACAACGTCGCCGCCAGCTACCTACAATAATTAACCCCTAATCTGCCGACCGCAAAGCGCCGCCACCTACATTATAGCTATGTACCCCTAATCTGCTGCCCCTAACACCGCCGACCCCTATATTATATTTATTAACCCCTAATCTGCCCCCCACAACGTCGCCTCCACCTGCCTACACTTATTAACCCCTAATCTGCCGAGCGGACCGCACCGCTACTATTATAAAGTTATTAACCCCTAATCCGCCTCACTAACCCTATAATAAATAGTATTAACCCCTAATCTGCCCTCCCTAACATCGCCAACACCTAACTTCAATTATTAACCCCTAATCTGCCGACTGGAGCTCACCGCTATTCTAATAAATGTATTAACCCCTAAAGCTAAGTCTAACACTAACACCCCCCTAAATTAAATATAATTTTAATCTAACGAAATTAATTAACTCTTATTAAATAAATTATTCCTATTTAAAGCTAAATACTTACCTGTAAAATAAATCCTAATATAGCTACAATATAAATTATAATTACATTGTAGCTATTTTAGGATTAATATTTATTTTACAGGCAACTTTGTAATTATTTTAACCAGGTACAATAGCTATTAAATAGTTAAGAACTATTTAATAGTTACCTAGTTAAAATAATAACAAAATTACCTGTAAAATAAATCCTAACCTAAGTTACAATTAAACCTAACACTATACTATCATTAAATTAATTAAATAAAATACCTACAATTACCTACAATTAAACCTAACACTACACTATCAATAAATAAATTAAATACAATTCCTACAAATAACTGCAATGAAATAAACTATCTAAAGTACAAAAAATAAAAAAGAACTAAGTTACAAAAAATAAAAAAATATTTACAAACATAAGAAAAATATTACAACAATTTTAAACTAATTACACCTACTCTAAGCCCCCTAATAAAATAACAAAGACCCCCAAAATAACAAAATGCCCTACCCTATTCTAAATTACTACATTTCAAAGCTCTTTTACCTTACCAGCCCTGAACACGGCCCTTTGCGGGTCATGCCCCAAGAAATTCAGCTCTTTTGCCTGTAAAAAAAAACATACAATACCCCCCCCAACATTACAACCCACCACCCACATACCCCTAATCTAACCCAAACCCCCTTAAATAAACCTAACACTAAGCCCCTGAAGATCTTCCTACCTTGTCTTCACCCTACCAGGTTCACCGATCCGTCCTGAAGAGCTCCTCCGATGTCCTTATCCAAGCCCAAGCGGGGGGCTGAAGAGGTCCATGATCCGGCTGAAGTCTTCATCCAAGCGGGAGCTGAAGAGGTCCATGATCCGGATGAAGTCTTCATCCAAGTGGGAGCTGAAGAGGTCCATGATCCGGATGAAGTCTTCTATCAACGGCATCTTCAATCTTCTTTCTTCCGGATCCATCTTGCAGACCTCCGACGCGGAACATCCTCTTCTCCCGACGCCTACTAGCCGAATGACGGTTCCTTTAAGGGACGTCATCCAAGATGGCATCCCTCGAATTCCGATTGGCTTATAGGATTCTATCAGCCAATCGGAATTAAGGTAGGAATATTCTGATTGGCTGATGGAATCAGCCAATCAGAATCAAGATCAATCCGATTGGCTGATCCAATTAGCCAATCAGATTGAGCTTGCATTCTATTGGCTGATCAGAACAGCCAATAGAATGCAAGCTCAATCTGATTGGCTGATCGAATCAGCCAATCGGATTGAACTTGATTCTGATTGGCTGATTCCATCAGCCAATCAGAATATTCCTACCTTAATTCCGATTGGCTGATAGAATCCTATCAGCCAATCGGAATTCGAGGGACGCCATCTTGGATGACGTCCCTTAAAGGAACCGTCATTTGGCTAGTAGGCGTCGGGAGAAGAGGATGTTCCGCGTGTGAGGTCTGCAAGATGGATCCGGAAGAAAGAAGATTGAAGATGCCGTTGATAGAAGACTTCATCCGGATCATGGACCTCTTCAGCTCCCGCTTGGATGAAGACTTCATCCGGATCATGGACCTCTTCAGCTCCCGCTTGGATGAAGACTTCAGCCGGATCATGGACCTCTTCAGCTCCCGCTTGGATGAAGACTTCAGCCGGATCATGGACCTCTTCAGCCCCCCGCTTGGGCCTGGATCAGGACATCGGAGGAGCTCTTCAGGACGGATCGGTGAACCTGGTAGGGTGAAGACAAGGTAGGAAGATCTTCAGGGGCTTAGTGTTAGGTTTATTTAAGGGGGGTTTGGGTTAGATTAGGGGTATGTGGGTGGTGGGTTGTAATGTTGGGGGGGGTATTGTATGTTTTTTTTTACAGGCAAAAGAGCTGAATTTCTTGGGGCATGCCCCGCAAAGGGCCCTGTTCAGGGCTGGTAAGGTAAAAGAGCTTTGAAATGTAGTAATTTAGAATAGGGTAGGGCATTTTTTTTATTTTGGGGGTCTTTGTTATTTTATTAGGGGGCTTAGAGTAGGTGTAATTAGTTTAAAATTGTTGTAATATTTTTCTTATGTTTGTAAATATTTTTTTATTTTTTGTAACTTAGTTCTTTTTTATTTTTTGTACTTTAGATAGTTTATTTCATTGTAGTTATTTGTAGGAATTGTATTTAATTTATTTATTGATAGTGTAGTGTTAGGTTTAATTGTAGGTAATTGTAGGTATTTTATTTAATTAATTTAATGATAGTATAGTGTTAGGTTTAATTGTAACTTAGATTAGGATTTATTTTACAGGTAATTTTGTTATTATTTTAACTAGGTAACTATTAAATAGTTCTTAACTATTTAATAGCTATTGTACCTGGTTAAAATAATTACAAAGTTGCCTGTAAAATAAATATTAATTCTAAAATAGCTACAATGTAATTATAATTTATATTGTAGCTATATTAGGATTTATTTTACAGGTAAGTATTTAGCTTTAAATAGGAATAATTTATTTAATAAGAGTTAATTAATTTCGTTAGATTAAAATTATATTTAATTTAGGGGGGTGTTAGTGTTAGGGTTAGACTTAGCTTTAGGGGTTAATACATTTATTATAGTAGCAGTGAGCTCCGGTCGGCAGATTAGGGGTCAATGTTTGAAGTTAGGTGTCGGCGATGTTAGGTAGGGCAGATTAGGGGTTAATACTATTTATTATAGGGTTAGTGATGCGGATTAGGGGTTAATAATTTTATTATAGTAGCGCTCAGGTCCGCTCGGCAGATTAGGGGTTAATAAGTGTAGGCAGGTGGAGGCGACGTTGAGGGGGGCAGATTAGGGGTTAATAAATATAATATAGGGGTCGGCGGTGTTAGGGGCAGCAGATTAGGGGTACATAAGGATAATGTAAGTAGCGGCGGTATACGGAGCGGCAGATTAGGGGTTAAAAATAATATGCAGGGGTCAGCGATAGCGGGGGTGGCAGATTAGGGGTTAATAAGTGTAAGGCTAGGGCTGTTTAGACTCGGGGTACATGTTAGGGTGTTAGGTGCAGACGTAGGAAGTGTTTCCGCATAGCAAACAATGGGGCTGCGTTAGGAGCTGAACGCGTCTTTTTTGCAGGTGTTAGTTTTTTTTCCAGCTCAAACAGCCCCATTGTTTCCTATGGGGGAATCGTGCACAAGCACGTTTTTGAGGCTGGCCGCTTGCGTAAGCAACTCTGGTATCGAGAGTTGAAGCTGCGTTAAAAATGCTCTACGCTCCTTTTTTGGAGCCTAACGCAGCCTTTTTGTGGACTCTCAATACCAGAGTTATTTTTATGGTGCGGCCAGAAAAAAGCCGGCGTTAGCTACGCGGGTCGTTACAGACAAAACTCTAAATCTAGGCTGTAATGTTTTAACAAAATAAGATTTAGATGCAGTCATGTCTAAATCTAAGAATAAATTTAAATATATTAGTCTAGACAGACACCGCCAAAGGTTATATGCATTTAAAGGGACAGTCTCCAACAAATAGATATTTACTTTATTAGTCATTCCACATTTTGGCATACTTGATCCTGTTATATGAATATACATTTGACCTGTGTGAGGACCTGGTATGTAAGCCTATGTAAACTGGCCACTTATCTCCCTCCTTTGACAGAGTTTTTTAATGACTCTTAAAGGGACAGTATACTATAATATTTTTCCTTAATGTGTTTCTCAAATTACTTTTTTTAACAGCAGCAGAGTATAAAATGTATGAGATTTGCTTTTTTAATGTTTATTTGTGTATATGAATTAGCTGATTTTGTGTTCTGAAGCCGCAAAAAAATAAAATGGTTTGAGCTTGTAGATATAATCTGATCTCATTACTTTATCACATTGTGTACAAATACATGCTTCTTTATCTTATATCTGTCTGAAAAAACAATCATTAATACTTGACAATTAACATTTTATTACCTTATCTCTTCTATACCCCACTGGGAGTGTAATTTCTTATGATGGCTGTGTTTACAACAACTTTCTGAATAGGTGGAGATACCACAGGCTAAATCAACTATTTTAATGCAAAAATAAGGGTAAAAAAATGTAATACACTCCAGCAGGTAAAGTGGATAATTGTGAACAAACTGAACTGTTCCTTTAAATGACTCCACTAGAGTCAACACTCTCATCAATATGGCATACAAAAACTACAGGGAGTGCAGAATTATTAGGCAAATGAGTATATTGACCACATCATCCTCTTTATGCATGTTGTCTTACTCCAAGCTGTATAGGCTCGAAAGCCTACTACCAATTAAGCATATTAGGTGATGTGCATCTCTGTAATGAGAAGGGGTGTGGTCTAATGACATCAACACCCTATATCAGGTGTGCATAATTATTAGGCAACTTCCTTTCCTTTGGCAAAATGGGTCAAAAGAAGGACTTGACAGGCTCAGAAAAGAAAAAATTGTGAGATATCTTGCAGAGGGATGCAGCACTCTTAAAATTGCAAAGCTTCTGAAGCGTGATCAACGAACAATCAAGCGTTTCATTCAAAATAGTCAACAGGGTCGCAAGAAGCATGTGGAAAAACCAAGGCGCAAAATAACTGCCCATGAACTGAGAAAAGTCAAGCGTGCAGCTGCCAAGATGCCACTTGCCACCAGTTTGGCCATATTTCAGAGCTGCAACATCACTGGAGTGCCCAAAAGCACAAGGTGTGCAATACTCAGAGACATGGCCAAGGTAAGAAAGGCTGAAAGACGACCACCACTGAACAAGACACACAAGCTGAAACGTCAAGACTGGGCCAAGAAATATCTCAAGACTGATTTTTCTAAGGTTTTAGGGACTGATGAAATGAGAGTGAGTCTTGATGGGCCAGATGGATGGGCCCGTGGCTGGATTGGTAAAGGGCAGAGAGCTCCAGTCCGACTCAGACGCCAGCAAGGTGGAGGTGGAGTACTGGTTTGGGCTGGTATCATCAAAGATGAGCTTGTGGGGCCTTTTCAGGTTGAGGATGGAGTCAAGCTCAACTCCCAGTCCTACTGCCAGTTTCTGGAAGACACCTTCTTCAAGCAGTGGTACAGGAAGAAGTCTGCATCCTTCAAGAAAAACATGATTTTCATGCAGGACAATGCTCCATCACACGCGTCCAAGTACTCCACATCGTGGCTGGCAAGAAAGGGTATAAAAGAAGAAAATCTAATGACATGGCCTCCTTGTTCACCTGATCTGAACCCCATTGAGAACCTGTGGTCCATCATCAAATGTGAGATTTACAAGGAGGGAAAACAGTACACCTCTCTGAACAGTGTCTGGGAGGCTGTGGTTGCTGCTGCACGCAATGTTGATGGTGAACAGATCAAAACACTGACATAATCCATGGATGGCAGGCTTTTGAGTGTCCTTGCAAAGAAAGGTGGCTATATTGGTCACTGATTTGTTTTTGTTTTGTTTTTGAATGTCAGAAATGTATATTTGTGAATGTTGAGATGTTACATTGGTTTCACTGGTAAAAATAAATAATTGAAATGGGTATATATTTGTTTTTTGTTAAGTTGCCTAATAATTATGCACAGTAATAGTCACCTGCACACACAGATATCCCCCTAAAATAGCTAAAACTAAAATCAAACTAAAAACTACTTCCAAAAATATTCAGCTTTGATATTAATGAGTTTTTTGGGTTCATTGAGAACATGGTTGTTGTTCAATAATAAAATTAATCCTCAAAAATACAACTTGCCTAATAATTCTGCACTCCCTGTAGCTCTGTCTAAATGTGAAAATAAACTTAGCTATAATGTTTTCTTTGAAGATCATTTACTCTACCTATGCTATCTTGCAACTAACAATAACTTAATAACTAAGCTATATTTATTTTAAAAATATATTCCAATTTTCTACAAACATGAATGATAGATATTAGAATGAAAATAGCAAATTAAGCTAGACTGTCACTTTAATCTAGCAAGTTCACCCTACACATTTCTTAAAAGGGACATAACAAAAGTTCCAACATATAATAATGTCTAAATTATACTGCATAGCCTTGCAATTAAGCCTTATTTAACATTTTCTGAATTGTACATCTTTAAATCACACAACCAAAATATATTATATGGCTGTATCTAGCTCCACCTTCACTTTGTTAAAATACAAGACTTTAATACTTATTATCTGCTGGAGCTGTGTTGATATTTTAAAGTAAATTTAAAACAAGTTAACTGTAATATATATAATAGCAGGCATGTGCTTGTAAAATAGATTATTTAACAACCAGTTATGCAACTATTCTTTTTTTTCCATGTCCTTCTAATATTAGAAGGATGTGTTTGTTAGTGTCTTACTTGGATGGATAGATTGTGTATATAAAACAAGGAAACAGTACTCAGAGCACTAAATTATGTTATTCAGAAAGATAGAGCATCTTTGCTTGAGGAGAGCACAAGACAGAAAGTACCGAGGGATAAGTCCACCTTTGTGACCACTTATAGCTCCCAATACTACTCAGTATGCAAATTACTGTAGAAAAATTTGCCAATATTATTTGCAGACTATGATCTGAAGGACGAGATCAGAGACGGCTGTTTCTGTGTTCCCAGACGCAACACTTCAATAGGGAACATTGTATTGCCTTCCATGTTAAAAAAAACAGAGTCAATGAGTAGTTGGCTGTCCCAAAAAGGACATTACAGATGTGGGAATAGTACCTGCAAAGCTTGTGGCCACGTCACAGTGGGGAATTTCTTTTAATCAATAACCACCTAGAGAGTATACTCAGACCTACACTGCACCAATTGTAGGTCCTCATTTGTCATTTATGTGATCACGTGTCACAAATGTGCGAAACAATATGTGGGCTGTACCTCCCGGGAGGTCAGAGAGAAAATAGATGCTCACATTAATGATATTGAAAGTGGCCATTTTGCCACAGGGGCAGCTAAGCATTTCATTGAGAAGCATGGCAAGGATGTGAGTGACCTCTCATGGATGGTTATTGACCATATCAGAAAAAAACCTACGGGTGGAAATAGATCCAGAGACCTATATAAAAAAAGAGGTTTTCTGGATATTTACCCTAGGGACCAGACAACCTTTTGGTTTAAACATAGAGACAGATTTAATTAATCATTGGTAATATATAAACATAAAACTACATATAAAAAAGGCATATATATTTAGAAAAGTACATATTACTTTGTATGGTCCCCAGAGGCTAGAGATTAAAGAAATTGCCTACCTTTCTGATCACTGATGATAAATTTCTCTTTGAATGGAATACTATTTTGTCAGAATGCTCTCTTAAGCTAATGGCTCTAATCATAAGACACAAAGATGAGAAACTAACGGACGCTAGACAATACATAGAGAGTGTCCAAAAGGATCTTAATACCTTTGTGGACCATCCAGACTATTTGAAGTTGGACAATATACTACAACAGACTGTTGACCGAGAAAAGAAAGAGCTGGACATTATACAATTTAAGAAATACTCCAGAGATGCAGATGATTACAAGAACAATAGGGTATACAATTGGAATACTAATAGGAACTATAGGAATAGAAACCAGGGCAATAAATGAACATATCAGCCCAGAAGAAGGTCTCATTCTCTGATACTGACCCAGAATCAAATGAAGATGATGATCTCCAGGATGTTGTGACATTTATGTTGAGTGGACAATCATCTGATGATAATAGAGGAACATCAGTCCAGGTGTCTGGATCTGTTGTACAACAAATGTATTCCCCTTCCCTACTCCCAGTTCCTCCTAACTTGCCCATTACTGGCAATATAGATTCTTTAAAACCAAATGAGCCTATGGGCATGACAGCTATCCTGAAAAAAACTGACCTCCATAAACCACCTTGGGGTAACAAATATAAAAAAGCATAAAATGCACATAATGGCAATAATACACAGTTAGGCCAGCAGGTTTTTCAGTTGGCTCAGGGACAAGAAGGAGGAGGAGGAAGAGGCACACAAAAGTCAGGGACACAGAGGGATCAGTATCCATTGTGGCGGGGCAGGCAGACGAACAGGTACAAAGATCAAATATCATAAATTTATAAAAGGTTACATTGACTGGGGTGGAACTTGAAGTTCTAGGTTTGGGACTAAATTTTGTTCCCACATCCAAATTCAACACTTTCGATACTCTTATTGACATCAATAGGTTCATCTGTGGCCTCACACTCAAGAAGTTTTATAAACTTAATCTGACTGTAGGTAGGGAGTATTTAGTACAAGATACTAGTCCTCAACATGATTACAGGGAGTGCAGAATTATTAGGCAAATTAGTATTTTGACCACATCATCCTCTTTATGCATGTTGTCTTACTCCAAGCTGTATAGGCTCGAAAGCCTACTACCAATTAAGCATATTAGGTGATGTGCATCTCTGTAATGAGAAGGGGTGTGGTCTAATGACATCAACACCCTATATCAGGTGTGCATAATTATTAGGCAACTTCCTTTCCTTTGGCAAAATGGGTCAAAAGAAGGACTTGACAGGCTCATAAAAGTCAAAAATAGTGAGATATCTTGCAGAGGGATGCAGCACTCTTAAAATTGCAAAGCTTCTGAAGCGGGATCATCGAACAATCAAGCGTTTCATTCAAAAAAGTCAACAGGGTCGCAAGAAGCGTGTGGAAAAACCAAGGCGCAAAATAACTGCCCATGAACTGAGAAAAGTCAAGCGTGCAGCTGCCAAGATGCCACTTGCCACCAGTTTGGCCATATTTCAGAGCTGCAACATCACTGGAGTGCCCAAAAGCACAAGGTGTGCAATACTCAGAGACATGGCCAAGGTAAGAAAGGCTGAAAGACGACCACCACTGAACAAGACACACAAGCTGAAACGTCAAGACTGGGCCAAGAAATATCTCAAGACTGATTTTTCTAAGGTTTTATGGACTGATGAAATGAGAGTGAGTCTTGATGGGCCAGATGGATGGGCCCGTGGCTGGATTGGTAAAGGGCAGAGAGCTCCAGTCCGACTCAGACGCCAGCAAGGTGGAGGTGGAGTACTGGTTTGGGCTGGTATCATCAAAGATGAGCTTGTGGGGCCTTTTCGGGTTGAGGATGGAGTCAAGCTCAACTCCCAGTCCTACTGCCAGTTTCTGGAAGACACCTTCTTCAAGCAGTGGTACAGGACGAAGTCTGCATACTTCAAGAAAAACATGATTTTCATGCAGGACAATGCTCCATCACACGCGTCCAAGTACTCCACAACGTGGCTGGCAAGAAAGGGTATAAAAGAAGAAAATCTAATGACATGGCCTCCTTGTTCACCTGATCTGAACCCCATTGAGAACCTGTGGTCCATCATCAAATGTGAGATTTACAAGGAGGGAAAACAGTACACCTCTCTGAACAGTGTCTGGGAGGCTGTGGTTGCTGCTGCACGCAATGTTGATGGTGAACAGATCAAAACACTGACATAATCCATGGATGGCAGGCTTTTGAGTGTCCTTGCAAAGAAAGATGGCTATATTGGTCACTGATTTGTTTTTGTTTTGTTTTTGAATGTCAGAAATGTATATTTGTGAATGTTGAGATGTTATATTGGTTTCACTGGTAAAAATAAATAATTGAAATGGGTATATATTTGTTTTTTGTTAAGTTGCCTAATAATTATGCACAGTAATAGTCACCTGCACACACAGATATCCCCCCAAAATAGCTATAACTAAAAACAAACTAAAAACTACTTCCAAAACTATTTAGCTTTGATATTAATGAAGTTTTTGGGTTCATTGAGAACATGGTTGTTGTTCAATAATAAAGTTAATCCTCAAAAATACAACTTGCCTAATAATTCTGCACTCCCTGTATTTTGATCTAAGTGAAGCTAGAGATTTTTCAGCTCTATATGCATTGGAATCAGAGTGTTTGGTTGATGTACCCCTTATGGGTTCACATAAGAATTTTACGCCAAAATCAGTTTTTTACCCCACTCAGTTTAGGGGTAAAGCTTTGGATTCCTTTCATAAGAGGATGGAGGAGGATCTTGTAAAATTGGAAAAAGATCAAACCAAAGTCACTGATAACCTAACTCGCAACCAAAGGTTAGCTTTGAGACAGCTCCAGAAAAGAGAGGACATCTTCATCAAGCGGTCTGACAAGGGGGGCCCCATAGTGGTGTTAGATAAATCCTACTATGTGTTAGAAGCAGAAAGACAACTATATGATAGTGATGTGTATATGAGACTGCCTGGTGATCCTACACACCACTTTAGAGCACAACTTCTTGATCTGCTTGATGACGGTAAATATCTTGGTATTTTTGATGATGACACGCTTGAATACCTTTCCGTCAAACATCCAGTGGTTCCTATATTCCACCACCTCCCCAAGGTCCACAAGTCCTTGGAGGGGGTAAAGGGGCATCCAGTCGTCTCTGGTATTGGATCCCTATTCGAGAATCTATCCAATTGGTTGGAATCACTACTCCAAACCATAGTCTACAAGTTACCTTTATTCCTAAGGGATACAAAGCATCTCCTTAGGTTGATGAAAGGCCACAAATGGAATGCTAGCATGGGTTAACTAACAGTAGACGTGGTGGGGCTGTACTCAGCCATCCCCATGACAAAGGGTTGGAAGCAACTTAGTTTATGCTGGAAAAATTTGGGGGTTACTCTGTAGATTTGGTTAAGTATATTCTGAAAGTGTTAGACTTCTTACTAACACATAATTATTTTGAGTTTGGAGGGTGTTTTTATTTGCAACAGCGTGGGACGGCCATGGGAGCAAAATATATTTATGGGCTGGTGGGAGCTCACGCATGTATATGCAGATAAAAAAAAAACTTTCTTTTAGTCTATTATCAGTTACAAGCGATATATAGACAATCTTATCTTCATTTGGTCAGGTACCTAGGAAAACAGTAAAGCTTTTGTTGGTTATCTCAACAGTAATGTGGTTGGACTAAGCTTCACCTCATCTTTTGATACGAACAGCATTTCGTATCTTGATGTAATACTGACAGGGTTCCCAGACTAGAACAGGATCAGTACATCGCTTTACACTAAGCCCATAGCATCTAACACTTTCCTGCACACGAGGAGCTGCCAGAAACACATGAGCTATGGGATAGCCAAGGGACAGTTCCTAAGATTAAAACGGAACTGTTCCAAAGATGACAGCTTCTCACGTGAGAGTGCACTTCTTACTGACAAATTCCTTGAGAGAGGATATAACAAGGAAACAGTACTCAGAGCACTAAATGATGTTATGCAGAAAGATAGAGCATCTTTGCTTGAGGCGAGCACAAGACAGAAAGTACCGAGGGATAAGCCCACCTTTGTGACCACTTATAGCTCTCAATACTACTCAGTATGAAAATTACTGTGGAAAAAGTTGCCAATATTATTGGTAGACGATGATCTGAAGGACGAGATCAGAGAAGGTTGTTTCTGTGTTCCCAGACGCAACGCTTCAATAGGGAACATTGTATCCCCTTCCATGCTAAAAAAAAACAGAGTCAAAGAGTAGTTGGCTGTCTTAAAAAGGACATTACAGATGTGGAAATAGTACCTGCAAAGCTTGTGGCAACGTCACAGTAGGGAAATTCTTTTCATTAATAACCACCCAGAGAGTATACTCACACCTACACTGCACCAATTGTAGGTCCTCATTTGTCATCTATGTGATCACGTGTCACAAATGTGAGAAACAATATGTGGGCTATACCTCCTGGGAGGTCAGAGAGAGAATATGTACTCACATTAATGATATTGAACGTGGCCACAGGGGCAGCTAAGCATTTCATTGAGGAGCATGGCAAGGATGTGAGTTACCGCTCATGGATGGTTATTGATCATATCAGAAAAATACCCAGAGGTGAAGATAGATCCAGAGACCTATATAAAAAAGAGGTTTTCTGGATATTTACCTTATGGACCAGACAACCTTTTGGTTTAAACATAGAGACAGATTTAAAAAATCAAAGGCATATATATGTATATGCTTTTACACATAATTTTCATGTACACTGGGTGTGTCCTCATTTAGTTTGTGTGCTTTGTTTATATATATACAAAAATACATATATTTTTTTCTTTATTCCATTCATACTATTTATCTTTATATTCTTTGATATACATTGCCCTTTCCCTCTTCCTGACATTTGTATTCACTGTAAATATTGCTTTTCCGTTTGAGCTATTGGTGGCTCACCTTAATATGTGTTCTTGGTTAAATTACCTTGGGATCTCTGTAATTCTATAGAGCCTATTTACTTACACATATATGCAATGCCATATGGTGTCTACAACGGTTTGGAAGCATCAACCATTTGGGTACCATATGCTTATACATTAGTATATATTTTTATTTATTTAACATCATTTAAGATTCTTTCTAGTTCCTTTCTTCCTTTTTAGCTTACCCACCAAATTATTGTGTGCGTTTCAGAAAGAGGCCGACCGCGTGCACAAGCACGTATTCCCCACAGAAGTCAATGGAGGAGAGAAATAGAAAAAAAAATCTAACACTCCTATTGAGCGCAAAGGGAGTGGCGTCATGTGATTCTGTGAAATAGTACATGAAATCGTGATAATTTCATATTTAAAAAATGTTTTATGTACGTAATCTGCTATATTGTTTGTATGTTGCTAATTATGGATGTATGTGATGATATTTGTACATATATATAGCAAAATAAGTGTATGTCTATGTAGGTCAATGTAAAATGGCTTTGTGTGCATTTTGTTTCTAACACCCGAGATCTCGTATCTTTAATCCGTTATAAAAAAAATGAAAAATATTTTATTAAAAATGAATTTATTGTACAGAGTTTCTATGAGTGCAAGTGTACTTTGTATAATACTTTTGAAGTGATTAGTGAAGGTTTTTGGTTGCGATATATTAATAACTACTAGTCTTGGAAAGCGTTATGGATTTGTGCATAGATGGGGATTTTTGTTGCGCTATGGAGGTTTTTTCAAACTTGTAATAGCTGCGTTATGGAAATTGATGCGTTATGGGCCATAACGCTACAATTTGAGTCATAACGCACAACTTGTAATCTAGCTTTTTTAACACTATGCACATTTCTTTATGTTTCTACCTTACACTAAGTTACACTAAGTAGATTTGCAAAAAACAAAACAAAACTATATATATATATATATATATATATATATATACTGTATATACTGTATATATCATTTTTGCTTTCATATTTATTTAAACATGGCCACTGAATCATATGCACCCTGTGTATCAGTGATTCACTTGACTGGCATATTGGAATTTATTAGCCTATAGTCGGCCCCATGGTGTTTTTCAGTTTTACCTTTTTTTAGCCATGATCATTTACATAACAAATTCAATCAGTTTGAATATTTCTATCAAGCTATTATCACTGAACGTAAATATTATTGTGACATATTTATTCTTTATTAAAGGCACAGGAAAGACTTTGAAATTTCATTATGTGCCATAAAAATACTGCGCAATGCGTTTTCATGATGTATTTTGTGCCCCTTTAATGTAACTTTTCTAAGTTTTCCAATTCTGAGAGCTTAAACAGCACTTTGCAGATTTTACAAAGGTATTATTACATATCTTATTACATATCTGTCCATACCTGGGGGCATATTTATTAAGCTCCATATGGGGCTTGATGCCCCGTGTTTAGAAGTTATGAAGCAGCGGTCTAATAACCTCCATAACCTGTCTGCCTGCTCTGAGGCGGCGATCGAATCGGGTTGATTGACACCCCCTGCGTATGTTGTCAGCATTTATCGATGTGCAGCGGACATGATCAGCAATATCAGATCATGTCCGCTTTTACCTTCATAAATAGGCCCCCTGACCTTAGCAGGAGTAATAACATTCTAGTATAATAAAGCTGTGTAAACTCCAGTAAGAAGTTGATATTGGCTTTTCCAAATAAAGCAAAGAGTTGGAGGAGTTGGCCATTGAAAAACAAATACAGCAAAATGTTAATATATTCATAAAACTTTTACACTCAGATAGTATATAAAAGGAATTGCAAGACAACAGAAAATGCATTTTTTGTCACTATTATCTGCAGCTTAAAGGGACACTGAACCAAAAAAAAATATTTTGTGATTCAGATAGAGCATGCAATTTCAAGCAACTTTCTAATTTACTCCTATTATCACATTTTCTTCATTCTCTTGGTATGTTTATTTGAAAAGCAAGAATGTAAGTTTAGATGCTGGCCCATTTTTGGTGAGCAACCTGGGTTGTCCTTGGTGATTGGACAGCACCAATAAACAAGTGCTGTCCATGGTCTGAACCAAAAAATTGATGTCTCCTTAGCTTAGATGCCTTCTTTTTCAAATAAAGATAGCAAGAGAACGAAGAAAAATTGATAATAGAAGTACATTAGAAAGTTGCTTAAAATTGCATGCTCTATCTGAATCACAAAAGAAAAATTTTGGTTTCAGTGTCCCTTTAACGGCTGCTGATGTCAGCAGAACAACAATGTTGCAAGACTGGGATATCAGCACAGCTGTTTGGTTGTAGTGCACGTATGACCGAGTATAACTGCAATACTCAAACAATATAGTCCATTGAACAGAATGTCATCAGCACTATTTTCTTCAAAAAACTTTTATTGGATCAAAATAACTGCAACGTTTCAGGGTGTTAGGAGCATGATTAAGGGGTTAACACCCGAAACGTCAGCAGAACCACAATCACACATGTTCCATAGGAAAGCAATGAATCTGCAGAAACAGAAACAATGGAGCGCAAAAGAGGAGGGACACGGGACGATCTAAGTGTAGATTAAAAAACTTTTTTTCCACTTTATTAAAACAGGTAGATAGATGTTCACTTAAAGAAGTACCCTCAAACATATGAGGTATGTCTCAGCATAATACAGGAATCCACAGCGTGATAACAGTTCCCAAGCATATCCTATGCTGCTGAAAATAAAGTCTCTCTTTTCCCACTTCTGGTACACAACATGTATCGATAAAAACTAGCTTCTCAAGCTATGGAGGAGGTGTCAATGAGGCAGCAGTAGGGCAAAAAGTAAAGCCAGCTATGCATCCACCGCTCCACACAGTTCACCTGCTTCCTCCGTTACGTAAAATGGGCGTCCCATGTCCCTCCTCTTTTGCGCTCCATTGTTTCTGTTGATTCATTGCTTTCCTATTGCCTGATTCACGGAGATCACACCAGTGTTTGAAAAGGAGCTGCATGGTGGACATAGAAGAACGAGGATACCATACACAAGGACAGAATAAGTATTTGTTCCTTATACAAACTGTTTAAAAGATCACAGAGTGTATATCCTTTTTTGGAATGGACGTCCTAATTTTTTATTATTAGCTAACTTTATTATCTTCTGTCAGCAGATAAAAGATGTCAGCAGACTAAACTATTTATTGTTTTAACTGTTGGTATCAAATTATTATTACAATCACATATGTTACGCTTGTTGTGACGCTGCCTTGATATTGTGTTATTGCAATAATTGCTACACATTTTCCATAGTTTTTTTTTTTGCACAGAAAATTCATTATCAGATTGAAGATAAATACTTCTAAATTTTACATGAAATGTCCTGTTAAAGCAATCACAATCCAAAATCACAATACTTAACACATTTAAAGGCCCATTATTCAAATCTGACAACTAAAGGGACTTAATAAAATCACAAACTCGCATTTTCTTTTTTTTTTTTCAAATATCCTGAAACATTTTTTAATTGGAATATTGGTTTTGCACATTAGCACAACATACTGAAAATATCCACAAACCTATATTAATTTCTATTGCATAGTCCTGCACGAGTGTGAGCGGGACAGATATTCACAAATATGTATTTAAAAGACATGCATGATATTCTGTATTTCAAGATCTGCAGGAAACGAGAAAATGGAAAGCATGACTGCAGCATTGATAAATGTAATTTAGCAACTGCATGCTTAATATCTTTGTTTTTATTTCACAATTGCATTTTTGGCATTGTGAAATATGAAGTACAGTTTTGTTATCTTTAAAGGGACAGTGTGCACCAATTTTCATATAACTGAATGTAAAAGACACTACTGTTAAGAAGAATATGCAGATACTGATCTAAAAATCCAGTATAAACCTTTTAAAAACTTACTTAGAAGCTCCAAGTTTAGCACTGTTGATGAAGTTAGGCTGGGACACCTACTGAAAGGGGCTGGGATAGCATGCGGTCACCAGCCGCACACTGAATTTTGAATGGGAGGTACCCCTTTTATACAGGGGTACCCTTGCATTCCTATCAGCGGATTTGCATGTTCAAATTTAAATCAGCCAATAGAAAAAGCTGGTGAGTACCATCTTGGGTTAGGTTGTTTTTTTTGGAATGGGTTGGTTTTTTTAGATTAGGGATTTATTTTATTTTTTTCACAGCAAGAGCTAAATGCCCTTTTAAGGCCAATGTCCAGTGAAATGCCCTTTTCAGAGCACATTTTAGATGTTAGTTTAAAAAATCTGATTTTCTTATAGTTATAGAAATGCAGCAAATGGAAACCCATTTCTGTATAGTGAGAGTGACCACTTTCTCCTTATGAAAATTAATACCCCGTAAAATTCTTGTTAATTTTAGAGAAAAACCTTACCAAAAAAAGAATAGAAAAAATTTATTTGAAATACTAATACTTGAAGTCCAGTATACCCATAGTGCCCATTTACAAATAGCATTATTATTGTTTAACACTTAACATAAACACTACCCTATCCAACTGCTAAAAACAGTACTCTTAGTACAGGGTCACACTAAGTGTAACACAACCTGCGCTATCCATTGCACTTCACTTGTAATTTATTATTATAATTTATTTGTATAGCGCCACAAAATTCTGTAGCACTGGGAACAGAGATAGGGGTATACAAGTGCTACAAAAAACATAACAGACTAAACAATCTACTACAGGAGGAAGAGGGCCCTGCTCCAGAGAGCTTACAGTCTACAGGTTGGGGGTACAGAGACATAAGGTTTGGCATAGCTTGTCACGTGGATTGTAGTTGCAGCAGTCAGTCAAGACAGTACAAGAATTATAGTCTATCTGGATGAGTCTAGCTTAAAGGAATAGTAAACCCAAATTTTTTATTTCATGATTCGGATAGAGCATGCAATTTTAAGTAACTTTCTAATTGATTCCTCAATTTGTCTTTGTTCTTTTGCTATCTTTATTTTTAAAGAAGGAATATAAGCTAATGAGCCAGCCCATTTTTGGTTTCAGCATGCTGGCTAGCGCTTGTGATTGGTGGCTACATTTAGCCAGGGGTCAAGTCGAGCGGGAACGAATGGGAACGGAGTTCCTGCACTATTTTTGCAGGTGGAACTAAGTTCCCCCTGGACAGAGAATAGAAGCTCTGCAGTAAACACTGCTGCTGGTGGTGGGAGTAGCTGGAGCACAGTCAGGTTAGAGGGATAGTGAGATCCTCTAGTAATGGGCAGTAACACTTCCTAAAATACACTAAATGCTAGCCTATCAGCGGTCCCGCTGTGTGATAACCCCGCACTGTGTGGAATACATAGTGCTTACATTTCTGTGTGGCTTGCTCTGGGGTTATTTAGCTACCCTCAGCAGAAATAGAACAATTACACCTTAAGTGGGGGAAACTCTGTGACAGAGAAGGAGTCCCAGGCCCAAAGGCAACCACTCCACCCTTCATTGGATTTATTTGCTTTTAATAACCAAAGTGTATTGATTATATACATATAAATACAGTGTGCTGTGTGTGTGTGTGTGTGTATGTTAGTGTTTATTTGTGTATAAAACAATATTAATTGTAAGAGGGAGGAAGTTTTGGTGAGTTCCCACACTTTTTTTTAGGACTTGACCCCTGCATTTAGCAAACCAATAAGCAAGTGCAACCCAGGTTCTCAACCAAAAATTAAGCTTTACATTCCTGCTTTTTAAATAAAGATACCAAGAGAACAAAGAAACATTCATAATAGGAGTAAATTAGAAAGTTGCTCAAAATTGCATGCTCTATCTGAATCATGAAAGAAAAATATTGGGTTTACTATCCCTTTAAGCATTCGTTATAGACTAGAGGGTGGGAAGCGGTTTTTGGGAAGGTCATTCAGAAGTAGATTGCAGTAGTCAATGTGTGACAAAATGAGGGAATGAATTAGTATTTTTGTAGTTTCTTGGGTAAGGAAAGGACACATTCTGGAAATGGTCTGTAGGTGTGCACAGCAGGATTTGACAAGCACTTGTATATGTGGAGTGAATGTGAGTTCAGAGTCAAAATCTAGCCCTTTTTATTTAATTGTTTGCTTTCTGGTTCTACATAAGAAAAATAAAACAGTTCAAGTCTACAAGTCATCTTTGCTCTTCCTTTCTAAATGCATTGAACAGAATGTGAAAAATTAAGAGTAATCAGATATTTTGGGTGTTATGAAAAAAAACAGTGATGAGACATATTTTATCTTGATTGTCTGTCTGAAACTAGATTACACCTGTGATTTTGTGCAGAATGAAAGGGTTGTTTATGCATAGGAAAGCAAGCAGACTATAACCTGATGTAATAGGCTGCTCTGAAAGCACACTACAAGTTCCTTCCAGTCATGTTAAAACACTTCATCCATGACTCCATAACCATCAAAAAAGTTTACAGAATAAGATTTAGCTCTAAGATAAAGAAATAAAACCATAGCTGTTTCTAAAGAAATATAATATGCTGACATGAGACCTGGGTGAAACACTGCAGTCATTTATATTCAATTGCTCAAATACATGCTGTCAATGTAAATATGTTCCATAATTTAGCAGGCTGTGTGCTAGTGTTCCTTTGAAGCTTAAACCATGTAAAGCAGTGTATTTTTAAGAAATGCAACAATAATTTGATAGACCAACATAAGAAGGAATCAATCATGCAGACTAAAAACTGAATGTTTGAAACATACTTTCTCATGAAAGGTTTTACCTATTTGTAACTGGCAGTTTTAGATGAAAAATGTGTGCAAGACACTGTATGGCAGCAGAGTTATTATCTATGTTTGAAATAAAATATGGATGGCATGCTTTAGATAAGCATCACATTAGATATTTCTATAATGATGACCCACGTTTCAGCAGTATGTTATTAACAATGTCAACAGATAATAATGGATTCCAAAAATAATAAATGTGGTATTACATAAACTAAAAATAAACATGCATGACATGACATTCTACCAGATTGATTATACAGCAATGAAAATACACACTGATTTTATTGCTGTCATAAAGATATACTGTAAATATTGAATATTAGGTTTCTACTATGGTGCTGCACAACAAAATAATAGACAGACAGATAGATAGATAGATAGATAGATAGATAGAACGTATTATCATAATACAGAGAAACAGATTTTGATGGCAGAAAAGAATCAAAAGCCACATTAAGGCCCCCAAGCACTAAAGGTCAAGCAGACAAGCTTCTCAACTCGAGAAGTTGTCTGCTTGCCTTCGCTACATACGGGCAGCGGATCCTGTTTGTCCACTGTCCGTATGTAGCGAAGGCGAGCAGACAACTTCTCGAGTATGTATCATTACAAGCTCAAGCGAGCGTGTAAAGCCCACTCCTTCTCTCGCACAACCAATCGCATGAGAGAAGGGACTGTCAATCACCGATAGCAGGCGAGCTCTCTGTGGTTTCTCCTGACTAGATAGGTTAGATTATTTACAATATAATGATGGTTTATAGAAAATGTTAATACAGAAATTAGGTATACAGTATAAGGGACTGGTAAAGCAAAACATTCAGGGCTGATTTAAAAACCTTAACCTAATTTCAGTCACAAAAAATAAACGTTCTGTTTAAAAATGTTGAAGATTGCAAAATCCTAGATTTCAATAGGGTAAAGCCTTTTGATATCAGTATAAATATGGTGAGCATATTTAATTACTATAATCATTTTGCTAAGTTTAGAGCAATGAAACCAAATTAAATATACATACTTTATTTTATTGGATACTGTTACCCCAGTTATGAAGGTTTCAGCCAGTTATAAAAAAAATTGTCAGTTAAGATCACATTACGTTAAACTTAAAGACTGATGATTATTTTGATGGCAGGATGGATGAAAACAACCAAAGGTAACCATCTGGCATAATGTTGGCCACTGGCCAGGAACATCTCTCAGTCTTGCCAAAGAAAACATATGGAAGCATATTTCCAAAGAGTTCTATGATCAAGGTCTATTTTACTAATCAAGAACAAATTGTAGGACAATATATTTAAAACAAAATATTATGATTACCTGATAAATTAATTTAATTCATAATGATAAGAGTCCACAAGATCATCACATGTGGGATTAAACTACAGTTTACTAAGAGATAACAAAAACACCCCTATACACCCAGAGCTTTAGTCTCTTCCGATCTCGCAGAATCCCTCAGTCATACAAATGGCTAAGTAGAGGAAAAAACAGAAATGCAGTAAAGATAGAGCTGGGCAAATGAAGTGCAAAACAATTTCAGCCACTAACAGTACAGAAAAAAGGAAGGGGTTCATGGACTCTAACCATCATGAAAGAAATTAATTTATCAGGTAAGCATACATTTTGTTTTCTTTTGTAAAATGGTTAAAGACCACAAAATCATTACATGTGGTATCTGATACCCAAGCATTGAAGTCCACAAGACCACCATGAATAGGGTGAGGCAATGCAGTTAAGGCAGGTATGTTACTAATCAGTGATTGCGGCCTGCAATACTTTCCTGACAAAAGCAGCCTCTGAAAAGACATACATGTCAAATTAATATAATTTTGGGAAAATATGTAAAGAACATAGTAAAGTAGTAACATAGTAGATAAGGTTGAAAAAAGACCAAAGTCCATCGAGTTCAACCTATACAGATGTAATACTTACAAAAAGCTCCAGTTAAGCTTAAAGAACCCCACTAAAAGGTGATCCATTTAATACTAGCAATCATATCCATGAATTTTGTTTATATACAGAAATGTATCCAGACTATTTTTAATTGTATCTAGGGTATTGGCATTCACTACCTCCTTTGGTAATGAGTTCAACAATTTTATTGCTCTTACAGTGAAAAAATGTTTCTGTTGCAGGAGATTAAATCTCCTTTCCTCCAACCTTAAATTGTGACCTCTTGTCAGAAACAATTTTCTTGGAATAAACAGAGCTTCCGCCATCTCTGTATATGGGCCTTGAATATATATTATATAAAGTAATCATGTCACCTCTTAACCGCTTTTTTTCCAGACCCAGTTTGGCTAGCCTCTCCTCATAGGTTAAATTCTCCAATCCCCTTATTAGCTTTTTGGCCCTTCTCTGAACTTTTTCTAGTTCTGCAATATCTTTTTTTGCGATTGGTCCCCAGAACTGCACTCCATACTCAAGGTGAGGTCTTACCAGGGCTTTATATAGTGACAGAATTATGCTTTCCTCCCTTGAATCAATGCCTCTTTTAAAACATGCTAGTTAGTATCTTATTAGCCTTTGAAGTCACTGCCCTGCATTGTGCACCAATCTTTAGCTTGTTATCTATTACTATTCCCAAATCCCTTTCCTCCTCTGTTTGGCTAAGTTTTGTCCCATTTAAAAAATATGTTGCCTGCTTATTTTTACTTCCAAAATGTAGAACCTTGCATTTTCCCATATTAAATCTCATTATCCATTTACTTGCCCATACTTCTAATTTTTGCAGATCCCTTTGTAATGAAAGTTCATCCTGCTCTGACCTCATGACCTTACTGAACTTAGAAAAAAATAGAAATGTCACTATTTAATCCTTGCTCCAAAGAAGACCAAGTAGAAACCTTAATTATTTGGTCTATGGACTCTTCACTATGGAAGGCCCAAAATTGGCAACTGCTCTTATGGAATGAGCAGTAATACAATCACGGGAGAGTCTTCCCACAACCAAGTAAGGCCTTATGCCAAGAGGCTAAAGTAACTGCTGAAGCTTTATGACCTTAATTTAAGCCAAAAAAAATGGATAACAACAAAGAAAAAAATCTAAAAGATTGTGTGGCTTCCACATAGAACTTTAAAGCCCTTGCAACATCATGGTTGTGAAACATTCACAGTATCTTGGTTGATATAAGAACAACAACTAGTGCTTAAGTGATAACAACGTCACTAGAGCACTTATAAGATGCACTTAGGATTAATATTACAGATATAGAAAGAATTATTGATATATGTGCTGTAAAAATCGAATTGGTTAATGTAGCAAATAGCAACAACAGTATTATAGCAATGATATTAAAGCAACAATGTAATGGCGCTCCAAAGTGGAGAAAACAATATATGCATATATACAAACTGTATAATCCAGTGTATATGTTCTGATGCAAAGTCCTGCAATATGCAATTAGTAGTTCCAAAAGCTGGCAGATGAACAGCAGTATTCCAAGGGAGTGTAGGCCGCTCCTCCAGGGTGTTATGCCGCAACACGGATGACAAATCTAGGAAGGAAAGGATAGATTGCGCCACATAGTGCAGGTCATAAAATATAGGTAAGGGCAACAATGGGATCACAGGAATCCTACTCACACAGTATAAAGCACAAATGTGCAGTATTCGCAGTCCAGAACCACACGTCGTCCGGTAGACCTCCGTAGGAAAGTGTCGCCAGAAGGAATTCCTCGTCTCGCCAGGGAGAGTCCAGGGAAGCCCAAAGGTGGTGTAATGGGAGCAGGTCAGTGTCAAATTGCTCACACCAAAGATCCAGGAGCTCCAAATAGGTTGTAAATTGATATATTTGGCCTAGACCAAAATAACAATGATGCAGCAGATAGAGAGTTAAAAAGTAAGTGTCAAATTGCTCACACCAAAGATCCAGGAGCTACAAATAGGTTGTAAATTGATATATTTGGCCTAGGCCAAAATAACAATGATGCAGCAGATAGAGAGTTAAAAAGTAAGATAAAATTTATTCCACAATAAAAACAACAGCAACGCGTTTCTCAGTGTTACACACTGTTTCACCTTTGGGCTTCCCTGGACTCTCCCTGGCGAGACGAGGAATTCCTTCTGGCGACACTTTCCTACGGAGGTCTACCGGACGACGTGTGGTTCCGGACTGTGAATGCTGCACATTTGTGTTTTATACTGTGTGAGTAGGATTCCTGTGATCCCATTGTTGCCCTTACCTATATTTTATGACCTGCGCTATGTGGCGCCCTCTATCCTTTCCTTCCTAGACAGTATCTTGGTTGATAGTTTAAGTAGAGACAACTTTATGAAGAAAGGAATAGCTTTTTTTGAAGGGCATCCTGATCAGGAAAGAAGATAGTGCTGAAAGCCAGAGAAATTGCTAAGAGAAAAATAACCTTTGAGAATAAAAGTTGAAGGTTTAACCCATGCATATGTTAAAATGAAAGGGCATTTAAGAACTCTGAGAATCAGGTTGATTCCAAGGATAAGTAACTGGTTGAATCACCTGCTCAATTCTTATAAAAAGTCTGAATATCAAACATTTAGAGAATTTTCTTGTGATAAAGAACAGATAAGACTGAAATTGGACCATTAAGAGAACTGGCTGATAAAACTTTCTCCAAGCCATCTGGAAGAAACTAAAAAACTCTAGGAATGCTGAAGGAATTCCAATGGTATACTCAATTTGCACAGCATGCCAAAAATTGTTTCCACACTTTATGATATATACTTCTAGTGACATGCTTGCTGGCCTGAATTAAAGTTTCAATGATGTTATCTGACTAACCTCTGTTAGAAAATACAAGAGGGCCAAATGATTACGCTCTGAATGGAGCTTGATTCTGTTGTTTCTGCGCGAGCCTTCAGGCTCGCCGGAAACAGTAGTTATGAAGCAGCGGTCTAAAGATCGCTGCTCCATAACTTGTCTGCTGCCTCTGAGGCTGTGGTCTTCAATTCACCGGATCCTATACGATCGGGCTGATTGAAATCCCCTGTTCCGCGAATCTGCAGGGGGCGGCATTGCACAAGCAGTTAACCAGAACTGCTTGTGCAATAATAAATGCCGACAGCGTATGCTGTCAGCATTTATCGATGTGTGGCGGACATGATACGCTACACCGTAAATTGGCCTCCAAAGTATTCAATTGCATAGCTATCAAATTGAGAGTTTTGAGGTCCTGATAAAAGAAAAGACCTTGAGAAGAAAAAGTGCCTTCAGAAAGGAAGCCATTAAGGTGGGCAAGAGGACATTTAAATTAGATCTGCATACCAGGTTTTGAGAAGCCAAGTCTTGCGATCTCATTATGTTATGTAATAAGCTCTTCTGAGACAGGTCCTTATAGTCTCCATAAAACTGTTGAAGCTTTGCTAACAGTAGAGGTCGAATATCTGTTGCAAACATTATGAGGCCCATGACTTCCAAGCATTGACCAACAGGAGGGAATTAATTGTGATGAAGTCGAGCAAATGCCTGTTGCAGTTTGATTCTGCTTAGTTCTGTTAGAGAACTATAATCAACCCCAGGAAGGACACCTGACTTTGAGGTGTTAATGAGCTCTTTGACAGGTTGATTCCCCAACACAGTTTTGTATTTCACAGTCAACTGCAGAGAGGGTCCTCCTACCAGAATGTTGTCTACATATTGTACTACTGAGATATCCTGATCTTCCACCATACTCAATAAAGCCCTTAAAACTTTGTTAGGTAGCCTGGGGTTCTAGCAAGACCAAATGTAAGTCCCACAAACTGGTCATATCTGTTTAGGAAGTCAAATCTCAGCCACTTGACATGATCTTTATGGATGGTAATGTGCAAATAAGCATATTTTAAAGTGATGGTAGACATAAACTGATCCTCCTGCACTAAAGAACGTAAAGTGTAAATTGTCTCCAAAAAAAAATCAATCTGCCCCTATTAGACACTTGTCTGGAATAGGGCCACACCTAGGAACAAGGAATAATGTCATGAGAGCCTATGTTTGCTCTTTTTTTATCTTGCCAAAAGAAGGCTCCATTACCTCCAGTGACTGTGTTATCCCTGTAAATATATATGTATATGCAAGTTACAAGTTATATATTTATATGGTAGTTATAAGTTCAGCACAAAATATCGCTTCCGCGAAAGCAAAAATTTGTTCTTAACTTAGTAATAACAATGCATGAAAATGTGTGTTAGTATTACAAGTGAGGTGCAATATGAACGCAACCTCAAGTTCGCATTGCACGGAAGCATTTTGCTCACGAGAGCATGCTTCCATAGGCTCCAATGGGAACTTCGCTCTCATGCCATCAGACACAGCATGAGAACTAGTGCAGCAAAGGGGGTAAGTCGTGCAGCAATGGGCAGCAAATATAGATATACACATATTAACACATAAATATATATGTATCCAACTCGACTTACCTACTACTCCAACAGTCCTAAACTCCCAAAGGAAAACCTTTCAGCGGGAGTGAACCCCGGTGGAAAAAATGAGGAAACCCAAAAAAGCAAAGTCCAACCCAAACACTTCTATGGACACTGACTCACCCAATAAGGAAGAAATTCCTCCAACCTGAATAATGGTATTAGAGTATTATATCTAGCCTTTCTGTTATACCTAGTAGAGAGTATTCCTCTTTCAATATGGCTAGGTAAATGTAAAGTTATTTGGTCTCCAGATCTGTTGTTTTTGACCAATAATTTGTGATTAAAAATACAGATTACTGTTTCATTTTTAGGTTCCTTTCTTGTTCATGACAAAAGATTCTGTTAACCGTTAAAGTTGTAACTGAAAACTTGAGTACTTTAATGTATTACTGAATTTAACTAACAGTTTTTTTTCTCAGGATTCAATTTCCCCCCCATACTACTTTCTATTTCATGAGTCATCAAAGTCTCCTTCTCCCTTCCCTATATCCCTCTCCCCACTAACCATCAAAAACATTTATATACTTAACCCTTACATAAAGGGACCTGCTGTCCCACATGTTTCTCAAACCTACCTATAATTAGAAGTTCTGTAAATCTATGAAAGTTTATTTGTTCTATATTGTTTCTAAGAATTTAATGCGGTTGTGTCTGTGGTCAGGTCCGCAAGGCTTGACACCCCACAAAAGCCTGTTACACGTTGATACTGTTACTATAATTAATGTTAACAAAATTTTACTTTTGATACTAGATATGTTGATCAATACTTGCTATTGTCAGGAGATATGTTTGTCATTTTTTTATGGGTCCTGGCTCTCTACCAAGAAGTGATGTCCAGAGATCTTCAAGTTTTTTCCTCCACACTACAATTTAAAGGTACTCACATGATAGTTTCTCCTTCCTACCTCTACAATGTCTATTAAGATAATCTCACACAATGTTAGGGGTCTCAACTCCGATCTCAAAAGGAAAAAAGCCATTTCAATGTATAAAGCCCTAAAAGCACATATAGTAATGTTATAAGAAACTCACTTTACTTATACTGGGACAAATTATACCCGAATCAATACCACACAGTTAGCGGCAAAAAAAAATGCGGAGTTACAGTACTCCTAAATTCTTCACTAAATTTCAAGGAAGAAGAAATAATTAGAGATAAAGAGGGTAGATACCTTCTGATAAGAGGCCTAATCCAGAATACCCCAACTCTAATTGTTAATGTTTACGCCCCTAATGAACAGCAAGCAATTTTTCTGACAAAATTAAGCAAACAACTAACCCAGTGGAAGAGATACAAGACTATCATAGGGGGGTGTCAGTTAGTACTTAGCCGTATTCTACACCTTCACCTGGAACTGAATGGGTTACTTGACGAGATATCTCGGGAACAGAAATCAAACACGCAGCAAGAAAGGTCTAATCACTGTTCTGTTTACTATAAGGCGTACAATACTTTTATAGACTATGGTTACAGCATATAGGGTTAAACAATGATGTACTCATAGTTACATTATCTTACACAGTATTGATTAGAACAAAAGAAGCTCATTAAAATATAATTGAGTAAAAAGGAGTATTTTTCATAAGCGGGGAGTGTTAGATATGAGTATATCTGGGCGCATCGCCCAGCACAAAGCAAGGCTGTTGGACATCTTATGGAGATAACGGGGCATCCAGGGGCATCGCCAGGGACATTCACAAGGCCATTCTAGATATACAAGTATTCCTAATATCAGCATATTTCTTCACAACACAATAAGCTGTTATAATAAACTATAATAAACTATTCTTAACAAAATGGATGACTAAAGACAAAATGGTGTCAGTATTGCTAAATATATTCTAACATACCACCCTTTTATTCTACCAGAATAACATAAAATGAAAACTGAATGACTATATAAAAGGCACAGAAAATTAGTATATCTATTAACAACAATATAAACCTAATACTTCGGTATAACATGAATCTATGTGATAATACTGTAGATCAATGTATTCACATTTCCTGCTATAATATATAGACAAAATTTAAAAACTGAAGATAGGCCAATAGGGCACAATTTGTCACTACACATAGGTACGGTCTCTCCAATACTCTCAGTCTACCTCCCAGCATCCCCAGACTACCGGTCTATCTGCACAAAGACCCAACCAGCCCCCTATCTACCCCCACACAATGCTGCATCTTTATTTCTCAACCTTCATAGCTAGCATCCCCAAATAGCATTGACAATTTCCTGCTCTGAACACTCTCCACAGTGAAGCATGACATGGGAACAGCACAAGTATCTCTGGGTGGCCTCTGATCATTTTAAGAACAGTCTTTGTCCGCTTAGAGCTCCGCCTCCCGCAGACACTCTGCTTCAATACCATAGTCTATTTTCAGTAGGGTTGCTTTGCAAGTGTCCATTTGCAGGTACATGCTGGAAGAACGATGGTTTGTTCATGGGGTAGACAAGGAAAGCAGGTGGACCCTCATAGCAAGGAGACACTTGAGTAAGAAGGAGTCTAAGAAGGAAACAAAGCAGCACAAGATGAACACACACCCTGATACAATCACAATTATGTCCAATATAAAAAAAAATCACCTTTTTTGTAAGCATCACTATTCCTTTAATAGCTTAACTTATCCTATGTCATTTAAAACCAGGAAAACATTGTGGATATATATTACAAACTAAATACATTGATTATGCTTTTACAGAGAATAACTCACAGCTTCTCTTATACAATTTAAACATGAATACTAGGCAAGTTAAGACTGCTAGACTTCATCAAGAGGCTGCATGACTATGCTAAGTAACTTGTGCTAAGGCCTGCCCTGCAACAAAGATGAAAAGTAAAACAATAAAAATATTTTCTTTAAAATTAATTTCTTTGCACTTTCTCTTTGAACTACTAAAAAGTAAAAAATGACCTAGTGTTGCTTTATTCTGCAAAGCTACTATATGTAATGTTTATAATTCTCCAAATATGATCTTAATAGAATCAGCTGTCTCATCTGATATAGACACCACTAATTCACTAATTATTTTATGCAACCTAAATTCTCTCGCACTCCTGTATGAGGAAAGAATACAATCATAACATGTTAAAACTAAAACATCTCTTGAAAGGTAAACATTTCTTTATGGTAAGATAATTATTTTCGCTGACAAACTACTGGAATTACAAAACTCAAATTACAGATACCATACCAGTTAATAAAGGGAAAAATACATTTGCTTTCATAACACAGATCCAATAAGAGCCATTGTAGGTAGAAAATATACCATCAATACCATTATAATTATACTACTCCCAAAACTCATATTTCTCTGTATAATTGATATAAATTTCTAGCTGAGACGTGTCCTCACTCTCTTTATTTTGAGTAGTTTGATTACACACTAAGGAATGATTATAATGGGAAATTCCTACAAAAACCTCCTATTCTCATACCTTTCTCCACCGCAAGACACATATATCCCTTCTTCGTTTAAATATTAAGGGAGGTATAGAAATATGGGGGAACCTTCTGTGTTCTACGATAGTGAAGGGTCTAGAATATTCTGAGATATTGCAGCATTTTCTTTAAACTATAAAGGTGCAAACATATTCTCTATACTCAGTTTGCCATTCAATACGTTACAATACTGCAAGGTTTAGAGTTACACTTATCTAGAGGGTTACTTTGTTAAGTACATAAACTACAATGTGTTCTAATACAAATAAGGCATATTTTTCTGCAGACAAAGCTATATGACTTCTTATAACTAATATGATCAATAAAAATAACACAATTACAAGAGAATACAAAACAAGCATTATAAGTAAACAAGTTAAAACAATACTCCCCTAATTTAACTGTGGATGACTCTGTAACAGCGTAACAGGTCCTCAATTCCAACAGGCAAGGCCCAGTCAAGAGAAGGATAGTCTTTATGTTCTGAAAACACATATTAGGAAACAGTCATAGATTACCCAGAGTCCAGTTCTGGGGCTGGTACCAGCTTGCAAAGCAAAGAATGGATCCAAAAGATAGTTCAGAAACTTTTACTGCAGTATGGTGGTTAAACAAACTTGACAAAAGGTATTTTATCTTTCTTTTTATTTCCTTCACCTAGGCACCAGGCATCTCTTTATTTAAAAGGTTTACTTGCATTCAATCTTCAATCTTTTGGAGAGTGCACTATGGAATTTTATCTGTACAGATTTACCTAAACATGAAAAACTAAAAAATAATTTAGATACGCCTAGATTACGAGTTTTGTCGGTAAAGACCTGCGGGGCTAACGTGCCTTTTTTTTCCAGCGCTCCCTCAAGCCAACGCTGGTATTACGAGTTTTCTGAATGGCTGCGTTAGCCTCAGAAAAGTGATCTTTGAGCAAATTTAGCTCCACTTCAACCCTCAATACCAGCGTTGCTTACGGTAGCGTAAACTGGAAAAACGTGCTTGTGCACGATTTCCTCATAGGATACAATGGGGCTGAGCTGGCTGAAAAAAAACCTAACACCTGCAAAAAAGCAGTGTTCAGCTCCTAACGCAGCCCCATTGTTTCCTATGGGGAAACACTTTCTAAGTCTACACCTAACACCCTAACATGAACCCACGAGTCTAAACACCCCTTACACCTTACACTTATTAACCCCTAATCTGCCGCCCCCGCTATCGCTGACACCTGCATTATACTATTAACCCCTAATCTGCCTCTCCGGACACCGCCGCCACCTACATTATCCCTATGAACCCCTAATCTGCTGCCCCCAACATCGCCAACACCTATATTAAATGTATTAACCCCTAATCTGCCCTCCCAACGTCGCCGCCACCTACCTACACTTATTAACCCCTAATCTGCCGACCAGACATCGCCGCCACTATAATAAATGTATTAACCCCTAAACCGCCGCACTAATGCCTCGCAAACACTATAATAAATTATATTAACCCCTAATCTGCCCTCCCTAACATCGCCGCAACCTACCTACAATTATTAACCCCTAATCTCCCGTCCCCAACGTCGCCGCTACTATAATAAAGTTATTAACCCCTAAACTTAAGTTTAAATAGGAATAATTTATTTAATTATAGTAAATTTATTTAGTTTAATTTAAATTATATTTAACTTGAGGGGGTTAGGGTTAGACTTAGGTTTAGGGGTTAATAACTTTATTATAGTAGCGGCGACGTTGGGGGCGGGAGATTAGGGGTTAATAATTGTAGGTAGGTTGCGACGATGTTAGGGAGGGCAGATTAGGGGTTAATAAAGTGTATTATAGTGTTTGCGAGGCGGGAGTGCGGCGGTTTAGGGGTTAATACATTTATTATTGTGGCGGCGATGTCCGGTCAGCAGATTAGGGGTTAATAAGTGTAGGTAGGTGGCGCGATGTTGGGGGGGGGCAGATTAGGGGTTAATAAATTTAATATAGGTGTCGGTGATGTTAGGGACAGCAGATTAGGGGTTCATAGGTATAATGTACGTGGCGGTGGTGTCCGGTCGGCAGATTAGGGGTTAAATAATTTTATTATAGTGTTTGCGATGTGGGGAGGCTCAGTTTAGGGGTTCATAGGTAGTTTATGGGTGTTAGTGTACTTTGTAGCACAGTAGTTAAGAGCTTTATGTTCCGGTGTTAGCCCATAAAACTCTTAACTACTGACTTTTAAATGCGGTTGGAGTCTTGGAGGTAGAGGCTCTACCGCTCACTTTCTCCAAGACTCGTAATACCAGCGTTAGGCAAATCCCATTAAAAAGATAGGATACGCAATTGACGTAAGGGGATTTGCGGTAGCCTCGAGTCGGGGAGCCTCTACCTGTCAGACTCGTAATACCAGCGTTAGGTAAAAAGCAGCGTTGGGACTTCTCAACGCTGCTTTTTAAGGCTAACACAAAACTCGTAAACTAGGCGTTAATGTTTTTACTTTCTGGATACAGCTTCATGATTTCATCCTGCAAATACAAATAGTCGGCTAGATTACGAGTTGTGCGTTAGGGTTAAAAAGCAGCGTTAAGAGGTCCTAACGCTGCTTTTTAACGCCCGCTGGTTTAACAAGTCTTGCAGGTACAGGTGTACCGCTCACTTTTTTGGTCAGACTTGAAAATACCGCAAATCCACTTACGTCAATTGCGTATCCTATGTTTTCTATGGGACTTGCATAACGCCGGTATTACGAGTCTATTCAAAAGTGAGCGGTACAGACTCCTGTCAAGACTGATACCGCATTTAAAAGTCAGTAGTTAAGAGTTTTATGGGCTAACGCCGTAACATAAAACTCTTAACTAAAGTGCTAAAAAGTACACTAACACCCATAAACTACCTATTAACCCCTAAACCGAGCCCCCCCCCACATCGCAAATGCTAAATAAAAATGTTTAACCCCGCCACTATAAAAAATATATTAACCCCTAAAATTGTAACTTAGGTTAGGATTAATTTTACAAGCAACTTTGTATTTATTTTAACTAGGTACAATAGTTATTAAATAGTTATTAACTATTTAATAGCTACATAGTTAAAATAAATTCAAATTTACCTGTAAAATAAATCCTAACCTAAGTTACAATTACACCTAACACTACACTATAATTAAATAAATTCCCTAAACTAAATACAATTAATTACAATATAAAACAATTATCTAAAGTACAGAAAAAAAACACTAAATTACAGAAAATAATAAACAAATTACAAGATTTTTAAACTAATTACACTTAATATAATCCCCCTAATAAAATAAAAAAGACCCCCAAAATAATAAAAAGCCCTACCCTATACTAAATTACAAATAGCCCTTACAAGGGCCTTTTGCGGGGCATTGCCCCAAAGTAATCAACTCTTTTACCTGTAAAAAAAGTAAAATACCCCCCCAACATTAAAACCCACCACCCACACACCCAACCCTACTCTAAAACCTACCCAATACCCCCTTAATAAAACTTAACACTAACCCCTTGAAGATCACCCTACCTTGAGAAGTCTTCACCCAGCCGGGCCGAAGTCCTCAAAGAAGCTGGGCAAAGTGGTCCTCCAGATGGGCAGAAGTCTTCATCGAAGCCGGGAAGAAGAGGTCCTCCAGATGGGCAGAAGTCTTCATCCAGGCGGCATCTTCTATCTTCATCCATCCAACACGAAGCGGCTCCATCTTCAAGACATCCGACGCGGAGCATCCTCTTCAAAGTCCAACTGAAGAATGAAGGTTCCTTTAAATGACGTCATCCAAGATGGTGTCCCTTGAATTCCGATTGGCTGATAGAATTCTATCAGCCAATCGGAATTAAGGTAGAAAAAATCCTATCAATCCATTTGGATTAGCCAAATGGATTGAACTTCAATCCTATTGGCTGATTGCATCAGCCAATAGGATTGTTTCTACCTTAATTCCGATTGGCTGATAGAATTCTATCAGCCAATTGGAATTCAAGGGACACCATCTTGGATGACGTCATTTAAAGGAACCTTCATTCTTCAGTTGGACTTCGTTGGAAGAGGATGCTCCGCGTCGGATGTCTTGAAGATGGAGCCGCTCCGCGCCGGATGGATGAAGATAGAAGATGCCGCCTGGATGAAGACTTCTGCCCGTCTGGAGGACCTCTTCTGACCGGCTTGGATGAAGACTTCTGCCCATCTGGAGGACCACTTCGGCCGGCTTTGTGGAGGACTTCGGCCTGGCTGGGTGAAGACTTCTCAAGGTAGGGTGATCTTCAAGGGGTTAGTGTTAGGTTTTATTAAGGGGGTATTGAGTGGGCTTTAGAGTAGGGTTGGGTGTGTGGGTGTTGGTTTTAATGTTGGGGGGGTATTGTCCTTTTTTTTACAGGTAAAAGAGCTGATTACTTTGGGGCAATGCCCCGCAAAAGGCCCTTTTAAGGGCTATTTGTAATTTAGTATAGGGTAGGGCTTTTAATTATTTTGGGGGGCTTTTTATTTTATTAGGGGGATTAAATTAGGTGTAATTAGTTTAAAAAAAATTGTAAATATTTTATCATTTTCTGTAATTTAGTGTTTGTTTTTTTCGTACTTTAGATAATTGTTTTAAATTGTATTTAATTGTATCTAGTTTAGGTAATTAATTTAATTATAGTGTAGTGTTAGGTGTAATTGTAACTTAGGTTAGGATTTATTTTACAGGTAAATTTGAATTTATTTTAACTAGGTAGCTATTAAATAGTTAATAACTATTTAATAACTATTGTACCTAGTTAAAATAAATACAAAGTTGCCTGTAAAATAAAAATAACCCCTAAGCTAGCTACAATGTAACTATTAGTTATATTGTAGCTAGCTTAGGGTTTATTTCATAGGTAAGTATTTAGTTTTAAATAGGAATAATTTAGTTAATGATAGTTATTTTATTTAGATTTAATTAAATTATACGTAAGTTAGGGGGTGTTAGGGTTAGGGTTAGACTTAGGTTTAGAGGTTAATAACTTTAATATAGTGGTGGCGACGTTGGGGGTGACAGATTAGGGGTTAATAAGTGTGGGAAGGTGGCGGCGACATAGGGGGTGGCAGATTAGGGGTTAATAAATATAATGTAGGTGTCGGTGATGTTGGGGCAGCAGCTTAGGGGTTAATAATATTATGCAGGTGTCGGCGATGTTGGGGGTGGCGGATTAGGGGTTAATAAGTGTAAGATCAGGGGTGTTTAGACTCGGGGTTCATGTTAGAGTGTTAGGTGTAGACATAAATTGTATTTCCCCATAGGAATCAATGGGGCTGCGTTAGGAGCTTTACGCTGCTTTTTTGCAGGTGTTTTTTTCAGCCGGCTCTGCCCCATTGATTCTTATGGGGAAATCGTACACAAGCACGTTTTGCCAGCTCACCGCTACCGTAAGCAGCGCTGGTATTGAGGTGAGATGTGGAGCTAAATTTTGCTCTTCGCTCACTTTTTTGCGGCTAACGCCGGGTTTGTAAAAGCCTGTGATACCAGCGTTGTCTGTACGTGAGCGGTGAAAGAAAACTGCTCGTTAGCACCGCACAGCCTTACCGACAAAACTCGTAATCTAGGTGATTGTGTTTATAACAAAAAAAACATTTTAGGTTCATTTTCTTCATTTTCTTACTTAAAACAATCACCCAAATCACATAAAGATACTCATCAATACTTACTAGAGCTGTGCATCTTCACATGTCTCACGATTCGATTCAATTACGATTATCATTGTAACGATTCGATACGATTCGATTCTACGATGCATCGCGATGCATCACGATTACTGCACTATTTTTGCCCATTTTTTAAATTTTTCAGAAAAAAAAATTCAAGCAGTCAAAATATTGAAATAAACTCTTTTTTTATTTTATTAGCTCAAAAAAAGGACACTCTTCCTGTGGCAAAGTCTGAACACAGCAGACAACAACAGTTTATAGAACAGTAAATACTAAATGGCAATTGTTGTATTGGTTTGGAAACAATATTATGGCATCAAACTGTAGTTACAGAGTACGTAGTGTAAAAAGTGCAGTGCTCGCACTCGCAGTGTACTTCTTCAATAAAAGAAAATATTTAAATGTATATTTTATATATAGTAAGTAAGTACACTATACACTTGTAAAGAAACATGAACAACAAATAAATGTCTAACCTATCTATATTGGTTTTAATTTAATGTCTTTCTTTACTTACTTAGTAATAATAATATAATAATAGACATTAAATTAAAACCAAAATAGATAGGTTAAGCTTAAGTTACCACCATAATACCTTATTTGTGTGAAAATTGTCCTCCTCAGAAAACAAAACATAAATACCTTATATACGGTACAAAATTACAGGTGCACTCCTCTGTGCCTTCATGACTGTCAATTTGTGGCAAACAAACATCATGTGAATCTGGAACACAACACACAGCACAGAGTGTGCACACAACACACACGTGATTGTGACATATACAATTAGTTTACACAGTTACAGACTTACAGTAGTACTAGAGAGACATTTAAAACAAGTAGCATTGAACTGAACTACTATAACTACAGTTTCTTCTTGATGATTGATTATATTATCTTTATGGGATCACAAATATAATTAGTTAGTTATTAGTTACTGTTAAAGCAGTACTACACACAACTGAACACAGTGAACAGTGACTGAGTCTGTCACTGAACACAGTACACAGCAGTCACAGTCACACACAAAGAAACAATACATAAAAAAGCACACAGACATCAAGGAGTAAATCATGGTGAAGAAAGGGTGGCACGCCACTCACCTGAGGTGTGTGTGCTTTATTTTTGTATTGTGCTGTTGTTTGTGTGTGTGTGCTGCTGTACTGTCTGTAGGGTACAGTATATTTGTGATCCAATAAAGATTTACTCAAGGCTTTTCCTTCCCCTAATATAGTGGTTTGGCTTCAGTCTCACTCTCTGCACACTCATAGACAGTTAGACAGTCACTAGACAGACACTAGAGACACAGTGGGACACACACAAACAAAAACATTCAAAGGCACCACAGCCAGTCAACCACAGTCACACACACTCATAGACACTTAGACAGACACACATACAAACAAAAACATTCAAAGGCAGTTAAGGCACTCAGTCTTACACACACTCATAGATAGATACATACAAACAGCATTCAAACTGGCACTCACTCACAGTCAGTCGTGTAGTGTACTAGTATATTTTATGGAATATGTAGGTTTTTCTGTAAGAACACTAGTTGATCCACATGCTCTGGTTTGAGGGTGCTTCTTTTTGCCGTTACCACATCTCCTGTAGTGGAGAAAACCCGCTCTGCAGACACGCTTGTACCTGGGATACACAAGTATCGCTTTGACAAATGAGAGAGGAGGGGAAATATGACCTCATGTACATGCCACCAGTTCAAAGGGTCTTCAGTGAGAGGCAGAGATGGGGCTTTACAATATTTCTCTATTTCCTCTTCAGCCTTGGCATAGGGGGTCTTGGGTTCTATTGTACCTTCAGTGTCAGTGAAAGACTGTCCCAGCAAAGTCATGAGCAGCGATGTGGACTTTCTTTTGGGAGGAGAAGGGTTATCCTCCTCGATGGGTGATTCTTCTTCCAGAGTTTCTTTTCCCTTAGGCAGGGGCACTTCATCCATGTTTGTCCTCCTAGATGTAACTGTACTAGTACACTCAATCTGTGTTTGAACAAAAGAATAGAAAAAATAGCATTCATTATTACCTCGAGCAGCCAGCCAGCTAATGCTATGTGTGTGCTCAGAGAGACAGTAACAGCTCACATCTATTAGGACTCGGGAGTGGACGGAGGAGGAGGAAAGTTGACTGACTGGCGTTTTCGAACTGACTTATATAATAAACCTTGTACTCATTAAACTAGCTACTAAGCAAGCTACTGCTAGCTAGCTAAGCCTATTTTGTTATGGATGGTATGTTTTATGTTTGTTTTCAATTTATACATTTTTTTTAATACAATTTATATATTTTTCACAGTTGTCACATCAGTTATCAGCTTATGATTCTTCAGGCCAAGACATTTCTGTTTTTCTTTCAGACAGTGGTTTGCTGTAGTGCTGCGGTGAAAATATGTTGATATTCGTCGCACTCTGCCTAAAAGCCTAGAGAGCGTGGCCACTTTCAGCGCCCGCTGGGATGCGAGATTCAGTGTATGGGCGAAGCATTTTACATGAGGGAATTTTCCAACTTGAGCAGCAACAATCATTAAACTAGCTACTAAGCAAGCTACTGCTAGCTAGCTAAGCCTATTTTGTTATGGATGGTATGTTTTATGTTTGTTTTCAATTTATACATTTTTCAAGAAACATGATGCAATTAAAATTACCTCCAAGGATGCAGCCTCCTCAGTCACTCCTCTGTATATCTCCAATCTCTCCTCCTCTGTGAGAATAAAAGGCAGTCCCTTAAAACGAGGATCCAGGGCAGAGGCTGTACAAAGTATCTTCTTCTCTGCCTCACTGCTGTACCTCTTCAGGAGATCTGTTTTGATAGCATTCTTGATCTCATGGATCATGGGTGTGTCTCCCATGGTGTCTGTCATGTTCTGGAGCAGTTGTGCATTTAGAGGGGCAATGAGAGAAACAGTTGGATTGCGCTCTTCTGACATCAGTGTGGTTGCATCTTTCATTGGCTTTAATGCACTCACAGCATCCTCTGCATTTGACACATCTGTTTCATTGAGAGTGCAGAGATCTGACTCACTTTTTCTGACTTCTGGAGACAACAATGTGGCACAGATTGCAGGTTGCTGTTCTAGGAACCTCTCGACCATGTCATATGAGCTGTTCCACCTTGTTGTCACATCAGTTATCAGCTTATGATTCTTCAGGCCAAGACATTTCTGTTTTTCTTTCAGACAGTGGTTTGCTGTAGTGCTGCGGTGAAAATATGTTGATATTCGTCGCACTCTGCCTAAAAGCCTGGAGAGCGTGGCCACTTTCAGCGCCCGCTGGGATGCGAGATTCAGTGTATGGGCGAAGCATTTTACATGAGGGAATTTTCCAACTTGAGCAGCAACAATCATGTTCGACGCATTGTCAGTCACAAGCACTACAGATTTATCGGACAGCTTCCATTCTTCCACGACACGAGACAGTAGCTCCACCAGATGAGAACCCGTGTGAGACTCATAAACTGCTCTCGTTTGCAGCACATGCGACAAGATCTTCCAGTCCTTGCTAACGTAATGTGCAGTTACTGTTACATAAGACTCCGTCGTGACTGAAGTCCATGAATCAAACGTTAATGCGACTCGACTGGCTTGGCTCATTGATGCAATTACCTGAGCTTTTGTTTCGTGGTAGAGTGCAGGTATAACGTTTTCTGTTAAGTGATTGCGTGACGGGATCTTATAACGTGGCTCTAGCGTCTTCAACAGGTTGCGAAACCCAAGGTTTTCCACAACAGAGTAAGGCCGTAGGTCCTTCGCTATGAAAGTTGCCACAGCTTTGGTTATTCTCTTCCCTTTTTCAGAGTTGGGCGGCAAAGTTGACAGCATTGCATCAATTCTTGGCTGATGAGCTTCAGCTAGTCTTGTTATTTCCTTGGCAGTGGCACTGGCGGCAGAGGCAGGGGTTAGCATCTCAGAGTGAAAACGTCTAACGTGATTTCTCAAGTTAGTAGTATTCCCTAGGTATTTAATTTTTGTGTGACAGGCTTTACAAACCGCGTGTGTCTTGTCCAATTCGTGCTTTCCAGTATGTTCATAAAATCCAAAATGTGCCCAGATGCTTGCTTTTAAAATGCTAGGTGCATTTTTTATCTCTCTATCTTTTTTGTCTCCCTGTGTCATTTTAGCATGGCATGTACATATGTGACAGATGATGTTGTTGTCAACGTCGAACTCTGTCAGTGTTAAAAAAAACAAAAAACACTAAGTTCAAGTTGTCAAAATGTCAAGCCGCAAATGTAAAATCAACAAGTACTAGTAACTTCAACTACTTGCCATACATTTTGCCAACATAATTTTTAAAATGAATTGCATTGCAGGGGACATCACTCACTGACACTGTAAGTTACTGTAATATATTACACACTTAAAGGTGCAATGAAACCCAAACATTTACTGTCATGATTCAGATAGAGAATACAATCCTATATTATAAAAGGCCAAGTGTTTGTCTGAAGCCGTCATGCGCAGTAGAGACAAACACTTGGCCTTGAGATAAGGAGCGCGAGGTACACAAACAGCTGTGAGGTCTGGGGAGCGCGAGGTAAGCTGATTGAAACAGCCTGTGGCAAGAGATATGGAGCGCGAGCTACTCAACAGCTGTGAGGTGTGCTGCGTGAGAAGCGGCCACACGCTCCCCAGACCTCACAGCTATTTGTGGCCGACGGGAGCGTTGCGATGGGGGCGTGGCCGGGCATCACGATGGGCGTGGCCGGGCGGGTGCCGCCGCGATGGGGCGTGGTCGGGCGTCACGATGGGCGTGTCCGGGCGGGTGCCGCCGCGATGGGGCGTGGCCGGGCGGGGTCCCGCGATGTGAAGACTTCAAGACAGAGCCAGAGAGGGAGCAGGAGAGGGGGGGAGAAGGAGCAGGAGAGGGGGGGGGGAGAAGGGCCAAAGAGGGGAGAGAGAGCCAAAGGGGGGAAAGAGAGCCAAAGAGAAGGGGGGGAGAGAGAGCCAAAGAGAAGGGGGGGAGAGAGCCTAAGAGAAGGGGGGGGGAGCCAAAGAGAAGGGGGGGGAGAGCCAAAGGGAAGGGGGGGAGAGCCAAAGAGAAGGGGGGGGAGAGCCAAAGAGAAGGGGGGGGGAGAGCCAAAGAGAAGGGGGGGGAGAGCCAAAGAGAAGGGGGGGGAGCCAAAGAGAAGGGGGGGAGAGCCAAAGAGAAGGGGGGGAGAGCCAAAGAGAAGGGGGGGGAGAGCCAAAGAGAAGGGGGGGGGAGAGCCAAAGAGAAGGGGGGGGGAGAGCCAAAGAGAAGGGAGGGGAGAGCCAAAGAGAAGGGGGGGGGAGAGCCAAAGAGAAGGGGGGGGAGCCAAAGAGAAGGGGGGGGGGGAGCCAAAGAGAAGGGGGGGAGAGCCAAAGAGAAGGGGGGGGAGAGCCAAAGAGAAGGGGGGGGGAGAGCCAAAGAGGAAAAAGAGCCAAAAAGGAGAGAGAGCCAAAGAGGGGGGAGAGAGAGCCAAAGAGGGGGGAGAGAGAGCCAAAGAGGGGGGGCAGAGCCAACGAGGGGGGGAGAGCCAAAGAGGGGGGGCAGAGCCAAAGAGGGGGAGGGAGAGCCAAAGAGGGGGGGAGAGAGCCAAAGAGGGGGGAGAGAACAAAAGAGGGGGGAGAGAGCCAAAGAGGGGAGAGAGAGAGCAAAAGAGGGGGGGAGAGCCAAAGAGGGGGGGGCAAAGGGGAGGGGAGAGCCAAAGAGGGGGGAGAGAGAGAGCCAAAGAGGAAAGAGAGCCAAAGAGGAGAGAGAGCAAAAGAGGGGAGAGAGCCAAAGAGGGGGGAGAGAGAGCCAAAGGGGGGGAGAGAGCCAAAGAGGGGGGGGCAGAGCCAAAGAGGGGGAGGGAGAGCCAAAGAGGGGGGGAGAGAGCCAAAGAGGGGGGAGAGAACAAAAGAGGGGGGAGAGAGCCAAAGAGGGGAGAGAGAGAGCAAAAGAGGGGGGAAGAGCCAAAGAGGGGGGGCAAAGGGGAGGGGAGAGCCAAAGAGGGGGGAGAGCGAGAGCCAAAGAGGAAAGAGAGCCAAAGAGGAGAGAGAGCAAAAGAGGGGAGCGAGCCAAAGAGGGGGGAGAGAGAGCCAAAGGGGGGGGGGGGGAGAGAGCCAAAGGGGGGGGAGAGCCAAAGGGGGGGAGCCAAAGGGGGGGAGAGCCAAAGGGGGGGGGAGCCAAAGGGGGGGAGAGACAAAGGGGGGGAGAGAGAGAGCCAAAGAGGGGGGGAGAGCCAAAGAGGGGGGGGCAAAGGGGAGGGGAGAGCCAAAGAGGGGGGAGAGAGAGAGCCAAAGAGGAAAGAGAGCCAAAGAGGAGAGAGAGCAAAAGAGGGGAGAGAGCCAAAGAGGGGGGAGAGAGAGCCAAAGGGGGGGAGAGAGCCAAAGAGGGGGGGGCAGAGCCAAAGAGGGGGAGGGAGAGCCAAAGAGGGGGGGAGAGAGCCAAAGAGGGGGGAGAGAACAAAAGAGGGGGGAGAGAGCCAAAGAGGGGAGAGAGAGAGCAAAAGAGGGGGGAAGAGCCAAAGAGGGGGGGCAAAGGGGAGGGGAGAGCCAAAGAGGGGGGAGAGCGAGAGCCAAAGAGGAAAGAGAGCCAAAGAGGAGAGAGAGCAAAAGAGGGGAGCGAGCCAAAGAGGGGGGAGAGAGAGCCAAAGGGGGGGGAGAGAGCCAAAGGGGGGGGGAGAGACAAAGGGGGGGGAGCCAAAGGGGGGGAGAGACAAAGGGGGGGAGAGAGCCAAAGGGGGGGGGGGAGAGAGCCAAAGGGGGGGAGAGCCAAAGAGGGGGGAGAGAGAGAGAGCCAAAGAGGAGAGAGAGCAAAAGAGTGGAGAGAGCCAAGGAGGGGGGAGAGAGCCAAAGAGGGGGGAGGAGAGCCAAAGAGGGGGGAGAGAACAAAAGAGGGGGGAGAGAGAGCAAAAGAAAGGAGGGAGAGAGCAAAAGAGGGGAGAGAGAGAGAGAGCAAAGGAGAGGGGGGAGAGAAAGCAAAAGAGAGGGGGGAGAGAAAGCAAAAGAAAGGGGGGAAGAGAGAGCAAAAGAGAGGGGGGAGAGAGCAAGGAGTGGGACCGCTGTACTGCAAAAAATTGCCCGTGTACACGGGCTTTAGTACTAGTTTTAAATAAACAACATAACTAACTTCTATTATTTAATTTGCTTAATACTTCTCAGATATCATTTGTTGATGAAATAGCAATGCGCAACACACATTAGTGCACGACACAAGGAGGAGGCGATGCATTTCAACAAAGGATAAGCAAATTATATAATAGGGAAAGTTGTTTCAAATTGCATGCACTTTCTTGAATCAAAAATTGGGTTTTATGGCCTTTAGTTTAGTATGTTTAAAAATGCAGCTTTTAGCCTTGTTAAATAACTTATAAAACAGGGATTGGGTTCTTCGGATTGGCATGTGGCATCTTTTAAGAGAGCACTCACCACATGCATTTGCATTGCAATTGCATTGCATATTAAATTGCATATATAAAATGTATTATATTAAATAAATAGTATACTATTATAATATATATAATATAAGTATATATTATTTAAAATATTTGCACTTCAGACCAGGCAAGGCATCCATGTGAAAAACATCTACAAGATTATTGATTGCAGTTTTGTAGAGGGGCCACAGACCGGCATCCATGTGAAAAACATAGATTAGAGAGTAATAGACAATAGTATACTATTTATTATTTATAATAAATTTTATATAGGCAATATTCAATAATGCAGCAATTTGCAATTATGCAGCAGCCTGAGCCTCAGTCAGTCAGTAGTAGTAGCGTTAAGTAAATAATATTGATTTGATAATTAATCATTTAATTGTACCCCTTATTGTTGCTTTGTACCCCTTATTGTGCTCTTTCAGTAAGCTAATTAGTAATTACTAGGCAAGTAGGCAATGGCATAGGCAATTCAAATTATGGCATGGCAATGGCATTGGCAAAATGTACAACGTTTTGGTAAATAAATAAGCTTTTAAAGTTATTAGTTTCTCACCATAGGTCTCCTCCTCTGTCTCTGTCTCCCACAAAATAAAAATGAGCCCGCCGTGTAACTGTATACCGCCGTGTATACTCGGAGTCGGAATCGTCATCACCATCATCAATCTCTCAGGCAACAGTCCTGCTCCTACTGCGTAACTTCGGCACTTCCAGACACCGCCCATGGAGCGCCCATGTTGCTTTATTGGGTGACGTGACGTCAGTGACGTCAAAACGCTGTACCGCGCACTTTTGCGCACTTTCGCGCACTTTCTGTTACTTGTTCTGGAGGCGGGGTCACGTGGGTAACGTGAATCGATTCTCGCGCCTCAGCGCATCGATGCAGAATCGTTTTATGCCGCATCGCGATGCATCGTCAAAACGATTATTTTTGACAGCCCTAATCAATACTCATCAATACTCCCCCTTTTGTTCGCGTGAAGCACCCTATGTGTTACGCAAACACAATATGACAGCAAACTAAAAGACAATCCATGCATTCCTAAAAGAAGTAGTATACTATCCTTAAAATCAGGCAAAATCAAATACACCTCAATATTCGATTGATACAGCACCCTTCCACACACATTCACTAAAAATAAAAACATAACATTCTCTTAGAAACCACTTAAAACCAACAGCCGGCACAAACTTTTAACAACCACAATCAACTTGAAATTTAACACATATACTTACATTCACTAAAACACGGCACTGAAAAATACTACATTCTTGCAAAACACTACAAATAATTAAAATACTATAACAACCTTATATGCCCTGGTTTTGCAAATTCTACCATGTACAATACTATGAGATCACGCTAATAATGCGAACATTTCAGAAGATCAATAAACTCTAGTTGCATATTTACAAATAAAATCCCTAACCATAAATCTACAAAGGAACACACAAACACCTAAATATTATATTCTGGGAAAGGTCAGATAATAATGGTACAGCCACTGTTCTATATAGCCCCTGCTTGCATGCACAGTGCAAACCCACTGTTAAATAAATCATGTTTGTCACAAATAATTTGTGAAAAGCTCTAGAATCCAGTCTATACTTTTACATAACTAAGATTTTAATAAATACACAAATGTTTGATTACATTTTTTGTATATAATGTGATATTCAACATTTTGCAGTTCTCTGATTAAATATAACAATTGTATACAACAAAATGAGCTTTCTAAAAAGAATAATAATAATAATTTACACTAATAGATTAAAAGGACAGTTTGCCCCAAAATGTCCCTTTTAAATTGTTCCCAATGATCCATCTTACCCGATAGAGTGCCTTTAATTGTTTACAAATAGCTCCTTCATCCCTATTTTGGCACCTGAAATAACTGATTCAGTCTGTGGTATACCCACTTATAATAAAAATGTTATATACTGGAGTCTCATCTATTGAATAGCCTAACACAGTCAGAAGAAATCACTATCTCCGTAGGGTACAGTATAGTTAAAGGGACACTGAACCCAAATTTTGTCTTTTGTGATTCAGATAGAGCATGCAATTTTAAGCAACTTTCTAATTTACTCCTATTATCGATTTTTCTTTGTTCTCTTGCTATCTTTATTTGAAAAAGAATGCATCTAAGCTGTTTGTTTGGTTCAGACCCTGGAAAGCACTTGTTCATTGGTGGATGAATTTATCCACCAATCAGCAAGAACAACCCAGGTTGTTCACCAAAAATGGGCCGGCATCTAAACTTACATTCTTGCATTTCAAATAAAGATACCAAGAGAATGAAGAAAATTTGATAATAGGAGTAAATTAGAAAGTTGCTTAAAATTGCCTGCTCTATCTGAATTACAAAAGAAAAAAATTGGGCTCAGTGTCCCTTTAAGTAATAAAATTACATTTTCCATTGCTCTGTCTGAGCACTGAGCTCTGGTTTTCCAGACAAATATCAGATAAGAGAGAACATGGGCAAAAAGACCAAGAAAGAATACACAAATAGCACTCATATAGTCATCTGATACAAATGTGTTTAGAAAGATATGGTGCAAATAGGTAAGGGGAGTACGCTGGGATAGTTAAAACATAACTTTTATTAATTACGCAAAAAAACAGGAGATAAAATAAAGGGATGTGCAATTAAAACCAATAGCTACCTGGGGCGTTTTCTTGTAACTTTGCAATTTAATTTATAATAATTCAAAGTTATCGTATAATTGAGGTATGGGTACCTTGACTCAATAAGGTGACTCACTATAATATTTGAGATAACCAGTATTCCTTGTGTTAAACGTATTTGTAAGGTTAGTTATCCTAAATTATCTTGCACCATATATTTAGTGCCGTGAGAAACATCTAAAGCCCATAGCATTTGTAACTTTACCCCAATTTTACTGTTTAGAATAATGTATTTGAAGTTATATTGAGCACTATAAGTAGGACAAGAATCATTAGTTGTCAGTGTGATTGGTGCAAATTTGAGGTATTTGTGTTTGTCTGTTGAGTATCTTACAGACTATAGCATTATACCTTGGTATGACATATGAATACAAGTTGGAATCATATCTATAAAGATGATTCTGTTTGACTGCTATCCCTTGGTTTATGATCAATTCTAAGCAGAAATAAACTCTCTTGATTTATAATAGTTGCCGGTTGTGGCTGCTATATACTAGTTTGTGACAATTTTCTAATCCCACAGTCTTTAGGCTTGCCAGTAATTGTAGGTCATATATATTGTGAACCTTTTTCATAAATTGAATTTAGTTACTATTGGCTTGCCTAGAGTGTAATTGGGTATTCACAAGTTAGTGATCCACTAGTACTGCAGCTAGTTATTCGTTTACTATATAGTAAATGACACCTGTTGCATAAATGAGAGAGAGCAGCGTTTAATGCTGTACTTAACAGTCTTATTTCTGCACTAAAATACCATTTTGTAAACACCAAATGTTTGTGCTGGATTGTTACATAGTGTACCATGTATCAGTTACAAAACAGTGGCTAAATCCTTAATTCCTTAAGTGTTAGTGACTCACAGTGAACAATATTCTTAATAATACGCCAGTTAATATTCTACCGATACCTCTGTTTTTACTAAGTTAGTGAGATGGCACATGTTGTCATTTGAATATATATAAAAAACAGGTGTGATTCAGTAGGTATTCAGCTTCTATATGCTTTGCTGCTAGAATGTTAATAAATTATGTCTCTATCGGTAGTGTTAGTTACACATAGCTGAGTTAGAAACATAGATAATTATGCTTTTGTATACAGGATTAAAGTTTGTCTTGATTTGGCAAACTGTTATTTAGTGCATAGTCTATCTTAGTCTAACTTTCAGCTATCTTGTGCAAAGTTGATATGCTGATATCTGTGAGTTACTCTGTTGCTAAAGCTTGTACTTTGATGCTATGCATAGATTTGTTTGCACAAACAAGCTGCAGTTGGCAAGCTGTTTTGTAGTAAATGATTGCCCTGCTCAGTGCTCAAAATGTAGGATTTATCGTAACAAGATATTTGAAAATAACATGGTCCAGTTTCCTATTTGTTAATAAGCCTTTCTTACATAAGTTAGGAAACGAACGGTAGTTTGTAAGTGCCTGTAAGCGTTTATACCTGAACCAATAATTAGTAGCAAATGTTACCCCAGGTTTTAGCTAGCCCTAACAAACACAGGAGCTCCCTGACTCCTCACCATTTCCCTAACATGTTTCGCCGTACACCCCCTTTGAGAAAGCCGAGTGTACGGCGAAAAGAGCAAGCCTAAAGACTGTGGGATTAGAAAATTGTCACAAACTAGTATATAGCAGCCACAACCGGCAACTATTATAAATCAAGAGAGTTTATTTCTGCTTAGAATTGATCATAAACCAAGGGATAGCAGTCAAACAGAATCATCTTTATAGATATTGTCAGGATAGGTAAAGTCCAGAGTAAGACCCAAATGCTAGAATGAAGGTAATAACACCCTAGCACAGTGAGTATATACCAGGACCTGACCCTGCGACAGCTATAGTATAAAATACTCACAGAGATAGGCTGGAAGATGACACAGCAGGGTCAGGAGAAGAAGCTTCAAGTAGATAGGGTTAATCAAGAGAGTTGTCTAGTAAGCAATGTCCGGTAACGTGTAATCAGGCAGGTAGAGGTTAACCAATAGAGTAATCCAACAAGCAATGTCCAGCAACGTGTAATCAGGCAGGTAGGGGTTAAGCAATAGAGTAATCCAACAAGCAATGTCCAGCAACGTGTAATCAGGCAGGTAGGGGTTAAGCAATAGAGTAACCCAACAAGCAAAGTCCAGCAACGTGTAATCAGGCAGGTAGGGGTTAAGCAGTAGAGTAATCAAACAAGCAATGTCCAGCAACGTGTAATCAGGCAGGTAGGGGTTAAGCAATAGAGTAATCCAACAAGCAAAGTCCAGCAACGTGTAATCAGGCAGGTAGGGGTTAAGCAATAGAGTAATCCAACAAGCAAAGTCCAGCAACGTGTAATCAGGCAGGTAGGGGTTAAGCAATAGAGTAATCCAACAAGCAAAGTCCAGCAACAAGGGATCAGGCAGATAGGGGTTCAGGATTCAGAATAAACGATAAGCACAGATTCAGAAATATGATATGAGATACTCACAAGCCAACGAGAGAAAAACAAACAGGCACCGGAGGAGAGAAGACGCCGGAATAAGAAGCCATTCTGACGTCAGAGGAGAGGGACGGCTTCAGTCAAGTTGCTAGGCAACGAAGTGTAGCGCAACAGCGCTGAAGAAATCCGGAAGGGAAAAGAGCGATCAGCTGAGCGATCGCGACAGTGCCCCCTCCTCAAGGACCCCTCCGAGGAGCACGAGCAGGCTTCGAAGGATTCCGAACGTGGAACTGTTTGATCAGGGCAGAGGCACGGATATGAGAAGCAGGTTCCCAGGAACGTTCAGTAATGGGATAGCCCTTCCAATGAACCAAATAGTATAAACGATTACCTTGTAATTTGGAATCAAGAATATGACTGATCTCGAATTCTGAGGTACCATCCACAAGAAACGGAGAGGGAGTTTTCTGTTTGGTGGAAAACCGATTAGAGACTGCCGGTTTAAGAAGAGACACATGAAATACAGGATGAATCTTCAGGTTGTCTGGTAAAGCCACCTTGTAAGCAGTAGAACAAACCTTGGAAACAATTCTAAACGGCCCTATGTATTTAGGACCCAATTTAGCACAAGGTTGCTTCAGACGAATGAATCTGGTTGATATCCAAACTTTGTCTCCAGTGCGAAATGAAGGTGCCTTACGGCGTCTGCGATCAGCAAATCGCTTATACTTTAGAGAAGAGAGGAGAAGAATTTCCCGAATCTTCTTCCAGTGTTTACAGAGATTCTTCACAGTTCGATCTGCTTCAGGAACACCAGAAACCCCAGAAGACATAGGAAAAGTTCTAGGCTCGAATCCATAAGCTGCCTTAAAGGGAGAAGTCTGTAAAGAAGAATTGAGACGAGAATTGAAAGCAAGTTCAGCCAAAGGAAGAAGTTGAGACCAATTGGAATGCTGATGGTTAACATAATGTCTGAGATAAGATTCAAGTGATTGGTTAACTCGTTCAGTTTGACCGTTGGATTGAGGATGATGGGCAGTAGATAGAGATATGGTAACTCCAAATTGTTTGCATAGAGATTTCCAAAATCTTGAGACAAATTGAACTCCTCGATCAGAAACAATGTCCAAAGGAAAACCATGTAATCTGGTGATATGGAGAATAAACAGGTCAGCGAGTTTCCGGGCAGATGGTAGGCCAGTTAAAGGAACAAAATGTGCTGTTTTGGAAAATCTGTCTACCACAACCCATATGGTCTTGTTTCCGGCAGAATTAGGAAGATCAGTAATAAAGTCCATGGAAACATGAGACCAGGGATAATATGGAACCGGTAAAGGTTGTAAGAGTCCAAAAGGTAAACCAGAAGACTGTTTATTAGATGTACAGGAATTACAGGCTGCAACATAATCCTTGACATCTTTGTTCATAGAAGGCCACCAGACATGTTGTTTGAGTCTCCATAATGTATTACGTACTCCAGGATGTCCTGACAAAATATTATCATGAGCCCACCGAAGAAGTTTAAGGCGGTATTCTGCAGGTACAAACAAGATTCCAGGTGGTATGTTATAGGAGGAAGGAATGGAGGCTTGAGCAGACTGTAGAGCTTGAAAAGGAAAAGTAGACAACTGAGCTAGAACTTTAGCAGGCTGGAGAATGGGTTCAGAATCCAACAATGTAGAATCAGAAGTTTGAAATTGTCTGGATAAAGCATCTGCTTTACAGTTCTTAGAACCAGGAATATAAGAGAGGACAAAATTAAATCTGGAAAAGAACAGAGCCCACCGAGCTTGACGTGAATTGAGGCGTTTAGCAGTATGAAGATACAGAAGATTTTTATGATCCGTAAGTATAAGGAATGGCTGAACCGTGCCTTCAAGCAGATGTCTCCATTCTTCCAAGGCCATCTTAATCGCTAACAATTCTTTGTTACCGACGTCATAATTAAATTCTGAAGTATTAAACTTCTTGGAGAAGAACCCCACAGGAAGGATTTTGCTAGTGATGGGATTTCGTTGAGAGAGCACAGCCCCGGCAGCGATCAGAGAAGCATCTACTTCAACGATGAATTGGAGACTCGGAACTGGATGGCAAAGAACGGGGGCCGAAGTAAACGCAGATTTCAGAGTCTCAAAGGCCTGTAAGGCTTTATCAGACCAATGTTTGCAATCCTGACCCTTCTTAGTAAGAGCAGTAAGAGGTGCCGATATGTTAGCAAAGTCTTTTATAAATTTACGGTAGTAATTGGCAAACCCTAGAAACCTCTGAAGAGATTTTAGGGAAGTTGGTCTAGGCCAATCTATAATAGCCGACAGTTTGTCAGAATCCATCTCAAATCCAGACGGAGAAATGATGTAACCCAAAAAATGAATAGATTCTTGATGAAAAGAGCACTTTTCAAGCTTGGCAAATAGAGAATTTTCACGTAATCTCTGGAGTACTAGTTTAACGTGATGAACGTGATCCTGCAAAGTCCGAGAATAAATCAAAATATCATCAAGATAGATAATGACGAATTGATTAAGATAGTCTCTGAATATTTCATTAACAAAATGCTGAAAAACAGCAGGGGCATTGCATAACCCAAAAGGCATAACTAAATATTCATAGTGTCCAAATCTTGTGTTGAAGGCTGTTTTCCACTCATCCCCTTTTCGAATCCTGACCAAATTGTATGCCCCACGAAGATCCAATTTGGTAAAAATGGAAGCACCCTGGAGACGATCAAACAATTCAGGAATGAGAGGAAGGGGATAACAATTCTTGATAGTTATCTGATTAAGAGCACGATAGTCAATGCAAGGACGTAGACCTCCATCTTTCTTTTCAACAAAGAAGAAACCTGCTCCTACCGGAGAGGAAGAAGGGCGAATAAAACCTCGGGCCAAATTATCCTTGATGTAGTCTTCGAGAGAAACATTTTCTTGACAGGAAAGTGGGTATGTTTTACCCTTTGGAAGAGGTGCTCCAGGTAATAAATCAATGGGACAATCAAAGTCCCGATGTGGAGGTAATACTTCAGCATCCTTCTTAGAAAAGACATCACAAAAAGAATGGTATTGTACAGGCAAAGAATCAGGGATGTCCAAAACTGCCACAACTGTACTAGAAGGTTTGGGAGTATTCTGTAAACATTTTTGGAAACAAGAGGATCCCCAGGTAACAAGTTCCCCTTTTGACCAGGAGAAAACCGGATCATGAAGTTGTAGCCATGGAAGTCCCAAAATTAAAGGAAACTGAGGAGAAGAGATGATGTCAAAACAGATGGACTCCGAATGAAGTACTCCTACAGACATCTGAAGTGGTATAGTAGAATATTGAATGATTCCTGAACCTAAAGGTTGACCACTGACAGTAGTGACCTTAATTACTTGGTTCTTGGAAAGCAAAGGAATCCGAAGGGAATTAACAAAATCCGAATCCATAAACATTCCAGCAGCTCCAGAATCTATGAGTGCTTGAGCCTGAAACTTGGTGTTGCCAAAACGGAAGGTGACTGGAACAAACAACTTGGGATTGAGGGTAGGAAAGGATTTTTGGCTTAACTCAGTCCCTCTTTCTGGAGTTAAGCCCTGGCTTTTACTGGACGGGTTGGACAATCTTTTAACATATGTCCCTTAATACCACAATATAGACATAGTCCAAGATTACGCCTTCTGAGACGTTCAGCTTCAGATAATTTAATTGCACCAACCTCCATGGGTTCACTAGATTCAGAGATAGAAGAATTCGGAGCAAGAAGGTTAGGCGAACGAGACAAAGGACGGAAATTGGATTTTAAAAAGGATCTTCTGTTACGGTCACGTTCATGGAGACGCTCAGAGTAACGAGCATCTAACTTGATACATAGATTGATGAGTTCTTCTAGAGAATCAGGAAGATCTCTATAAACTAGTTCGTCTTTTAAACGATCACAAAGACCTTTACGAAATGCTGCACGCAGGGCCCCATGATTCCACATAGTTTCAGCAGCTAAAGTCCGAAATTCTATAGCGTATTGTGCTACAGAAAGAGAACCCTGCCTTAAATCTAAAAGTCCTGCTTCGGCAGCTGCAGACCTTCCAGGTTTATCGAACACGGAAGAAAATATGGATACAAAAGTGTCAATATCATGAAGCAAAGGATCATCCTTTTCCAACAATGGAGAAACCCAAGCCAAGGCTTTATCTTTCATAAGAGAAATCAAAAAGGTGATCTTGGAAGAAGAGGAAACAAACATCAGAGGATTATTTCTGAAATGTAGGCGGCACTGATTAAGGAATCCTCGACAGTCATCCGGGTTGCCATCATATTTATCAGGTAGCAGAATTCTGGGTACTAACTGTTCAGCAGGATGTGGCGGATTATATGTAGGATTAGCACTGGCCGCAGGAACAACAGGAGTTACAGGGACTTGTGAAGGCGGAGTGAGGTTATGCAAAAGAGCAGTAATTTGATCCAATTTAGAGTCCAATGATTGCAGGTGTGCGGAGTGGGTGCCAAGTAGCTGTCCTTGTAGAGCCACAGCTCTGGATAACTCACCAGGGTCCATTTTATGGCCTGTTTGTAATGTCAGGATAGGTAAAGTCCAGAGTAAGACCCAAATGCTAGAATGAAGGTAATAACACCCTAGCACAGTGAGTATATACCAGGACCTGACCCTGTGACAGCTATAGTATAAAATACTCACAGAGATAGGCTGGAAGATGACACAGCAGGGTCAGGAGAAGAAGCTTCAAGTAGATAGGGTTAATCAAGAGAGTTGTCTAGTAAGCAATGTCCGGTAACGTGTAATCAGGCAGGTAGAGGTTAACCAATAGAGTAATCCAACAAGCAATGTCCAGCAACGTGTAATCAGGCAGGTAGGGGTTAAGCAATAGAGTAATCCAACAAGCAATGTCCAGCAACGTGTAATCAGGCAGGTAGGGGTTAAGCAGTAGAGTAATCAAACAAGCAATGTCCAGCAACGTGTAATCAGGCAGGTAGGGGTTAAGCAATAGAGTAATCCAACAAGCAAAGTCCAGCAACGTGTAATCAGGCAGGTAGGGGTTAAGCAATAGAGTAATCCAACAAGCAAAGTCCAGCAACGTGTAATCAGGCAGGTAGGGGTTAAGCAATAGAGTAATCCAACAAGCAAAGTCCAGCAACGTGTAATCAGGCAGGTAGGGGTTAAGCAATAGAGTAATCCAACAAGCAAAGTCCAGCAACAAGGGATCAGGCAGATAGGGGTTCAGGATTCAGAATAAACGATAAGCACAGATTCAGAAATATGATATGAGATACTCACAAGCCAACGAGAGAAAAACAAACAGGCACCGGAGGAGAGAAGACGCCGGAATAAGAAGCCATTCTGACGTCAGAGGAGAGGGACGGCTTCAGTCAAGTTGCTAGGCAACGAAGTGTAGCGCAACAGCGCTGAAGAAATCCGGAAGGGAAAAGAGCGATCAGCTGAGCGATCGCGACAGATATGATTCCAACTTGTATTCATATGTCATACCAAGGTATAATGCTATAGTCTGTAAGATACTCAACAGACAAACACAAATACCTCAAATTTGCACCAATCACACTGACAACTAATGATTCTTGTCCTACTTATAGTGCTCAATATAACTTCAAATACATTATTCTAAACAGTAAAATTGGGGTAAAGTTACAAATGCTATGGGCTTTAGATGTTTCTCACGGCACTAAATATATGGTGCAAGATAATTTAGGATAACTAACCTTACGAATACGTTTAACACAAGGAATACTGGTTATCTCAAATATTATAGTGAGTCACCTTATTGAGCCAAGGTACCCATACCTCAATTATACGATAACTTTGAATTATTATAAATTAAATTGCAAAGTTACAAGAAAACGCCCCAGGTAGCTATTGGTTTTAATTGCACATCCCTTTATTTTATCTCCTGTTTTTTGCGTAATTAATAAAAGTTATGTTTTAACTATCCCAGCGTACTCCCCTTACCTATTTGCACCATATCTTTCTAAACACATTTGTATCAGATGACTATATGAGTGCTATTTGTGTATTCTTTCTTGGTCTTTTTGCCCATGTTCTCTCTGTAAGTGTAAATAATACACAGCACCACCTACCCTGTGGTTACAGAAAATAAAACTAGTAATCCAATGAGGGTATAGTCACGCCAACCTACTAGCAGTGCCATTGAAACCCCCTCTTTTTCTACAAATATCAGATAAGGACAATGAGATATGCTATTACCTGAAACTTAACCCATTGTAATAGGCTGTGATTTAAAAGCACAAAACCAACTACTTAATATATACAAATAAACCTGAAAATACAATTTCTCCTACTTATTTATACTACACAGCTGGAATAACAAATCATTGAAAACACATCAACAAAAAAACAATTTTACAGTGTACTGTCCCTTTAAGGACTGACCATTTATAACATATATATTACATATATAACATAGCCATGATTAGGAAACTTTTATTATTTACCATTACAATTCTACTTCTTTACTGTATCATAACCTGCATATTTAAATAAGAGCCATCACAGCATAAATAATATTACACAGTAATATGTTACACATTTATATTAAAACTCTACTTAATTACTCTACTTGCAACAGAAACAGACCCAAATACTTTGGATACATTTAATAGCATACATAGTATAGTCTTTTCTTTTCTCCTCTTTTAACTCCTTGCATGAATCTAACATTACGCACATAACATACTTAAATCAACCTGCTAATCACTTGCCAGAAAAAACTCTCTTTTATTTACTAGAATGTGACCGAAACTTGCAAATTCTTTAATTAGTTCACTTGCAAAAACAATATATTTATATGCCTCCACAGGTGGCAACACATTACATCTCTCTTCAGTCTTTATTTGTATGAAACAAATATCACTTAAAACTAAAAATGCTATTAATAACACACAGAATTAATAAGAAACATATGACTTTAAAATCAAGTTACAACAATAACACTTTAAAATACTTCATTACAGCATCAGATTTCTTAAACTAAGAAACCCTTTTATATACTCAGTCACAACTTGCATACCATAAATTCAATCCCAATAATCAGCAAACTTTTTTTTAAAGACACTGAAAACATATTTTATTAATGTTTTCTCTATTTCAGGAACACATATATTTCAAACATACCAAAGGCATTATAAAAAAAATAGGATATTCCACCAAATTTAAAATGTATCTGAAAGTGTCCGAATTTGCAAGGAATCACCATTTTCCCAGCAGATTGAGACATAAACAAATTATTTTTAGACAGGATAATACATCCTCAGATATTCAGTGTGGAGTTAACCTTTTACACGTAACACGGAACACAGTGAAACATCAGACAGACAAACACTTATCATACAGCACTGTCCCCCCTTCTGTGCCTCTAACATTTCTGTGCACAGCTCCTTCCTTGAAATGAAACTGTTAACCCCTTCCTAGACCTTAAAGATGCAATAACATTCTCCTCTTCTCTGTGCATTATTTAAAGCAGCTAGTGAGGGATACATTGCAGGCGAAGGAGCTGATGGGACATTTTGATATGGAGGGGGCAGGGTGTTACAATCACACAGACAGCCTGACTTCTCTGTATCTCAGCAATATATCAAACTGTTTGCTGTGAGCAGACCCCATTTTAACAACACAATAATGGCAGTAATAAAATAATATCAGCAATTACTTTAATATTCTTAAGCACAGCACAAATGAAAAAGCCTTGAAGCACAAGCAATTAAGCAATAAGCGTCAACAAGTACCCATACCAGTTCCAGTGACATTAAAGCTAAACTATACTATATGCGTATATAAAGAAATGTAACCAAGGTGAGAATTTAACTCAAGCTAAAATTGCGCTACAACTTTGCGCTAGGACTCAAACCTCCGCAAATGTACACTAAATATGTACGCTAAAACCTAGCAGGACTCAAACCTGTCTAGGGGAGTTAATACAGTGCAAGACTCAAACTTGTGCCACTATAAATTGCGATAGGACTCAAACCTACGCAACCCCGCATTTCCACCGCAGGATAACTCCTTATAAAATGACTTTAACCCTTTATATATATCACTATCACCATCCAAACTTTGGGTTCAGATTCACAGAGGGAAAAGAAGAGTAAAAAAAACACTTATCTACTTAACCAGTGCGAATCCCATGCTCTGACACCAGAATTGTTAGGTGCTATTTTCAGGGGGGGGGTGTCAGTTAGCACTTAGCCGTATTCTAAACCTTCACCTGGAACTGAATGGGTTACTTGATGAGATATCTTGGGAACAGAAATCAGACAAGCAGCAAGAAAGGTCTAATCACTGTTCTGTTTATTATAAGGCGTACAATACTTTTATAGACAATGATTACAGCATATAGGGTTAAACAATGACATACTCATAGTTGCATCATCTTACACAATACTGCTTACAACAAAAGAAGCTCATTAAAATATAATTGAGTAAAAACGAGTATTTTTCATAAGCGGGGAGTGTTAGATATGAGTATATCTGGGCACATCGCCCAGCACAAAGCAAGGCCGTTGGACATCTTATGGAGATAACGGGGCATCCAGGCGCATCGCCAGGGACATTCACAAGGCCATTCTAGATATACAAGTTTTCCTAACATCAGCATATTTCTTCACAACATAATAAGCTGTTATAATTAACTATAATAAACCATTCTTAACAAAATGGATGACTAAAGACAAAATGGCATCAGTATTGCTAAATACAGTTGCAAGAAAAAGTATGTGAACCCTTTGGAATGATATGGATTTCTGCACAAATTGGTCATAAAATGTGATCTGATCATCATCTAAGTCACAACAATAGACAATCACAGTCTGCTTAAACTAATAACACACAAAGAATGAAATGTTGCCATGTTTTTATTGAACACAGCAGGTAAACATTCACAGTGCAGGTGGAAAAAGTATGTGAACCCCTAGACTAATGACATCTCCAAGAGCTAATTGGAGTGAGATATCAGCCAACTGGAGTCCAATCAATGAGATGAGATTGGAGGTGTTTGTTACAGCTGCCCTGCCCTATAAAAACACACACCAGTTCTGGGTTTGCTTTTCACAAGAAGCATTGCCTGATGTGAATGTTGCCTTGCACAAAAGAGCTCTCAGAAGACCTACGATTAAGAATTGTTGACTTGCATAAAGCTGGAAAGGGTTATAAAAGTATCTCCAAAAGCCTTGCTGTTCATCAGTCCACGGTAAGACAAATTGTCTATAAATGGAGGAAGTTCAGCACTGCTGCTACTCTCCCTAGAAGTGGCCGTCCTGTAAAGATGACTGCAAGAGCACAGCGCAGACTACTCAATGAGGTGAAGAAGAATCCTAGAGGGTCAGCTAAAGACTTACAAAAGTCACTGGCAAATGCTAACATCCCTGTTAGCGAATCTTCAATACGTAAAACACTAAACAAGAATGGATTTCATGGGAGGATATCATAGAGGAAGCCACTGCTGTCCAAACAAAACATTGCTTCACGTTTACAGTTTGCACAAGAGCACCTGGATGTTTAACAGCAGTACTGGCAAAATATTCTGTGGACAGATGAAACCAAAGTTGAGTTTTTTGGAAGAAACACACAACACTATGTGTGGCGAAAAAGAGGCACAGCACACCAACATCAAAACCTCATCCCAACTGTGAAGTATGGTGGTGGGGGCATCATGGTTTGGGGCTGCTTCGCTGTGTCAGGGCCTGGAAGGATTGCTATCATTGAAGGAAAAATGAATTCCCAAGTTTATCAAGACATTTTGCAGGAAAACCTAAGGCCATCTGTCTACCAGCTGAAGCTCAACAGAAGATGGGTGTTGCAACAGGACAATGACCCAAAGCATAGAAGTAAATCAACAACAGAATGGCTTAAACAGAAGAAAATACGCCTTCTGAAGTGGCCCAGTCAGAGTCCTGACCTCAACCCGATTGAGATGCTGTGGCATAACCTCAAGAAAGCGATTCACACCAGACATCCCAAGAATATTGCTGAACTGAAACAGTTCTGTAAAGAGGAATGGTCAAGAATTACTCCTGACCGTTGTGCACGTCTGATCTGCAACTACAGGAAACGTTTGGTTGACGTTATTGCTGCCAAAGAAGGTTCAACCAGTTATTAAATCTAAGGGTTCACATACTTTTTCCACCTGCACTGTGAATGTTTACATGGTGTGTTCAATAAAAACATGGCAACATTTCATTCTTTGTGTGATATTAGTTTAAGCAGACTGTGATTGTCTATTGTTGTGACTTAGATGATGATCAGATCACATTTTATGCCCAATTTGTGCAGAAATCCATATCATTCCAAAGGGTTCACATACTTTTTCTTGCAACTGTATATTCTAACAACCACAATTTTATCGATTGCTGGAGAACACTAAACGGGAATGCTATAGACAATACTTACTTTTCACCAATGCATAATTCACAATCCGGAATAGATTATATATTCATGAGCCAAATATTGATCCCTTTCTTAAAGGGCCATTATACACTCATTTTTTCTTTGCATAAATGTTTTGTAGATGATCTATTTATAAAGTCCATAAAGTTTGTTTTTTGTAAAAATGTATAATTTTGCTTATTTTTAAAGATCATTGCTCTGATTTTCAGACTCCTAACCAAGCCCCAAAGTTTTATTTGAATACCGTCAGCTACCTTCTACAGCTTGCTCCTGTTTGTGTAAAGGGTCTTTTAATATGCAAAAGAAGGGGGAGGGGGGAGTGTCCTATTTCCCACTTGCAGTGGGCTTTCCGACTACCTTTTCAACAGAGCTAAACTGAAAGCTTCTAAGTAAGTTTTTAAACCATTTTATACTGGATTTTTATATCAGTATCTGTGCATCTTATTCTTTATAGTAGTGTCTATTACATGCAGTTATATGAAAATGAGTGTATAGTGTCCCTTTAACTAAAGCCACAATATTGGACAGTCGTTTGTCTGACCATTCTATAGTGAAAGTCACTATCTCTGGGGTCCTAAATCCTAACAGAACCAAATCAAGGTCGCTAAATACCAGCCTATTACAAGACAACATTATACTACAAAAGCTCCACCAACAAATTATAGAATTTATAACCATTAATGATGGACTTCCAACCCAATTCCTGTTTGTCAAGCATTAAAAGCCTTTGTTAGTGGTTTCTTGACAGCAGAGTCCGGTAAGCGGAATAAACAAAATAAAGCCAAACTGACACAATTACAATCCGAAGCAAATATATTAAGATCCCAAATGGCTTGCAACACAAATAAGAAACTCACAAAAAAACTAATAAATTTAAATGACGAGATTGACCAATTGCTAAATAAAGATGCAGCCAGATCTATTAAAATTATAGACACACATTACTACATATACAGGAATAAGCCGGACAAAATGCTAGCAAACAAACTTAAAGAAATCACTAGAAACACTACAGTCCCACAACTTCGGCAACCAGATATTAGTAGCACAAATGACCCTCTTTGCATTGCAAACATATTCACGGATTTCTATAACAGCCTTTATAATCTTCCTTCTCACAAGAGAGGAATAGACGAATCTGAAGACTTAGATAACTTTTTAGGACTTAGTGCTTTACCAAAAGTATCAGATGAGGAGCTTGAAGCTCTGAATGCACCTATTTCCCAGGCAGAAATAAAAATGGCCATAAAAAACATGAAAAGCTCTAAGGCGCTGGGTCCAGATGGATACTCTGGTATTTTTTATAAATCCTTACAAGACATCATAGTCCCACAGCTTACTCAAGTATTTAATTCTATCTTACAAGGCAAAGAAATCCCTAAGGAAATGCTAATGGAAAGAATTGCGGTCATACCAAAACCAGGAAAAAACAAACATCACTGCCAAAATTATAGGCCCATTTCCTTGATTAATCAAGATGTAAAGATAGTAACTAGCCGCTAGCAGTTAAAATTAGAGACGATACCGACATCTCTGGACTTAGGGCAGGAAAAAATGCTATTCGCGGACGACATAATACTATCATTAACTAAACCACTTTTATCCCTCCCACCCCTATATTCACTAATTCATTATTTTGGACGTTTATCTAGTTATAAAATAAATGAGGACAAGTGCAAAGTGTTAAGCATTAAATTACCCCAACACGCAAAAAAACTCCTTAAACTTAACTTCTCATTTAAATTGGTTTAGAAAAAGCTTAAATACTTAGGAATATACCTTCCAGCAAATATTTATACCTTATACCAAGTTAACTATCCCCCTATGTTCGCACATATTAGAAGTTTAATCACAAAATGGCTAAAACTCAAATTATCATTTTATGGCAGAATTGTTTTCGACTAAAATGACATTGTTACCGAAACTGTTCTATTTGTTTAGGTCATTGCCGGTTTCAATACCGATATCACAGCTTAATGCTCTTCAGAAAGACTTATTACATTTTATTTAGCAGGGAAAAAGCCAGGATTAACAAGAAAATGATGTGCACCCACAAAAGAGATGGGGTCTTGGACTACCACATTTGGTCTCATATTATTACTTTGCACGAATGGCCCAGACCCTACACTGGTTTAAAAAAGAACACAATCCTCAATGGGTACAAATCGAATCTGAAATTATGAACTCAGATAAGATTACTAGATTAATCTGGACACAAAAAAGCTTTAGACAACCTCCAAAAAACAAATATATAGCGATCTCATACACTATATTTCTATGGCATAAGTTCATTACAAAATATCCTTTCATTCATGACAGATCTAAGATAACGCCCTTGATACTACCACAAACCTCAATAAACCTACTGGTGCAACAGAAATGGGCTAATAAATGGCTTTATAGAATAGCTGATGCTCTAATTGAGGACACTTTTTTTTCATACGAGCAATACAATGCCCTTGATCCCAATGATAGGAATATTCGATTTCACTACTTGCAGCTGAAATCTAGGGTGCAAGAAGTGATAGGTAAGACTCAGATCCCTACAAACACTATATTTAAATTGTTATACTTATCCAAAGAACATATACACTGTGCGATATCTATCCTATATCCAATTTTTAATAGTAACTTCAGGGAGAACAAATCACAAATTATTCTAAAGTGTGAACAGGATCTAGGTAAAACATGGCCTCTGAAGACCTGGAATACTAATCTAACTAAAGGTCTCTCATTCTCACACAATGCCGCTCTCAAGTAAAACGTTTTGAAAGTGGTCTTTAAGTGGTACCTTCACCCAACTAGGTTTGGAAGACTAGAAAGCCTATCTCAACAGCTATGCTATAGAGGATGTGGAGAGAGGGGATCATATATACACAAGTGGTGGCATTGCAACAAAATCAGAGGGATCTGGAACCAGATCTCTGATCTTTTAAGCTCTATATTTCAAAAGCAGATCATACTGACACCTGAACAAGCATTACTACATTTTCCGATCCCACATATCCCAAAAACAAATCAGAAATTAGCCATGACTATTTGCACAATTATTAGAATAAGTTTAGCTCAATTTTGGAAAACTACACCTCCAAACTTTTCACTTATTAAAAACAAAACAATACACCATTACAACATAGCAAGTATGGCAGCTGAAACCTTAAACACTAAAGAAAGGTTTCTTATACAATAGGAGCCATTCATAATGTTTCACGAAGCAAGAGAAAGGAGGGGAAGTGAGATGTCTCAGTAGTAATATATTGCTGGTGCAGAGCTATAACGGAGAGCCGGGGGCCTACACTATTTACTGCTGACCATTATATGCAATATAAAAAAAACATTTTATAAGATTTTTGTTTTTAGGTTCAACTGTTTCATTCTATAATAAAATGATGGTCCAGAAAATAGACGAGAAGACAACGTATACTTGTTCAGAGAAAACTTTATTAAATAGATTGTATTATCTGTAACAATGTAACAGTACATACAGAAGTATTGTGACAATGGTGACATGTTAAATTATTATGCTTTATGTTTATTAATGTTGTAAAAATCTCAATAAAAACAATTTCAACATAAATATATATGTATATAAGCATATACATATTTATTTACATGGTGCACATGGTATTTAACCGCCATATACACTTGGCTTCTTTATGGAGTAGATCTTTTATTTTATCACCCCCCCCCGATCTATTCCATAAAGAAGCCAAGTGGATATGGTGGTTAAATATCATGTACCTCAAAGAGATTTCAACTTACTCCCATTTATCTAGGATAATTTTGTCTAACAATATTTTTTTATTATCTTTGAGAAACTATATAATGTATCCCTCAGAATATTATAGTAATATTTTGTCCTTATAGATATAGTATCTTGCTGCTTTTGTTTTTTTAGGTATTCCAGTGCTAACCGGAAGGGAGGAGGTTAACTCTGGTAGTAATTTGACTATCTTTACTTCTAACATGTTTGATGTGTGATACAGCCCCTCCCATTAACAGGTGATTAACTACCTTTTTAGACTTGTACCCTATATAATGTGTGTTGATGCCATTATTTGTTAGCTTGAGAAAGGGGCAGGGGCCCCAAAACATTGCTCATCTTAATAAAGGTTTGTTTGCCTTAAAGTGTGCCACTTTCACATATTTATTTGATGTACATTTTTAGAGGCCTGGAGAGGGATGCCTGGAAGGTGTTTGTACACCTACAGTCTATGCAGCGTTTGCTTTAATGTGTTGTGCTGATCCTATCTACTTGGAACATAATTGCTATTGCATTGTCTTTTTATCATACACTTGTTGATTATGAAAATCTACCGTATTTACTTGTCCTTTAAGTAAAAAAACAGGTATTAAAACTGAGTAAAACAGCGAAACAGAATGACTATAACCACCCTTTGTAAAACAACTGAAATTTGTGTTGTTTATAGAAAGGGATGACCAACTGAACTTTGAAATATCATTCATGCTTATTCCTTGACAAATAATAATAATAGTATAAATAGACAATAAGATAGGAGCGCCAAAGGAGGCAAGGCCAAAGGTTAAAGAGATAGATGGTATAATATAATCAGGATTAGAATTAGAATTAGGATTGAAATATATCCTCTGTGATGGTGGACCGCAAAAGTTGTATTGGTCCTACCCAATGTCTAAGTAGATTTGTTAAAAGCGTGAAGTCCAAGCGTATAGCGCTTTGGATTGGGGGTTTAAAATCGCATATACTAAAAAGGCAAATATAGGTGCAGGTAAATGTATATTACAGTGGAGAATTTCTCAATGGGAACACTAAATAACGAAGAACATACGTTTTCCAAATAAAATATCACAATTTAATACAATTTCATACAATTCAATACAAGTTACATAAGAAAATATGGATCCATATCAATGTTGAAATAATCTTAAAAACAATATTACGATAAAATCTAAAACAATTAAAAATGGGTGAAGTCTATCTGACAAGATCTTCACGTATATGAGAAGGAGGGCAAAAAATGTGACAGCTGTACAGCATATATAAAATATTCGAATAGAATAACAATATAAATATGGCAGTGAAAAAATGGTAATAAAAAACAAATGGTTATAAAACACAAATATGTAGTGAAAAGAGATGTGATCTCTAGATAGTCGTGATGGCAGTCCAAATTAGTGGAAGGTGGTTCAATCCGTGAGAGAACAAAAAATCAAACGGTAGAATAAGAATAAAGTTCACCAAAAAAATAAAATTCACAAAAAAATGTTTCCAAAGTGTATAATCCTTTCAAAAGTCGTGATGTCTCAAAAAGATGATAAAAAATGTAAAAATATAAAAATGTGGCTAGTGTGTGCACAAACTAGTGAGCGTGATCACTAAAAAACCAAAGAATGTTTATAAACTTCAAAGAGCCTGTGGTTCTCGATAGAGTACACAAAAATATAGAATTCAAAAATGTAATGCAAAAAATAAAACAAAAATGGAAAAAATATATAAAATAACTTGGGGAATCCTCAAAACCTGTAAACAAAAGATAACAACATAGTGTGATATTGTTATAAATATGTACTAGTCAAAAGGGATAATGCTCACCATATACTTGTCAACGCGTTTCGGCCTGCAGTAGAGGCCTTTCTCAAGACTAACATATGGTATGGGTGAGCACCAACCTTTATACCTTTTTCTATCCAATCGTGATCTTCCATAATTGCGCCAAAATTTTGGCGCCAAATAATTGCTCTTCCGGGATTGTAACCCGGCAATATTACCCCGGAAGTGTCTTGTGGACCTTACTTTTGTTGTTTGTCCAAATAAAAATAATTTGGTAATGATGGCCTATTTGGTGGGGCTAACTCGTGCTTTTGAAGCTCTTTTGTGTGACCATTATTGTTTCAATTGTATCGGTGTAGCCCCTTTTAGAAGTCTAAACCGCTTCCTGTTGGTGGGTTTGTTTACACCGGATGCCGTATTTCGTAAAACCGGAAGTCTGAGAATTGCGTACTTCCGGTTCGGTCGTTAGACCTTTTGTTATTGCGTTTAGACCTTAGTCATATTGCGTAAAACCGGAAGTGAAGGATTACACACTTCCGTTTCGGTCGTTAGACCTTTACTATTGATTTCTTCCGGGTTATAATAAATTTTGTATTATATTTTGTGTTTTGATTCGTTGATTGGTTAGAAAATAGATAAATCTAACCTTGGCTCCAGAATTGGAGAAAAGAAATTTTTTTGGAAGGTTATTTTGTTTGTTTATGGCGATCATAATTCCTTTAAGCATATGGGAATTCGGCCTGCACCTATATGCCATAAAAAGACATATAATTAAAATAATATGTTTGAGCATAAAATACTGTAATGTCTGGTATTTGGGCTTAGTTTAAGCATAAACCCATCTTATGTTGTAGGGGGTAGAGCGAAAAAGTTGTTAGATGGGGGAAAATTAGGTTGTTATGTGTACTAAATGAGGATTGGAGGATTGAGTTGTGTGTTTGTTAAACACTTGATGAGGTGTCTATTAGATATTTAGATCTAGAGATTGCGATTCTGTATGTGGGAGGTCTACCATATCTAATTCCTAAGTGAGACTTTTTGATATTCCTGGAGCTATGCAGTCAGTATAGGTGTGTTAAACTGGACATTAATGTGGCTTATGTTGCTATAAGCTAACAGCATAGTGTCACATGTCCCGTGTGTAATGGTTATTTTATAATTGTTGCTGGGACAGTAGATCATGTTCTCTGAGTGGGTCCCTATATGTTTGTGTCGCTTGCTTCTTTAGAGGGGGGACTTCCATCAGACCTTGGGGGGATGTCTTTTTCTCCTTGGGTTGTTATTGCTTCAGACTTAGTAGATGGCAAAGGTCTTCCTTGTTGTTTAAACCCTTTGGATGAAGACAGTCTAAATCAAAGATCCATCTTGATTCAGCAATCAAGAGTTTTCTTTCATAGTTGCCTCCCCTCCAGTTTGGTTTTATTATCTGTATTCCGTAGTATCTGAGGTCCTTGATGTTCCCTCTATGGTGGATGGAAAAATGTTTGTATAGGGTAGTGTCGGTGTTCCCATGTTCGATCTGTAATAGATGTTCTCGTATTCTGTCTTTTAGGCATCTCGAGGTCTGACCGACATATTGAAGGCCACAGCTACATTGTATTATGTAGATCACGCCTTTAGTACTGCATCTTATCAAGTTCTTAATCTCGTATTTGTTATTGGAATTGTGAGAGAGGAAGTTCTTAGTCTTCAGTCCCCTTTTGCACGCCTTGCAGCTAGGGCAAGGGAAGAAACCTTTGATGTTTCTTCCTAGGATGTCCTTTAACCATCAAGGTTGGAATAAAGAGAGATACAACCATGGACACAACTACAGAAACCAGTGGGCAAACCATCGTCGCCAGAGAAGGGTAATGAATTACAGAGACAACAGGAATGGAGACTTCCACTATGAAAATGAGCAGAATCAGCACAATACCTACAGACAATACCAACCTAATGGAGGTCCCAACTCACCACATTGGAACCACACTGCTGAGTCTGGTTACAGACAAAACCATCATCTAAGATGGAGGAACAACGAGAGACCAAACTACGGAAGATACGATGCTCAACAAAATGATAGGAGACAGTATAATTTTGGATATGAGGGAGGACCATACACACCAAACAGGTTCAATAATCAACCACATCAATACGATCAAGAGTACAACTTTCATAATCCTCCCAACAATAGGAGAGATTACCAAAGATACAGAAATACTCCCAATACGAAAAGGACGAGACCCACAGAGGCAACACAGAACCAGACGTCCATTCAATTGGATAGGAGACAGATGAATTTGCCCCAGGCTAATAAAACCAATGTCGAAAATAACAGTGACACAACGAAAGCCTCAGCTTCGGGACAATGTTTTTTAGAGGAACATCATTTCACGACCAAAGAATTGGAAAGACCTTCGATGAAAAGGAAGAATTCCAATATAGACGAACTCCAAAACCCTATCGAAAAAAGAAAAACCCCAGGGGAAAGAGGGGGGGAAGGAGAATAAATGGCCGAACAGAGAAAGACAAGTCTAAGAATCAAAAGGAGCAGGTCACCCCCAGAGGAATTTATAACCTCAGCACTATAACTCTATCAGATAAAGAAAACTCGATTCTTAATTATGGCTTATCTTTTGCTCCATCCAAAAGCTTTAACAAGTTTGACACTTTTGTAAACATTAAACAATTTACAAGAAAACTGACTTTAAAACGTCACTTCATGAAATCCCCTTTGGAAATCGAAGCAAGACAAGATACCCAGCGCAGCACAGATCCTTACCAACATTCAGACCTGAAGCCCATCTCATCCTTTTATCCTATATCCAGTAAGGGTAACGCTATTGAAACTTTTGAGACAATGGTTTGTAGCGATCTGAGGAATATCAGCCAGAAACAGCTAACAAGACATAAACATAACCTATCAAGGGGCCAGATGCAAACAATTAAAACATTAGAAAACAATCGCAACATAGTCATCAAACCGGCCGACAAGGGGGGCGGCATCCTAATACTAAACAAAGAAGACTACGACACAGAGTGCAAAAGAATACTATCAGATAAAGATACCTATGAAGTCATGAGGAACAACCCGATAGGAGAGTACAAGAAAGAACTAGATAGACTTCTAGGCGAAGCCCATAGACAAGAGATCCTTAACCACAAGGAGTTCAGATACATCAGCGTGGAACATCCAATAACTCCAGTCTTCTATTACCTCCCTAAGATCCACAAAAGACTCCACAACCCTCCGGGAAGACCAATTATCTCAGGTATAGGGTCCATATCCAGCAATCTGTCCGAGTACCTAGACAGAAACCTCCAGAAGTATGTGACACATTTACCATCTTATGTGAAAGACTCCACACAGATTCTGAATATCTTGGAGGAAACGGAATGGAAGGATGGTTACCTACTAGTTACGTGCGACGTAACCTCCCTATATACCAGCATACCCCACGAGGGAGGACGAGACGCCGTAGAACACTTCCTAAGAAAAGATCAGACAGTACCCGATCTACAGAAAGAGTTTATCCTAGCAGGGATAAGCTACATTCTGACACACAACTACTTTTCCCATGATGGTAAATTTTACAAACAGTTGTGTGGTACAGCGATGGGGACCAGGTTCGCGCCGAGCTACGCCAACCTGTATATGGGCAAATGGGAACAAATTTTTTGGGAATCTTGCCCAGCCGGCAAGGACCTGGTCTCCTATCACAGGTACATAGATGACATCCTCATGATATGGAGAGGTTCCAGAGATGACCTGGAACACACCTTAAAGGTTATGAATAAGAACATCAACAACTTAAAATTTACACATGAGATTAGTGACACTGAGATCACCTTCCTAGACCTCAGAATAACAGTCGAGAATGGGGAACTCAAGACCTCAACATATTTTAAACCAGTAGATTGCAACAACTACATCCACAGTGAAAGTTGTCACCATGCCAGATGGAAGGAAAACATCCCCAAGGGGCAGCTACTACGACTAAAGAAAAACTGCTCAGATCACAACCTTTGGGAGAGCCAGGCGGAAGAACTAAAAACACGTTTCCTGGATAGAGGATATGATGAAGAGAAACTCAATAAGGATATTGAGGAAGTGAGAAGTAGAGACCGTAAGGAGCTCCTCAGATATAGAGATAAGAGGAAGGAAACTAACATCAACACCAACTCTATAGATGTCGCTTTTATCACCCAATACAGCGAGAATAGGCGAACCATCGAAAGAATACTGGAGAAACACTGGCACCTATTGAAAAATGACGATATCATAGGAGAAACACTGTCCAGTAGACCCAGATTCATATACAGGAAATCGGACAACCTCAAGAACATAATATCTCCCAGCATCCCCCGTCCACAAACAGCCCAAGTAAAGGACGTCCTAGGAAGAAACATCAAAGGTTTCTTCCCTTGCCCTAGCTGCAAGGCGTGCAAAAGGGGACTGAAGACTAAGAACTTCCTCTCTCACAATTCCAATAACAAATACGAGATTAAGAACTTGATAAGATGCAGTACTAAAGGCGTGATCTACATAATACAATGTAGCTGTGGCCTTCAATATGTCGGTCAGACCTCGAGATGCCTAAAAGACAGAATACGAGAACATCTATTACAGATCGAACATGGGAACACCAACACTACCCTATACAACCATTTTTCCATCCACCATAGAGGGAACATCAAGGACCTCAGATACTACGGAATACAGATAATAAAACCAAACTGGAGGGGAGGCAACTATGAAAGAAAACTCTTGATTGCTGAATCAAGATGGATCTTTGATTTAGACTGTCTTCATCCAAAGGGTTTAAACAACAAGGAAGACCTTTGCCATCTACTAAGTCTGAAGCAATAACAACCCAAGGAGAAAAAGACATCCCCCCAAGGTCTGATGGAAGTCCCCCCCTCTAAAGAAGCAAGCGACACAAACATATAGGGACCCACTCAGAGAACATGATCTACTGTCTCAGCAACAATTATAAAATAACCATTACACACAGGACATGTGACACTATGCTGTTAGCTTATAGCAATATAAGCCACATTAATGTCCAGTTTAACACACCTATACTGACTGCATAGCTCCAGGAATATCAAAAAGTCTCACTTAGGAATTAGATATGGTAGACCTCCCACATACAGAATCGCAATCTCTAGATCTAAATATCTAATAGACACCTCATCAAGTGTTTAACAAACACACAACTCAATCCTCCAATCCTCATTTAGTACACATAACAACCTAATTTTCCCCCATCTAACAACTTTTTCGCTCTACCCCCTACAACATAAGATGGGTTTATGCTTAAACTAAGCCCAAATACCAGACATTACAGTATTTTATGCTCAAACATATTATTTTAATTATATGTCTTTTTATGGCATATAGGTGCAGGCCGAATTCCCATATGCTTAAAGGAATTATGATCGCCATAAACAAACAAAATAACCTTCCAAAAAAATTTATTTTCTCCAATTCTGGAGCCAAGGTTAGATTTATGTATTTTCTAACCAATCAATGACTCAAAACACAAAATATAATACAAAATTTATTATAGCCCGGAAGAAATCAATAGTAAAGGTCTAACGACCGAAACGGAAGTGTGTAATCCTTCACTTCCGGTTTTACGCAATATGACTAAGGTCTAAACGCAATAACAAAAGGTCTAACGACCGAACCGGAAGTACGCAATTCTCAGACTTCCGGTTTTACGAAATACGGCATCCGGTGTAAACAAACCCACTAACAGGAAGCGGTTTAGACTTCTAAAAGGGGCTACACCGATACAATTGAAACAATAATGGTCACACAAAAGAGCTTCAAAAGCACGAGTTAGCCCCACCAAATAGGCCATCATTACCAAATTATTTTTATTTGGACAAACAACAAAAGTAAGGTCCACAAGACACTTCCGGGGTAATATTGCCGGGTTACAATCCCGGAAGAGCAATTATTTGGCGCCAAAATTTTGGCGTAACTATGGAAGATCACGATTGGATAGAAAAAGGTATAAAGGTTGGTGCTCACCCATACCATATGTTAGTCTTGAGAAAGGCCTCTACTGCAGGCCGAAACGCGTTGACAAGTATATGGTGAGCATTATCCCTTTTGACTAGTACATATTTATAACAATATCACACTATGTTGTTATCTTTTGTTTACAGGTTTTGAGGATTCCCCAAGTTATTTTATATATTTTTTCCATTTTTGTTTTATTTTTTGCATTACATTTTTGAATTCTATATTTTTGTGTACTCTATCGAGAACCACAGGCTCTTTGAAGTTTATAAACATTCTTTGGTTTTTTAGTGATCACGCTCACTAGTTTGTGCACACACTAGCCACATTTTTATATTTTTACATTTTTTATCATCTTTTTGAGACATCACGACTTTTGAAAGGATTATACACTTTGGAAACATTTTTTTGTGAATTTTATTTTTTTGGTGAACTTTATTCTTATTCTACTGTTTGATTTTTTGTTCTCTCACGGATTGAACCACCTTCCACTAATTTGGACTGCCATCACGACTATCTAGAGATCACATCTCTTTTCACTACATATTTGTGTTTTATAACCATTTGTTTTTTATTACCATTTTTTCACTGCCATATTTATATTGTTATTCTATTAGAATATTTTATATATGCTGTACATTTTTTGCCCTCCTTCTCATATACGTGAAGATCTTGTCAGATAGACTTCACCCATTTTTAATTGTTTTAGATTTTATCGTAATATTGTTTTTAAGATTATTTCAACATTGATATGGATCCATATTTTCTTATGTAACTTGTATTGAATTGTATGAAATTGTATTAAATTGTGATATTTTATTTGGAAAACGTATGTTCTTCGTTATTTAGTGTTCCCATTGAGAAATTCTCCACTGTAATATACATTTACCTGCACCTATATTTGCCTTTTTAGTATATGCGATTTTAAACCCCCAATCCAAAGCGCTATACGCTTGGACTTCACGCTTTTAACAAATCTACTTAGACATTGGGTAGGACCAATACAACTTTTGCGGTCCACCATCACAGAGGATATATTTCAATCCTAATTCTAATTCTAATCCTGATTATATTATACCATCTATCCCTTTAACCTTTGGCCTTGCCTCCTTTGGCGCTCCTATCTTATTGTCTATTTATACTACATCTTACACCGCGGACATTTGGGGATCCGCTTCAGACAGGAGCCACAGGTCACCCTATACACAAGCGCTGCAAGTAAAACAAATTTGCTCAAATAATAATAATACCCAGACAGTTGAAGCGTTCAAGAATGTGGACATATATTTGTAGCGCTGTATTTTATCTCTTGTTTTTGCTTTGTTTGCACTAAAGATGATAATTTAGTATTTTTACTTGTACTTCTTCACCCTGATAAGTGTTATTTCATCATAACTTTCTTATTGTATCTGTTTATTATTTTTTGCTCATAAAGGTTAATAAAAACTAATGATAAAACAAATGTGGACATGTGAGTCTATATTTGTGATGGGGTTAAATATCCGTCTCCAAAAACTAGATAAAATTAGTAAAAGTCTTTAGTCCAATGGTATCCACTTATTCATCATACCAGCTTTTTATGCCTTAGAAGAAGCAAATCAAATAGAAAAGTCGTATTGTAAGTCTATTATTTGGGGCCGAATTATTAAGTTCCGAATAGAGCTTGATGCCCTTGTTTCTGCGCGAGCCTTCAGGCTCGCTGGAAACAGCAGTTATGAAGCAGCCGTCTAAAGACTGCTGCTCCATAACTGATCCGCTGCCTCTGAAGCTGCGGTCTGCAATCGCACAATCCTATACCATCGGGCTGATTGACACACCCTGCTTCTGGTAAACTGCTTGTGCAATGTTAAATGCTGACAGCATATGCTGTCGGCATTCAGTGATGTCTGTCGGACATGATACGCTACAGCGTATCATGTCGGACATTGATAAATCGGCCCCTATAAGTATAGCTTATATTTGCTTCATATATTTATCGCAATAGGAGGCCCGGGACATATGGACGTTTCATGTACTCAGATTCAGACAGAGCATACAGTTTTAAGACACTTTCCCATTTACTTCCATTATCAAATTTTGTGCAGTCTTTTTATATTCACACTTTTGGGCGAACATGTGCACATGTTCACAGGGTATAATAGTCTGTAATTGGCTGATGTCTGTCACATGATACAGGGGCCAAAAAAATTGGAGAAAAAATCAATTTGTCAGTGAAAAAAAAAATCTACTGTTTATTTGAAATTCAAAGTAGGAGTTAAAGGAACATGAAACCAAATTTTTTATCTTTCATGATTTAGAAAGAGCAGCAATTTTAAACAACTTTCTAATTTACTTCTATTATCTAATTAGCTTCATTCACTTTATATCCTTTGCTGAAAAGCATATCTAGATAAGCTCAGTGGCTGCATATAGATGCCTCGTGTGATTGGCTCACCCATATGCATTGCTATTTCTTCAACAAAGGATATCTAAAGAATGAAGCAAATTAGATAATAGAAGTGAATAGGAATGTTGTTTAAAATTGTATTATCTATCTGAATCATGAAAGAAAACTTTTGGGTTTAGTGTCCCTTTTTTTTTTTAAATAATTTTTATTTAGGTAGAAATGACATATATAAATAGCATCATATACTTTCATGGCAACATACCTATATACATACATCAAATCTTGCGCATTTAATACATAGACATGTCTTAGAACTATAAACAATATTAGTAATTCCTAAACAGTAGGAAATATAGTAGGCCATGAGCGGCACCTCATTTTATATATAAATACTTGAACATAGACAAAGCATAACATATCAAGTGCTAATCATGAGACCTAGTTTTCGTAATAGATCTCTAAAAGGATAGAAATAGGTCTTTGTATGTCCACAACATAGGCAACAACCAGGAAATGTGATACTCTAGAGCTGCTTGACACAGTACATAGTCATATAACAAGAATAAGGTTATTTTATAATATTGAGTAAACCCATTATCAAGAGAAACAGGGCCACTTTTGGACCTTAGATATTCTATATAGTACTCAAGATTAGTAAAATACATATGCTCTCACAAATATGCAGGGTCACTCTTAGACCTTTTAAGGATCCAAATAGTACTATTTTAGGATCATTTAAGTAACATCCTTATTAAAGTAATATTTATGCATACACTAACTTTTGCAGGGCTTCTAGAGATAGTGAGCCAGTATTATAAGTACATCTCTACATAAAGACGAATGCAAGCAGCAAGTAGATATTTAAGCATCCATATGGATTGAGCGCTCTCCAATAAAATATTATGTAAATACAACTTAGCATATTTATCTCCTAAGTAAAGAAGATACAAACAATTTAAAAGGAATAGGGAGGTTATTAATTGCGCTAGCCTCTGTTAGACTCTAAGAGATTTAATTAATACTTTTATATGTGCCAAGATAAATGCTGTTTAACCAGATATCCTGCAGGATTAGAGTTACAGATTCCAAAATCAGCCATTTCTGCAATAATAAAACCTTCTTGTACATGAATCGCACTAGTGAGTATCCCACCTGGAACATTTAGTTTTCTACTAAACTCTGTAGATAGAATAGTTATCTAAAGTTACTTATTTTCCCCCACGTCTAATGAAGCCCCTATAGGACCTCAAGGATCTCTGTCTTCTAGTCTGGGGGTACAGGCCTCTTTAGGGCCTGCCTATTAAAAAAATATATACATACAGGAGGAGAACTATCTTATGTGTAGCAGGAGCATGGCTATTATCCCTTAAAAAGATATTAAGCATTTGATGGGTATAACTTCTCTTCCAGTAACAAGAACAGAGCCAGGCCTCTCTGATTAGCATTTTTACTCAGTTAATACTGTAAAGTGGGAATTATATAACATCTAACCAAGGGTATATTCTTACAGGGCCCAACAAAACATTACAATAACTCAGTGCAAAGTAAAGAGTAGTCCCATTTGTAGATAGACTTGCCGTACCAGCCATCAAGTATATAGGTACTAAGTTAAGAATAAACTCAGGGGCCTAATAATCTCAGAGATACTTGTAGTGGCCATAGCTTCAAATTTAGCGTCTCTCAGGATAGAGTCCGATTCTAAGTTCAATAGGGTGCAGTTCATAGAGGAAAAGAAAATTACAGAGTCAGACCTGGCACCTTAGGGTCTGCCGTTACCTTGAACTCTTCATCCGACCCCCATTTTGATACGGATGTCTAAGTCTGAATTGCCTCTTGGAACCCTGTCGGGATCCAGAGTGACAGGATAGTAGAAGGCTATCAACCGTGGATTCTCACCCGCAGAGCCAATCGCTCTGGAGCCGGCCGCTCTCCTCCATGTGACTAGGCAGGCAACAAAGGTCTGGGGATCTTCCACAAGATTACCACTATGTTCCTCTATTGGTTCTCGTCTGTCGGTGGCAGTCCCTTCAGATCCAATGATCCCCTCAAGCAAGGTATGTTCCAGGAGAGCTCCTGAATCGCTGACATCTCCCGAGCTTTCTGTTTCAGGGCTACTCTCCCGCTGCTCCCTTTCTGGTATATTGGCTCTAGTATATGAGCTCTCATCCAGCTGCTGATTCGCACTCTGAGCACTTGACACTATCGGCCCCACCTCAGTAGGCCCACATGGTTCCTCCCCAGGGGCACCTGCTAGTGCCATAAGTCGGTCAAATCTGTGGTTTATCCACAGCTCGGATTGAGCAAACAAGGCTCGAATCTTGATATAGAGGTCCTCCTCCATGTTGTAGGTATTGGGCAGAGGGTGTCAATTTTCTCTGCTTACCCGGGGTCCCTCTCCTCAGAGGCCACCAGGGACACTCAGCGGTCCAGTATGGGAAGTCCTGCAGCAATAAAAAGATTTTTTTTATATAGGTCCAGTCAGCTCAGTGTTCTCTGCCTCCTGCGATATAGTTTCTTGCTGGATGCCTATTCAAACTCTTAGATTACAGGCGCATTGTAATTCTTTATGGCAGAGCTCCCAATTTAGCGGCCATCTTAGACCGTGGCCCGGACACACCCCCCTAAATCTTTTTATTATGCACTTGTTAATTATGCAATTGTACTACATTGAGTGGTCCTTTAACCTATTTGGCTTAGATCTGAAAACATAATCTAAAATGTTGTAGTTTCTGATTCTGTATTAACTACTATTTTATTTTGTACAATTCAAAAAGGGTAATCACGTAGTCAAATTGTATTCTGTTGTAGATGAGGATAAAGCCACTAATTGGAGCACATGCATGAATACCTACTCCTTATTGTCTCACTAGCTGCATTCTAACCTAGGACCCGATGACCTAAACTTTGCCAGTTCTGATGTGGTTTTTCATGCCGACCCTCGCAGGGGTTGCCTTTGTGGAATTATATTTAAAAAGGTGCAGTTCCTGCGAATGACGAGATGTTTCCTATAGAAAGTAAAGGAGCTCACTGGAAAGGGAAACTTTGTTGGGTAGAGCGAAGTTAGCAATAAGCAGGGGCAGACTTTAAAAATAAAAAACAAATCACATTGTGTTGCTTTCTGTGTATAGCATCTTAAAATTGCCTCTATTTTCCTATGCATGTGTTTTTCTATTAGTATATTAAGAATTCTGCATATTTTGTCACAACCTCAGCACCTTTTAGTTTGCAAGAAAAAACAATGAGACCTGTAGGGCGAAAATGTTTCGATAATTATGCTAGGATTTTAGAGACAATTTCATACATGCCCATGGAACACCCATGTCCAGCCCATTGTATGATAAACAACAATTGTGCTTTGTACAAATTATTTTGTATATATAGTACAAATTTCTGTGTGTTTTTTGCACATTCAATATACTTAAATTACGATTTATGTTGTGCTTATCTAATATGATCTATTCCTGTGTAATTTACATATAAATTTTACGTTTTTTGATCATATATATTTTTTGATAAAATATGATTTTTGGTGAAAAATGTTGTTAGAATTTTTGATTCACCTTAATACATTTTTTTCCTGTGTATTTTTAGGTGACTGGTTCAATTATTTGTTTAGTGTGATTTTTAAATTTTAATTTTCATTGTGCACTTTTGTAATGTATGTAAATAGAGGGGGTGGAAATAGCGCTGGAACTGAAAACGTCAGATATATGCAAAAACATTTAAATTAATACAATTCCTAAGATAATATTAAAAGACCATAAATAAAGAAAAAATTATTTGCGCTACTGAAAACAAATAAATGTAAACAGAGCTAAGACATATATGATGAGTGCAAATACTGAGGATAAAGATAAGTAGCACAAGAAAATAGAAATAAAAAATAATAAAATAGATAAAATAAAATATAATAAAATAACCTAATACTCAGGGGTACAAATGGTAATTTATGCCCTTCTAGATATAAAAAAGGACAAAATTTAACAATAATAACGTTGTGGTATAATAGGGGGAGATATTCTATATAAAATAACTTTATAAAATCATATGCAATCATATAGTCAAAGGTAAAAGATATATCTCAAAATATGAGTAAAAATAATAAATTAATGACACAGTATTTAATACATTAAAACAAATACATTGGGCATACAGAAAATAGATATCCCACAAAACGAAAATCCCCAAAACGGATCTAACATATAGATATATAGCCCAAAGAAGTGCACACGTGTGAATATCACAAATAGTGAAGTATACAGGACTAAACACGTGTGGGACAGAACATGTATAAGAAAAAACACAAAAGCAAATATAAAATCACAGTTATAAAAAAATTCAAACTGTCTTAAATCAACAACATATGTCGCAAATGGAAAATATTAAAAATATTCAAATATACAATTAATCATAGTTAATCACAGGAAAAAACATCCTAAAATGATTGGTGCATAAAAGACCTGAAAATGCCTGAAAAAACAAGCGTCTCTTTGAATAAACTGCAGTCCTTATGTTCAGATTTTCTTAGGCTGCACATTAATGGTAAGACAGCAAATTGTGCAGTTGAAATACTGTGTGCACAATATTCTCTGTAAAAAACAGATAGAGAACTTTTCTCAGAAGAGTGCAGAGCAGCAATAGAATATAAATATATCCGGACTTACAGTTAGGTATTCGACAAGCTGCTCCTACTACGAGTTCCTGGGCTGCCTGGGAGTAACTCTGTGTAGCTGTAAACTGATTCAGCGTCCACTAGGTAGCTGGTTCCAATGTATCACAGGTCTGAATTTCCAGACTACGGTGGCCTTTCTCAACCAAACAACGAAGCAACACGTTTCAAATAATCTTTCTCAAGCTTCTAATCTAAGACCAAGGAACGGCTTCTTATATAGCCGAGATTTAAACATGGTGGTATTTTTCATGTGTTATTTAAAATTCCCAAAACATATACAAGATCTATTATTATTGTGATAGATTTCAAGAGGATGTTTAATCAGAGCGTTCATTCCTTTTTATTATAAGATTACTGCTTATTTTTTATTAAAAGTGTTGCGCCGCTCTAGCCGTTGCTAGGGATGCTGCGCCTTCTGTTATGCTCGTTTCCTAGGGGGGAGTCGGCTCCTCTCTGCGTGCAGTGGTGACGTCATCGCCGCACGTTTTCCCTGTTCTGAAGCCAGTTGGATCTCCTGTGGCGAACCCTGTGCCTATGTAAGTAACTCACTTGCTACCTATCACTGCCCAAGTATAGTTGTTACTTACTGTTCTCCTGGGTGTTCTTTATTCTTATGCTGGACTGTTATATTGTTGCTGAACCTTGCTTGTCTGACCACTTTGCCTGTTTACCCCTTAACTGCTGGATTGATATACTGCTGCTGAACCTTGCTTGTCTGACCACTCTGCCTGTTTAACCCCTTTTTCTCTGGATTGCCTTACTGTTGCCAAACCCTGCCTGCCTGACCATCCTAGTGGTTTACCTCTGGACTGTCTTACTGTTGCCAAACCCTGCCTGCCTGACCATACTAGTGGTTTGCCTCTGGACTGCCTTGCTGTTGCAAGGTCCTGCCTATCTGACCTTTTTGGTGGTTTGCCCCTGAACTGCCTTTCTCTGGTTTCCTGACTGTTGCCGCTGAGGACTTTCCTGCCTGTGGTGAGTGCCGCTTACCTCATCTTACAAACCTTCTCTGCTCTGGGATATTCCCTATCTTTCAGGCTCGACGCCGGGATATCAAGACTATTGGCCGAGTTCGGTCTGATAGTGGAGTATCCCACGAGCATTACAAAAAGATTACTATTCAATACATTTTTTATAGGATATTTCTTTAGCTATGAAAATATATCAGGAACTATGATATTCATTTGTGTAATGCCGTTTTTATATATATACTGCTGGTGCTGGTAATATGCAAATTGTATATGTTCTGTATATATATATTTTCTACTGGTTTATTTAGGCCCCTTTTTGTGGTGTAGGTCATGTGCTATCAATTCCACAAATAAGTAATTTGGTATATAATATACATTTTTCTAACTGCATAGCTCTACATTTTAAAAAATAAATAGTAATCTATTAATAAAAAATAAGTAGTAATCTTATAATAAAAAAAGAATGAATGCCCTGATTAAAAATCCTCTTGAAATCTGTCACAATAATAATAGAATCTTTTATATGTTTTGTAATTTTAAATAACACATGAAAAATACCACCATGTTTAAATCTCAGCTATAAAAGAAGCTATTCCTTGGTCTTAGATTAGAAGCTTGAGAAAGATTATTCGAAACGCGTTGCTTCGTTGTTTGGTGGAGAAAGGCCACCGTAGTCTGGAAATTCAGTCCTGTGATACATTAGACAGCGAAAGGACCAGCATAGGACTGTAGCAACCTAAGGGTTACGGCTAGAATGAGTGAGATAGGAGAAGAGGGCTGGGTGGAGAAGCTAGTGCAACATTGTTGCAAGTGTAGGGAGGAGTCCCTGGCCTAACCTTAAAAAGACCTGAACGTAGCTTCCTGTCCCTCTTTCTCCGATACAGCAAGGGAAATATGTAAATGTCTTCGAATTATCTCCCGAAGCTTACAAGCAGAAAGAAAATAGTTCTGATGGCACAGGTCCCAAACAGTTTAAACGCCCTGAGACATTCGAGGAATGGCTTATTTGCTTTAGAGTCTTTTTTTCGGGTTACCTAGAGCAGGGGTCGCCAACCTTTCGGACCTCAGGGACCACTAAACTTACAATTTTGAATCCTGTGGACCACTAACATTATTTTTTTTTTAAAAGGTACAAGCCTGTATATGTATATGTGTTTATGTATATATATATATATATATATATATATATACACACATGCATACTGTACATAACTAGTATAACCATAGCTAAGTTTACATTATGTATATATTTACACATTTTTAAGAATTATTTTTTGGAATTGACTAACTGAATAACATAACTGAGAGAATACTTCCAAATGACAGATGACCGGTGAGTGCCATCTTTTTAGCTTGAAACAGAGAGGCAGAAAGTGAGGGAAAAAAAATAATTATTTTTAAAAAGGACCACAAGACTTCCAAGTCACCTCCCTAGTTAGGAATTATTCAAAACTACTTATGATCATGCACAGACATTGGAGTCATAAATTAAGTTTATATCAGAAAGCTCTCAATATGGATGTGAGCTAACCACGACTGATGTTACTGTCAGTTTCTATAATACTGGTGGGATATGGCTGATCTGCTGGATGACAATTTCTGGAATTCAGGTGGAATGACTTTGTGCGCTGGAAAATTATTAGAATTAAAAATAATTAATATTTATTTATTTTTTTTTTAAAAAGGAAGATGGAGGGGAGGAAGACAAAAAGTGATGTAAGTCCATCTGAAGGAATTAGGGAAACTACTACAAAGAGATAGGTAAAGGGAAGAAAATAAATGAAATATGAGAAAACATTTTTTTAAGATTTACTTTTTTTATATACTTTAATTCCACTATTTCAAGCCAAGAGAACAGATGTGATAAAGGAGGTGCCTGTAGTTTCAGACACACTTGTAAGTTCTGCAGTGGACCCCACCCAGGGTGTGATTGCAGGAAGAAAAAAAATGATCCCTGTATCTTCAAGAAGTTCTGATAAGTACTGTGACCTGCGATCGGTGTACCAATACCCTCACATAGTAAAAGACATGTTAGTAAAATAATTGAACCTGGGGCATATGATTGGCCTCTTTCCCCATCCTCCGTTTGACAACTTTATTGTGTCACCTTTAGGAGTAGTCCCTAAGAAAGAGCCAGGGAAATTTCACCTAATACAGCACCTCTCCTATCCCAAGGGAAGTTCAGTGAATGATGCCATTAATCCTGAGCTTAGCTCCGTGCGCTATCAATCTTTTGACAGCGCTCTGGAGCTAGTTAAGGGAGCTGGGAGAGGTGCTTTGTTGGCAAAATTGGATATTGAGTACGCTTTTTGCTTGTTGCCCCTACACCCTTTAGCCTTTCCACATATGGGATATAAGTTTGATGGTGGTTTCTATGTGGATCGCTGCCTTCCTATGGGTTGTGCCATTTCTTGTGCACTATTTCGAGAAGTTCAGCACTTTCCTCCATTGGGCAGTGGCCGTATGGTTGGCAGGGATCCCGTAGCACACTACTTAGACGATTTCTTGATAGTGGGTCAGGAGGGGTCGAATGACTGTCTAGGTGTCATGAATGCAATGTGCAAGCTCATGTCCCACTTCGGTGTTCCCCTCGCGGAGGACAAATCGCAAGGTCCTTGGACATGTTTAACATTTTTAGGTATAGATATTGACACCAAAAACATGATATGCAGGCTTCCTTTAGATAAGGTGCAGGGTATGCTTGAGGTGGTTCAAGCGGCTGTTTCCTCTAAATGCATTACCTTAAAGCAATTACAGTCCCTCCTTGGCCGTCTTAACTTTGCCTGCAGAGTTATTCCCATGGGGAGGGTTTTTAATCGTAGTTTGGAGAGTAAACTTTGAGGAAAGGTTAACCCATCAGCCAAAATTTACATCTCACAGGGCATGGTAGCTAACCTAAAAGTCTGGGAGTCTTTCTTAAAGAACTTTAATGGTATTCGTTTTTGGCGCTCTGCTCCTATCTCTAGCCAGCTTTTTCCCCTTTTTACTGATGCGGCTGGGTCTCGGGGTTATGGGGCATATTTTCAGGGGACGTGGAGTACAGGCCCTTGTCCTACAGATTGGAAGGATAGAGGGTTAACTCGCAATTTCACGCTCCTTGATCTTTTTGCTATAGTCTTGGCCATTGAACGCTGGGGGAAGCAGTTTGCAAACAGAACAGCTATCTTCTGGACAGATAACCTGAGTATCGTGCATGCAGTCAATGGCTTGTCAGCCACCTCAGCAGGAGTGGTTTGCTTGTTACGGCATTTTATTTTATGCTGTCTAGAACTTAACATTCAGTTTCAAGGGGGAACTTCCGGGCGGCGGCCATGACAGGCTGCTTAATTGCTAGCTGCTAAAGGCTTTTATATCAATCTAACTAAAATCAACTTTTACATTTACCATCGCTTACTTATACACAGTCTAAGAGACTCAGCTGAAGGAGCCCTTCAATTAGAACTAATTATTATTCCGATCAGAGCCAGCTACAGGTAACCGGAGACTTTCTGAGATTGAGGCCTCCTAACTAACCCCCCGGCGGAGTGCTTTTGGGCCTCTGTCATTAAGAAGTACCTTGAGAGTACTGATCCTGCCCATTTATAGCGGGGATTAATCTGTCAAGCATACCGGATGGAGCCCAAGGAAGTTATTTTGCTAGAGCGGATAGCCTATATCCTGGATGATCATTTTGCACGGCTCATGAATGCAGTAGTTACAGCATGGGGAAATGGCAAAGAAGCAGTCCCTCAACAAAGTGTGGACACAGTGAATGTGGTAGCGCCTAGCCTGGAGCCTGTCAAGGAGGAGAACCTCTTAGCGAAAGGACGGAATGAGACACCACAAACAGATGAGTGCCATCGGGAGAGAGTGCTAGCACTGGATAGCACTGCAAATCTTGAACAGACCGGGACTCACTCTATCACCGCAACCCAGCCCCTCCCCGCTTTACATTCAACCCCTATGAGAGCGGTGAGCCGAGATACTCAGAAAAACCAAGAGGTCCAGTATAATACCTTATTTGCAGTCATCCCGGTCCTACAGTTCGTCACAATGACATCAAGGGCAGAATGGCGAATGTCTGCCAAGATAAACGAAACAGCAGTGGTCCTGCACTGTTTTGAGTACAACCTGCTTATCACGAGGAGACTCTTTCAGAGATGCAGTCCAGCTTGCTTGGACTTCTGTTGCTGTCCCATATATCCCAGGTACTGTATCGGTGTGCTGAAGACTGGGTTAGGTTAGCTACCAATATATGCACGGACTATGGAGGTGAGCAGTAAACTCTCGACAGCTTCTATTGTGTTCTAACACCTATATTTACACAGACTTTTGACCTCTCATCTGGGAATTTAGCTTGGCCTGGACTTACAACTAATAACCGCTCAAAGGCATAAGCTAAATAGCAGTATCTTTTGTTGGGTAATGCATGAACACATTGGATGCTTAACCGTAAGTTCCACTGTTCTCTTTTTGGGTTTTTTTGGTTTGTTTTTTGTTTATATGCACGGACTATGGAGGTGAGCAGTGAACTCTTCACAGCTTCTATTGTGTTCTAACACCTATATTTACAAAGACTTTTGACCTCTCATCTGGGAATTTAGCTTGGCCTGGACTTACAACTAATAACCGCTCAAAGTCATAAGCTAAATAGCAGTATCTTTTGTTGGGTAATGCATGAACATATTGGATGCTTAACCATAAGTTCCACTGTTCTCTTTTTGTTCTTTTTGGTTTGTTTTTTGTTTCTTTACTGGGTAGTGGTTTGCTATATCAGCTACAGCAGAGATCTATAGATCTTATTTATTTGTTTTTGCCTCTTCTGCACATTTACTCTAGTATTTTTGCTTACTATAAGAGCTGGGTACTTAAAACTCGTATACTCTCACTATCACCATATATAGTTTTATATATTCAGAAACAGTACTTCTACTCCAATGTTGCCTTATCTTGATGTTTCCAGTTGCTCTTGATTGTACCTAATGCTTATTTCTCATGGTGATGTGTTGGGGTCCCGTAGTCTGCGGCCGGGATGGTGAGATCCCAACATCAGTGATTTGTATGGAGGTATCTTGCAACTAAACCCATGCTTTAGATAGCTTGTCCACCAATAATACTAACCTGGAGGCCCTAAGCTACATGAATTACAACAATAGTAAATTTAGATTGTTTGCTGTATGTCTGCGCCATTTAAGACCACCCCCCTAAAAATCTATAGCTCACACTACACTATGTATATACCTTAGATGAACCACCGACCACTATCTGGATCTATATAACTATTGAATATATATCTGCATCAGCCTAGCCTTGTCTCTTTCCAGACATATATACATACTTGCAGAAATCAATTGCAGAAAGCAATTGAAAGGATGTACTTAGGTAGCACTCACCAGCGAATAATCTATTTAAGTCCAATGCTACCTTAGGTAAAGAAGCCCAAGGAGGGCGGATTAAAACTTAACTTTTATTACATTGGTTAAAATCGTTACAACATATTAAAATCCACCAACAGTGTGAGGTGAGGGAATGTTGCTCCTGGGGAGGAGTTATCAAATTATATATTAATGGTATATTCTCAGGAGGATCTCCTCACTATTGTGGGGTGCTACATGTACCTCGGGTGTCACCCTTTTGTATGAGATCCTGAGTTATATCTCAGGTGTAGCTGATCCACCAATAGTTATGTTTGTCCTCTGGGTGAGGGGTGTGAGTAATATTATTAGGATATTAAGGACCCGGCTATAAGGTCCCCGCTGTCTATTGGCACTCTGGTATATAGAAATAGAATAAAATTATCACCTTACTGATTTGCACTGGGGGGAGGTCTGCTACATCATACTAGGTTAGGTAAAGGTTATGATGCTATGAGACGGTATAAGTAGGGCGATATGGCACGCCTTATAAATATCGTTATACCCACTTAATCGCAGGGGTTCAAATGTGTTCCCCTACTTATACGAATAAACAGTTTTAGACGCATTCCAGTGTTAATCTGGTATAGCAAGTATTCTATATCGGTATGTGGATAGCTCTGTGGGTCAATTTAAATGGTTAGTGAGTACCAATAAATATTAAAGGAATCCCATTCAGAGAGCTAAACATACATATGAATCCGGTAAAATATCAGTTTATTTAATACTGGATGAGAATACTTCGTACACATTCATACATGTTACAGTGTGCGGTGCTTATACTTGTGTAATGACGCTTGGCGTCTAGGTAAGAGCCTTAGGTGACAAGATCGGGCAGAACTTTGCTGTGAACTGACGTTTGCGGTATTCAAAAAGAATTACTTTTGCTTATACTCCTGTGTATCAGAGTTGCTAACTAGTACAGCTAAGATATCAAAACTTTGCCCCTAATTGGTTACGTGTACACCGGCCTTTGTAGAGTTAGTAATACAATTGTAAATTTCTTTTCTTAAGATTAATGTTTGTAGCATGCATGGCCAGAAAATACTGTCAATCTAGACCCCCAACCTTAGTCAGATGTGTCTCCTAGATAAATATTGTATTCCGGTTTAGGTAATATATAGCTTATTTAGCCGGAAAGTTATCTGTGGTTACCAATAATAAAATAGCAGAGCGGGTGTTTTAGATTGGCTAGTACAATCGGTATTGCCGCTCAGCCGCCCCAGTTTGTAATATAAGTAAATAGTTCACTTAATATTCTAGTTTGAGGAAGCATAAAGGCCCCCTTGCCATAATATATTAATTCTTAGTATATCTATTATTGGAAGTAGCGATTTGTAAGGTGCTAATGCCAATAGTTAGCAGCTAGTATATGACTAGAATATCTCGATTGCACACACTCTCTCACGCATATACCATTTTAAATCGTTTTCTAGTTAAATATTCATACACCAAGTCACACTGTTGTTTTAGTTTAAAAAGGAGAAAAGGTCTCCAACTGCCCTGACATGTTTCGCCACAAAGGCTTTGTCAAAGGTGGGGCGCCCGCCGAACTTGGGGCTTTTTATTGGTTGACCGGTGGGAGGTACTCCCCCGTCGGCTATCGTTATTGGTTCCCCGTTTCTCCTATTATATTTATAGGAGAAGGGGGTGTGTAAAGGGTTCGCCGTTTCTGACAGATCTTATAGGTTGCCTGTCTCTAATTCTAAATACCCGATTGGGATGTTTAGGCAAATAACAGGGGTTGTGTTACTGAATGTGATGGGATTCTGGATTTGATATGGGATGATCGAATCGCTCGATTATAAGGGGTGACACCTCCAAAATGGGCCGTTCTTCCTGTTATAAGATCTAATAGCGATCTGATCGCAGTCAAAATTGAATCAAAAATAAATGGAAATAGCACTTTCCATGATTTACTGTATAATCATAGATGACATGTCATGTTAAAAAGGGGGAACAGTGTTTGAGACCATCCGTGTGTGTGAGGTCAGGATGTCCTCATGTTGCAAATGGGGATATCATGTGTGGGTTAAAAATGTATAAACAAACAATGAAAATAATAAAACTGGTGCCAAACGTGAAACACTGGATCAAAAGTCCAATTATTTAACCTAGTTAAATTCTAGGTCCCAAAGCAAAATTAAGATTTGAATAGTGTTCTGAAGATGTGCAAATAGGTGCCCAATCCCAATGTATTCTGGGTTGTCCAAATATTTTGGATAGTGAATTTTGCCAGATCTAAGTAAGTCTGGACTTTTCAGACTTATAGTGACATTTAAAATTGTCTTAGTAAGTGTGCTTACACCTTAGGGTGTACAAACAAATTGCAAGGTGCAACATTTGTATTGCTGTGAAAGAGTGAAGGGAAAAGTAAGTTCTTAACACGTTAGTAATTAATTATTTATTAGTAAGTCAAACAAAGAAAGTGGTAGATGGAACCTATTCATTTAGGGTTTCCATTATATATTATTATGTGATCAGACGGTCCCACTCTTATATGGTTTCTGGTAGTTGGTACACAGTTTTACTCGTACTGTATAAAGATTGAAGTAAGGTTACATTAAATCTGTTATATATCCTTTTTTAATTAACTGGTACTTCTCGAGCTTTCCCTTGTTGAATCCTGGTAGTATTATAATTCATTCTCACGTTGTGAGATATCCTGTTTGGATGTATTTTGGTGTATATACCCAAGGTTCTTATTCGTCTCCGGATTTGTTCCTTTTTACAGGAAACAATAATAGTTGTTTTGTTCATTTAATCCCTTAGGATACACACTATCTAGTAGATATATCCATCTACACTCTGCCCTCAACAGGGCCTGTTCTATGTTGCCCCCTCTAATGCCTAAGGATATTTTTTCTATTCCTTGGCACTTTAGCTCTCTCGGGTTAGAGAAATGGCGTTTGAAGAAATGAAGTGCCACTGAGGTTATGGTTTTTCCATCTTCAAGGTCCTTTGCGGCATTTTTAATGTTCCTTACATGCTCCTGTAGTCTGACTTTGAGCTGACGGCTGGTCATTCCAACATAGATTTTGGAGCAGCTGCAAAATAATACATATATTACATTGTCCGATGTGCAGCTGATGTAGTTCTTAATTTTGTGTGTGTGGCCAAACCTATCTTGAATCATATCCGTTCTACGGATATATTTACAAGAGGAGCAGGTGCCGCAAGGGAAAGATCCTGCCCGAATGGCAGTCCTTGTTTTCCCCACTTGGTAGTGGCTACGGGATACCATATCTTTTATGTTCTGAGTTCTTCTATATCCAATTTGTATCTTTTCTCCTACAATTGGCTTCAGATCTGGGTCTAAAGTAAGATTGTGCCAGTGTTTGTTCAGTATATCATTTACAGCTTGCACTTGTGGAGTATAAGTTAAAATTAGTCTGGTTTGTTCATCCATTCTCTTGGTCTTTTTGTGAAGTAATTCTGTTCGATTGGTATGGATTGCCCTATTTTTGGCTCTTTTGATATTTCTTTTGCTGTATCCTCTGTCCTCTAGTCGTTGCTCCAGAATTTTGGATTGCTTTTTGAAAAGATGTATATTACTACAGTTCCTTCTTATCCTCAAGAATTCCCCAACCGGTAAGGATTTAGTGGTTCCGGGGGCGTGTGAGCTGCCGTTATGCAATAAGCTGTTAGTTGCTGTTTCTTTTCTGTAGAGATTAGTTTGTATTCTTCCCTCCTGATCTTTGAAGATTGTGAGATCTAGGAAATCTATCTCTTTTTGGCTCATTTTGTAAGTTAACTTGATGTTTAGATCATTCTGATTGAGATTATGAAGGAAAGTCTCTAATTCTTCCTTACTTCCTTCCCACATAAACAGAATGTCATCTATGTACCGAATCCAGAAAGGTATTTTATCTGTTTCGGCAGAGTGCAAGTCATTGAATACCACGTGTTTTTCCCAGAAACCTAGGAACAAGTTGGCGTAGGTAGGGGCACAGGCCGTGCCCATCGCCGTTCCTTGAACTTGTAAGTAAAACTGGTTGGCAAAGGTGAAGAAATTGTATTTGAGGACAAATTCCAATAGTTTTAGAATAAACAGATCATGATCCTCCTCTTCTGAGGAGCCTTGATTAAGAAAGGACTGAACAGCCCTGAGTCCCTTGTCATGTTCTATGGAGGTGTATAAGGACTCAACGTCCGCTGTGACAAGCCAGGTTTCTTTTCTGGCGTTGCTATTTTCCAATCTTTGTAAGACCTCCATAGTGTCTTTGACATAGGAGGGGAGGGCCTCCACAAATTCCCTCAATCTGTGGTCCACATATCGACTGGCATTTTCTGATAGGCATTCATTGCCAGAAACAATGGGCCTACCAGGCGGATTGGTGATATTTTTGTGAACCTTGGGGATGAGATAAAAGGTAGCGATTTTGGGGTGTCTGACAGTTAGAAACTTTGTTTCTTCAGTATTTATAATTCCTCTGCTACTGCCTTCTTTGATTATATTGTTATAGATCTTACTATATGTTTCACTTGGATTGTTGAATAGCTTTTGGTAGCATTGTCGATTTTTGAGTTGTTTTTCAACTTGTTTCAGATACATAGATAGGGGCCAGAGGACAATGTTTCCCCCCTTATCCGCTTCCCTTATTATTATATCATCCCATGTCTGGATTTCTTTGAGAGCCAATTTTTCAGTTCTTGTAAGGTTCTGTTCCGGATAGCCCATTTTTAATTGTGAGATTTCTTCGCAGACCACCTGATTGTATATCTCCAATTGAGTGGATAAGTTATATTTTGGTACAAAAGTGGATCTAGTCTTCAGATTTCGTCTCCAAGGTTTGGATTGAGATTCATTATCCTGTAATAGGCTTTCCAAATCTTGTAAGCTCCTCCTATCAGCTTCTGACAGGGTGGGATCAGATTTTTTTGCAAAAAATTTTTTTAGATTTAATTTTCGTATATACAACTGTATAGCTTTGATTATCTCGAATTTATTAAGCTGTCCCGTAGGGCAGAAAGATAGACCTTTTGATAATACAGAGATATGATCTGGAGATAAAAAGTGTTCGGACAAGTTTATGATTTTTAGTGATTTAGTCTCATCTGGGAGAAAGGACTCGGGGCTCTCTGATGTTGTCTGCCCCTCCGAGGTGTTCCTCTGGGGTAGCCTCTTGACCTGGTTGGTTTTTTGTTTATACTTCTGGCCTCTTCTGGAGGTTCTACCTCTTCTGATGTGCCTTCGTCTAAAAAATTCTTTCTCTTGTTTCTAGTTGGTAAGGAGAAAGTGGCAGCAGAGGTACTGGGAGTATCCCCATGGTTGTCATTACCCATATTGTCCTCCCCATCCGTATCTGAAATGTCGCTTTGGATTATATTAGGATGGTTGGTTCTGGGGGTACTTTTATAGAAGTTTCTTCTTCTCCACTTGTAGATCTTTTTATCTTTATAATCATTGATATCTCTAAAGAGCTTGCCCTGTTTCATGTCTCGTAACTCTTTAATATATTGGTCTAATTCTTTCTGATAAGTTTTATACAACTTTTCAAAATCTGATTGTAGTTCGTATTTTTTAAGTTGTGTATATTGTTCTTGAATAGCTGTTTCTAATTTGTCATATTTTTCTTTATCGTGGCGTATCAGGATGTTCATAAGTTTGACCGAGCATTCAGATAAAGCTGTTTCCCAATCTTCTGTTAGTACTGGGTTCTCAAACTCAAATGCCGGGAACAGCTGAATTCTTAATCCTCTAGGGATTAATTTTTGTTGGATATATTTGTCAAAAAATTGTTGGTCCCACCATACTTTTTCTTGTTTAAACATATTTTTATGTACCTCTTTTAGTAAGGTCTCTAGTGATCCACTAGGAGTATAGTCATCCGTAGCACTAGTTTTGAACATATTGTCCAAATCAGTGGCTCTTTTAGAGTGTCTATCTGATCTGTCTTTGCCGAAAAAGTCAGCCATGATGCTGTTAAATTACCTAGGTATGTTAGGCTCTTGGAGTTAATTAATAATACTGATAAATGATGACCTTGTCCGGTTACAGTATTTTTTTATTAGTTATATGTGTGCTCTGTCGTCTGGAAAACTGTGTCACCACTGTAACAGAATTGAGAAACAAGCAAGAAAAAGACGACGGCACTACTGACGCTGTGTCCCACTTTTTTCCTTTTCAAAATGTGAGAAATATCAATAGTGTATAAGGGGACTGGGTGCTGTACATAGGGAGAGACTAACTAGCAGAAATCAATTGCAGAAAGCAATTGAAAGGATGTACTTAGGTAGCACTCACCAGCGAATAATCTATTTAAGTCCAATGCTACCTTAGGTAAAGAAGCCCAAGGAGGGCGGATTAAAACTTAACTTTTATTACATTGGTTAAAATCGTTACAACATATTAAAATCCACCAACAGTGTGAGGTGAGGGAATGTTGCTCCTGGGGAGGAGTTATCAAATTATATATTAATGGTATATTCTCAGGAGGATCTCCTCACTATTGTGGGGTGCTACATGTACCTCGGGTGTCACCCTTTTGTATGAGATCCTGAGTTATATCTCAGGTGTAGCTGATCCACCAATAGTTATGTTTGTCCTCTGGGTGAGGGGTGTGAGTAATATTATTAGGATATTAAGGACCCGGCTATAAGGTCCCCGCTGTCTATTGGCACTCTGGTATATAGAAATAGAATAAAATTATCACCTTACTGATTTGCACTGGGGGGAGGTCTGCTACATCATACTAGGTTAGGTAAAGGTTATGATGCTATGAGACGGTATAAGTAGGGCGATATGGCACGCCTTATAAATATCGTTATACCCACTTAATCGCAGGGGTTCAAATGTGTTCCCCTACTTATACGAATAAACAGTTTTAGACGCATTCCAGTGTTAATCTGGTATAGCAAGTATTCTATATCGGTATGTGGATAGCTCTGTGGGTCAATTTAAATGGTTAGTGAGTACCAATAAATATTAAAGGAATCCCATTCAGAGAGCTAAACATACATATGAATCCGGTAAAATATCAGTTTATTTAATACTGGATGAGAATACTTCGTACACATTCATACATGTTACAGTGTGCGGTGCTTATACTTGTGTAATGACGCTTGGCGTCTAGGTAAGAGCCTTAGGTGACAAGATCGGGCAGAACTTTGCTGTGAACTGACGTTTGCGGTATTCAAAAAGAATTACTTTTGCTTATACTCCTGTGTATCAGAGTTGCTAACTAGTACAGCTAAGATATCAAAACTTTGCCCCTAATTGGTTACGTGTACACCGGCCTTTGTAGAGTTAGTAATACAATTGTAAATTTCTTTTCTTAAGATTAATGTTTGTAGCATGCATGGCCAGAAAATACTGTCAATCTAGACCCCCAACCTTAGTCAGATGTGTCTCCTAGATAAATATTGTATTCCGGTTTAGGTAATATATAGCTTATTTAGCCGGAAAGTTATCTGTGGTTACCAATAATAAAATAGCAGAGCGGGTGTTTTAGATTGGCTAGTACAATCGGTATTGCCGCTCAGCCGCCCCAGTTTGTAATATAAGTAAATAGTTCACTTAATATTCTAGTTTGAGGAAGCATAAAGGCCCCCTTGCCATAATATATTAATTCTTAGTATATCTATTATTGGAAGTAGCGATTTGTAAGGTGCTAATGCCAATAGTTAGCAGCTAGTATATGACTAGAATATCTCGATTGCACACACTCTCTCACGCATATACCATTTTAAATAGTTTTCTAGTTAAACATTCATACACCAAGTCACACTGTTGTTTTAGGTTAAAAAGGAGAAAAGGTCTCCAACTGCCCTGACATGTTTCGCCACAAAGGCTTTGTCAAAGGTGGGGCGCCCGCCGAACTTGGGGCTTTTTATTGGTTGACCGGTGGGAGGTACTCCCCCGTCGGCTATCGTTATTGGTTCCCCGTTTCTCCTATTATATTTATAGGAGAAGGGGGTGTGTAAAGGGTTCGCCGTTTCTGACAGATCTTATAGGTTGCCTGTCTCTAATTCTAAATACCCGATTGGGATGTTTAGGCAAATAACAGGGGTTGTGTTACTGAATGTGATGGGATTCTGGATTTGATATGGGATGATCGAATCGCTCGATTATAAGGGGTGACACCTCCAAAATGGGCCGTTCTTCCTGTTATAAGATCTAATAGCGATCTGATCGCAGTCAAAATTGACATACTTATAGCCCCTTCTAATTATAATGACAACGGGCCTTTTTTAATAATATAACTCTAGATATATCCATATATACTAAACTCCTCCGGTAGATTCCTGTAACAGTAAGAAAGTTTTCTTTTCCCCCTTCATGACAAATATACAGTAAAATCTAACCTAAAACCTGAGGTCCAATTGTCAAGACCCAAAAGTGGTCTCCTACAGTTAAGGTAACCTTCTGTTTTTATAAATTACTACATATGGTATGAGGTCCAAGAGTGGCCTTTCTGAAAAGTTAAGAAGGTTCAAAAATTTTCACTGGCATACTGTTGAATTGTTTTTCTTTTTTTTTTCTTTTTACAGCAATTGTAAATATTACTAGCTATACGCCACATGGATAGCAGACATTGTTTTTTCTTTACATATGCAATTATAATATGTAACCTATTTAATGTACCTTGTTGCAAGCAATCTTGGAATGTAAATGTAAAATGCTGTAATACCTTATTTGTATGTCAACACTTTACCTCAAATAAAAAAAAAAAATTAAAAAAAAATTCAGTTTCAATCTCAGCATGTCTCGGTGTGAATAATGTGATTGCTGACGCGCTATCGAGGTTGGATTGGGTGGCATTTAAGCGCCTTGCTCCCCATTCTGCTAGAGTGGGCTTACCATGTCCCGGTTTTCTTTTGGCAGCTTCTAAACCCTGGATATCCCTGCTCAATTTAGTACGTGCCTCTCTAGCCCCATCCACTTGGCACTTTTATGTGAGGTTGTGGAAGGAATGGGACATGTTTTGTCAGGACAGGAAGGTGGAAGCGGCTGAGGCATCACAAGTCACCTTGTATGATTGGCTGGTGAGTTTGTGGAATGACATGACGCCTGGCGGCTTTGAGCTTTTTCTACCGCACGCTTTCCCTACCCGATCCTACTAACTCTTTCTTTGTTCATCAAGTGATAAAGGGCTGGGGTCGTTCTCAACCAGGGCAAAAAAATGTTAGGGAGCCCATCACCCATGACCACTTGCAGAAGTTGGTTAGTGCTTTAGAAGCCGTATGCTTTTCTCCATATAAACTTCTTTTGTTTCGTACAGCTTTTGTACTGGCATATTCCGCGGCTCTTCGCATAGGCAAATTAGTGTCCCCTTCTAAGCAACATGTCAACAGAGGTGTCCAGCTCCAGCATATAAAAGCATCCCCAGAGTCATTGATTTTTATTCCCCCGGTCTAAAACAGACCAACAAGGTAAAGGTCTTTGGATGACCATCCATAAGACGGAAGGCAGCTGTTGCCCTGTGCTATTAGTTAATCAGTTTTTAGGAATCTGCCCCAAGGTTTCAGGTTCTTTCCTCATACATGAGGATGGTATATTGTTGTCCCTGTATCAGTTTCGTAGGGTCCTGGCTCGAACGGCTCCTCTGGCCGGTCTAAATCCTTCCAAAATTGCTCCGCACTCCTTCCGCATAGGCGCAGTGACAAATGCAGCTATGTCAGGTGCTTCATTTGACTCAATCAAGCGCTTAGGCAGGTGTTGCTCTACCAAATAAAAAGGTTATGTTCGCCCAATTGTTTAACGTGTTGTTTGTTGCCTGGTTACAGTTACTAACATTGTTTGTTTTTTCAGGGGTACCCCCAGGCGCTAGGCGGATATGGATCGTGGGGCACTCGTACGTGCATTGGGCATCAATCCATTCCCTATCCCTTCCTAAAGGCCAGAGCGTCAGTTAGGTGGTTAGGTGAGAGGGGGATGTATTGGGCTAGACTCCCCTCCCTTTTATCTGAGGCCCTGGTATGTTGGGGTAAACCTCATATTGTCATTTTGCATTTAGGGGGTAATGATTAGGGGCCCTCCCGGTCCTGCAGCTTATAAAAATTATGCAGGAAGATATTAGCTGGATCAGGACCCGTATTCCCAATGTCATTCTGGGCTGGTCTAATGTCATTCCGAGACTAGAATGGAGGCAAATGTCATCCCACAGTGCAGCGTACAGGGTAAGGAAGAAGATTAATTCCACCATTAGTAGAACCGTCACAGAGCAGGGAGGTTTTGTGGTCAGATACGATGCCTTATCAGCCGACAAGTTAGAATATTACAGGAGAGATAGGGTTCATTTACAGAATGAGGCCTTAGATATATTTATTCAGGATATTTGAAGGTCTCTTGTTCCCTTCCTGTAAGTCAGGTTATGGTTTTATGATGGCGGCAAGTATATCATCTGAGGTAGCGGCCCTGTTGCGTGGAGAGGGTGAACGGGGGGAGTGATCACCAATCTAAAGATGGGAGGTGCGGATAGCCTCAGGTGCACATGAGGAGCCCCTCCTTCCTCTTGTGGGTGGGTCTCAGCAACCCCTTAGTAGAATCTCCTTTGAGCCAAGGGACCCCCTCTGCTGCAGTTTCCGTTTTGGGCCGCCAACCTCCAGTAGCGCTGGGTTAGTTAGCTCTTGCTTGCCGCCATCTTAGCCTTGTCGGTTCTATAGTTATGCTTATTAATATTTAATAAAAATTTTAACCTGTGACGGTTGAAAATTTCCCATAAAGAAGTTGTGTCTTTATTTATTATTACAGTCATATCTCATTTAGGAGTTAAGTTTATATATATATATATATATGCTATTATTCCATCTCTGCTGGTAACGAGTTATGCTTATTAATATTTAATAAAAAATTTAACCTGTGACGGTTGAAAATTTCTATTTATTATTACAGTTATATCTCATTTAGGAGTTAATTTTATAAATATGTTATTATTCCCTCTCTGCTAGTAACGAGTGGTAAGTCTTTAATCCCTTAAGACAGCAAAAGGACCAGCATGGGACTGTAGCAACCTAAGGGTTAAGGCTAGAATGAGTGAGATAGGAGAAGAGGGCTGGGTGGAGAAGCTAGTACAACATTGTTGCAACATTGTTGCAAGTGTAGGGAGGAGTCCCTGGCCTTACTTTAAAAAGAGCTGCACATAGCTTCCTGTTTCTCTTTCTCCTTGGATCCTGAAGCAGAGACCCCTTTTTTCCCTCCCTCCCTACCCTATTTAATGGTGGCTTAAAATAACATCTAGTAGATGCCAATGGCATAGTTATGATTAGTCAATCTAAGCTTAGTAAGACCATAGCGGTAATCTATCTTTCCCCAATATCTGCATACTCGGTTCGAGCGGCCGCGTATCAGACACCCTTACAGGGGTGGGGAATTACATACACCCTGACTGTGGGAGGTAGCGGCCCTGTTGCGTGGAGAGGGTGAACGGGGGGAGTGATGACCAGTCTATAGATGGGAGGGCGGCTAGCCTCAGGTCCACATGAGGTGCCCCTCTTTCCCCTCGTGGGTGGGTCACGTGATCTCAGCAACCCCTTAGTAGCATCTCCTTTGAGCGAGGGAACCCCCTCTGCTGCAGTTTCCGTTTTGGGCCGCCGACCTCCAGTAGCATTGGGTTAGTTAGCTCTTGCTTGCCGCCATCTTAGCCTTATCGGTTCTATAGTTATGCTTATTAATATTTAATAAAAATTTTAACCTGTGACGGTTGAAAATTTCCCATAAAGAAGTTGTGTCTTTATTTATTATTACAGTCATATCTCATTTAGGAGTTAAGTTTATATATATATATGCTATTATTCCATCTCTGCTGGTAACGAGTGGTAAGCCTTAAATCCCTTAGGAACCGGCTACCTAGCGGACGCTGAATCAGATTATAGCTACACGGAGTTACTCCCAGGCAGCCCAGGAACTCGTAGTAGGAGCAGCTTGTCGAATACCTAACTGTAAGTCCGGATATATTTATATTCTATTGCTGCTCTGCACTCTTCTGAGAAAAGTTCTCTATCTGTTTTTTACAGAGAATATTGTGCACACAGTATTTCAACTGCAAAATTTGCTGTATTACCATTAATGTGCAGCCTAAGAAAATCTAAACATAAGGACTGCAGTTTATTCAAAGAGACTCAAAGAGACGCTTGTTTTTTCAGGCATTTTCAGGTCTTTTATGCACCAATCATTTTAGGATGTTTTTTCCTGTGATTAACTATGATTAATTGTATATTTGAATATTTTTAATATTTTCCATTTGCGACATATGTTGTTGATTTAAGACAGTTTGAATTTTTTTATAACTGTGATTTTATATTTGCTTTTGTGTTTTTTCTTATACATGTTCTGTCCCACACGTGTTTAGTCCTGTATACTTCACTATTTGTGATATTCACACGTGTGCACTTCTTTGGGCTATCTATCTACAGGGAGTGCAGAATTATTAGGCAAATGAGTATTTTGACCACATCATCCTCTTTATGCATGTTGTCTTACTCCAAGCTGTATAGGCTCGAAAGCCTACTACCAATTAAGCATATTAGGTGATGTGCATCTCTGTAATGAGAAGGGGTGTGGTCTAATGACATCAACACCCTATATCAGGTGTGCATAATTATTAGGCAACTTCCTTTCCTTTGGCAAAATGGGTCAAAAGAAGGACTTGACAGGCTCAGAAAAGTCAAAAATAGTGAGATATCTTGCAGAGGGATGCAGCACTCTTAAAATTGCAAAGCTTCTGAAGCGTGATCATCGAACAATCAAGCGTTTCATTCAAAATAGTCAACAGGGTCGCAAGAAGCGTGTGGAAAAACCAAGGCGCAAAATAACTGCCCATGAACTGAGAAAAGTCAAGCGTGCAGCTGCCAAGATGCCACTTGCCACCAGTTTGGCCATATTTCAGAGCTGCAACATCACTGGAGTGCCCAAAAGCACAAGGTGTGCAATACTCAGAGACATGGCCAAGGTAAGAAAGGCTGAAAGACGACCACCACTGAACAAGACACACAAGCTGAAACATCAAGACTGGGCCAAGAAATATCTCAAGACTGATTTTTCTAAGGTTTTATGGACTGATGAAATGAGAGTGAGTCTTGATGGGCCAGATGGATGGGCCCGTGGCTGGATTGGTAAAGGGCAGAGAGCTCCAGTCCGACTCAGACGCCAGCAAGGTGGAGGTGGAGTACTGGTTTGGGCTGGTATCATCAAAGATGAGCTTGTGGGGCCTTTTCGGATTGAGGATGGAGTCAAGCTCAACTCCCAGTCCTACTGCCAGTTTCTGGAAGACACCTTCTTCAAGCAGTGGTACAGGAAGAAGTCTGCATCCTTCAAGAAAAACATGATTTTCATGCAGGACAATGCTCCATCACACGCGTCCAAGTACTCCACAGCGTGGCTGGCAAGAAAGGGTATAAAAGAAGAAAATCTAATGACATGGCCTCCTTGTTCACCTGATCTGAACCCCATTGAGAACCTGTGGTCCATCATCAAATGTGAGATTTACAAGGAGGGAAAACAGTACACCTCTCTGAACAGTGTCTGGGAGGCTGTGGTTGCTGCTGCACGCAATGTTGATGGTGAACAGATCAAAACACTGACAGAATCCATGGATGGCAGGCTTTTGAGTGTCCTTGCAAAGAAAGGTGGCTATATTGGTCACTGATCTGTTTTTGTTTTGTTTTTGAATGTCAGAAATGTATATTTGTGAATGTTGAGATGTTATATTGGTTTCACTGGTAAAAATAAATAATTGAAATGGGTATATATTTGTTTTTTGTTAAGTTGCCTAATAATTATGCACAGTAATAGTCACCTGCACACACAGATATCCCCCTAAAATAGCTATAACTAAAAACAAACTAAAAACTACTTCCAAAACTATTCAGCTTTGCTATTAATTAGTTTTTGGGTTCATTGAGAACATGGTTGTTGTTCAATAATAAAATTAATCCTCAAAAATATAACTTGCCTAATAATTCTGCACTCCCTGTATATGTTAGATCCGTTTTTGGGATTTTCGTTTTGTGGGATATCTATTTTCTGTATGCCCAATTTATTTGTTTTAATGTATTAAATATTGTGTCATTAATTTGTTATTTTTACTCATATTTTGAGATCTACCTTTTACCTTTGACTATATGATTGCATATGATTTTATAAAGTAATTTTATATAGAATAAATATATAGAGAGTGGTGTACACTATTGCACACCACACCCTTTAGGGTGCGCCGCCTAATTCACAATTGACAGTTATGAAGTAAGCAATGTAAAAAAATCACAATAGAATATTATGGCAATGAATACAGACAGTGTCAGAAAGTGAAACACCCAACACAATATGCTAAACAATTGCTATTTATATGTCAGTGTCCATTTGAACAAACAGGTCCCAATATGGAGGCGGCAGCACTCTGTCAAAGGATGGTCATCCTGAAGGTCAAATACTGTGAATAGAATAAAAACAGAGGCGCCACCATGGCCCAGTACCACCAAAACAAAGAGAAATATAGGCAGAAGGCAATATATGTACTCACAAACATGAAGCACCCAGATGGTGCTATTGGGGCAGGCTGGAACTTCACAGTAGTCCAGCTCACTGATAGTCCTCTCTATAGATTCGATTGGAGTTCCTTGAAGGGCCTAGGTAATATGCCTAGAAGAGGGAAAGGCAAACCAACATGGCCTAGTATTGTTTGGACCCAGGGAGGATATGACCAAATGAATATACTCACAGGAAGCAAAGCACCTCCAGGTGCAATACCAGCAAGCTGGAACCACAAGTCGCCCAGTAGACAAACCCCAACAGGTGATCCTCGACTTCCAGCAGATGTGATGTTAGTGAAACGTGGTATGATAGACACCACAACTAATTAATGGGTCAAAATACCACACATGCAAGTGTATATATAAAATAAAAATCTTTAATAACACAGCGACGCGTTTCTCAGCCTCCTAAGGGCTGTTTCATCAGGCTATAATAAAACATTAAAAAATACACTTGCTATATACCAGATTAAAAAACCTAAAAATTATCTGATTGGACAGTCAATTAAAATTTCAACCAATGTGTGATCGTTAACAATCAATTACTATGGCAACCAAAAAATCACATTCATTAACATAGGGGTGGAAAGGTGGAACCAGGTGTGCACCTAATTAGCAAACAGGTGCACCTCCTAGCTAGCAGACCCTGCCACAATTCATTACCATAGTAACCAAAAAACACAATACATATACATCATTAGTTTATCTGATGTGCATAACACATCTGATTGGATTATGACAAAGGGATATTTGGGAATACTTGGATATTCATTCATAATCTATATACATAAAATATATACCTTGTATGAAAATAATATAAAACACAGACCTTAGAGAATGACCTGAGACACATGTATTAACTATATGTAACTTCCCAGTGTAGTGTTGAAAAAGGTCATCTTGATATAATCACTATCCCCATATGAGAACCTTGATGTAAATCAAAGTGACACAGCATATTGGATCTTATATATATCTAAGAGATAGTAGTGATGATCAACATAACTGTAATATAATGAACCGTATGTAAATACATGACTTTCACTTTATAATTAAACATGTCTTAACTTATGTACCTTCATGGGATAAACAACCCTTGTGTATACGATCAATTCCTTAACGAACTTCTGTGTTATAAGGCATCTATTGGCCTGATTCACAAATTACTACTATGAATAAAGAGATCCTCGACGCCATCAGTAGCGTCTTGGTCTCTGTCTGTGTTATTTTGCACAATTTGACGATATCGGAGCTTCCGCCAATCGTTCTCACTGCTCTAGGGGGAGTGTAAGCCCGCTCCAATCAGTTTGCATGTTGTGGGAGGGATATGATGCCTCATCAGATCGTGTTCACTTTATATCTCCCATGCGTGTTATCCAAAAAAAGGGGAGCACGGATAAAGCGCCTATCCAGGAGTGTCATGAGACACACCTTCCATTTAATCGGCCCCTATTGGTCAGTGGGCATGGGAGGCGTATAAACCTAATCTATAGCCCCCACGTAGTGTGATGGAGGATCATACTAATCCTAAACACCAGCCATTGTGCATATCGTGAACATACACGAATGTTCCCATAAAAGAAGTGTGTCCTATAACTGTTATGGGGAAATAATAATAGTGTGTTATTCTTGAATCCTAAAATCGCAAGTAAAGGAAAATATAAATGTATATAGTGCCGTGCTGATAAGGGGGACAATTTGTAAGTTAGATCAGTAAATTGTGACACTGCTTTGTCACGCTAAAGTGTGCAATGCTATGTGGTGTTAAGTAATGTGTGGTGATGTACTTATGCATACATCATCCTTAAAGTCAAACAAAATTGTGATGGTGAAGTAATAAGTGTAGAATAATAAACAAATTTATGTTTGTGTGTCACTTTATAATAGAATATTGAAGGTTCAAATACTAAAGAAAAAATGACGTATGCTCTGGTAACCCAGTGATAGGTGACCAGTGGAAAATAGTTGTCCTTGAGTAATGGGTGTTGGGGAGCCTATAACTGTAAAGGGGATATTACAACAATGTGTTATTCTTGAATCCTAGGATCGCAGGTAAAGGAAAAACTAAACTAAACTAAATGTATATTGTGCCGTGCTTATATACAATATCTCCCCCTATTATACCAAAACGTTATTATTGTTGAGTTTTGTTCCTTTTTATATTTAGAAGGGCATAAATTACCATTTGTACCCCTGAGTATTAGGTTATTTTATTATATTGTATTGTATCTATTTTATTATTTTTTTATTTCTAATTTCTTGTGCTACTTATCTTTAGCCTCATTATTTGCACTCGTCAAATTTGTTTTAAATCTTTTTACTTTTGTAATGTATGCATTTCCTTCCCATACGAAAATGTGCGACTTGTGAGTGTTGGTTTTGTTTTTCTTTTTTTTTTTTTTTGGCTCGATTGAAATCTATGGGGGAATGCGATTTTGTGTTTTCTACTTCTCTAAGTCTATTTGTTGCCTCAACTTTCTGAACACGAGTGCACAAACATTTTTACTTTCAACTCGTATTGCCAAGCACAAAAAAAAAATTCTAGCGGTTTTAACTCTCAAATGCGACAGCAAACTACTGCTCCACTCGTAATCTAGCCCTGAGTTAGTTAAAAGTTTAGCAGCAAACAGAATGCAATCAGAATGAGAGGTTTCATGCATCGAAAACATTTACTTATATATTTCAAAAGCAGTCACTGTATACTTTCCTTCATTGTACCATCAACTACTAACCAACTTGCTTGTTCCTCAGATCAGTGTTAAACAGAACTTTGAGAAATTAAAGGGCTCATTAGAGCATGCCATTTTAAGACTATTGACCCTGCACTACTGTGTGTTTAACCCCAGCAATGGGGTTAAACACACACCAGAAGTGCCCCTCCTGGTTCCAAAAGAAAGCCACATCAAATGTGACAAGCACTGCTGAGTGGATCAGCTGTGTTTTCCCCTCGGGACCAGCAGTATTCTGACATACCTGAGAAGTACTTCTACTGTGTGTTTAATCCATTTGCAGGGATTTAACACAAATTAGTGCAGGATTTTAAAGTCTTAAAAATTGCATAATATAACTAATAACAGCATGTACTTTATCGGTTATTATGGCCCTTTATTATCACCACAAAATCGATCCATGTAACTGAAAAATACATTTCAGAACCCCTATTAAAATTTGTTTATTCTTTATTAACAAATCAAACACAAACATCATGTACACTTTTATGATCACGATCAACCAAAATATTCTGTACATTGTTCAACAGTATATCCACAGTTAGATCATATTTATTTTTTGTATACATCTTTAACGTAATGTGTGTATATACTATTATATATATAAATTTATGGTTTGCAAATCATCACCTTCATACAGGCAATCATTTTATCACTACCAAGACAAAATAACATATACAGGTTTTTCTATTTATTTATTTTTTAAATCATATTATGTTCAATACCTGCAATCTGACAATAACACTTTAATGGAAAATAAAAATAGCACCAAAAAGGTAAAGATTTATCACCTACTTCACACTAGGTATATAAAAACTAGTCTCCCGCAGAAGAGATTTACAACAGAACCCATACCATTTAAATATGTTTGTGATCTCTGCCTGAAATGCTTGAAGCTTTGTGACATATAATACTTCAAACCATTTTGCTTACAAGTTTACAACTGTTTGCAGCTCTGCAGATTTAGATGTTATGACATAGCAGTGACAAAATACAATATGTCCTATCTCTTAAGATTTCTTTCAGCTTGCTGTGTTTAAGAAACTCTGTGATTAATAGGCGAGCATGGAAAATGCTGATTGCTTTCACTCCCGGCAGGGTTATCAAGTACTCATCACTTGCAGATATATCGAGGGGAGCCAAGCTGTGGTAATACTTGTTTATGTTATGTATGAGCTCCAGATATTAAAAGCATCAGAGAGACCAGATGTAACATTGGTATTAGCTTCAACGTTCTACACACTTGGCAGTTTAGCAAAGTACTTGATATTCAAAAATAGTTAGCATTAAGATGTTTCTTTGGACAACACTGAAACCATTTTCACTTGTTATAAAACAATCATTAGGAAGTTTATATTGAAATAAGCTTAGAGGTAGAATCTATTCATGTTTTGCTAATGAATCAAAGGGACATGGAAATCCAAATGTAACATTCCTAATTTAAAGGATTCAATACAAAAAAACAGAAAAAAACAAAACATATTTCTATTATCATATCTAAATCGCAATCTTGCTATGCTTTGTTGAAATTTAGCTGCAGTATGATATGCAGAGAAGATAAGCATTAGCCAGGGATTATAGCGTTCAGTATGTCCGGGTTGGATATAATTAGGGTTGCTACCTACTTCATATTTAGCTGGATACTAATGAGTTACACATGCTGCAGGGTGTGCAGAAGGCAACATGCTTTATCCTGCATACCCTAAAGCATGTGTAACTCATATGTGTCCAGGAAAACATGCCCAAGGTGGCAACCCTAGATATGATAGAGTTTAACACCTGTCAGCAAGGGACAAGCAGCAGGTCAGATATAACTTTATTTTATATTATAAAGAAGCAGAAAAATACATCTCATACATAGATACATATATGACCATTACTATATCACCAAGCAAAGAACTAGAAGTAGGCATTGTAGTCTGGTTTAGAGGTAGCTAAGACTGGATATTAAGGCCATTGGACAGGTACATGTAGACTATAGACTAAAGATCAAGTACAAGTAGAAGGACAGGAAACAATAACAAGTAGGTTGTAGCCAATGTTTTGGTACAGACAGGTTAGGTCCATAGACAAAGATCAGTAGCTAGTGCCATGAGTCAGGTAGGTGAGCAGGTCAGCTATAGCAGGGCAGACACAAGAAGCTAGGAAGTGGCACACGACACTACAGAGCACAGATGGCGAGCACTGCAAAATAGCCAAGTAGTGAAATATTAGTTTTCATTCATCCTCATTAGACAACCAAGGATAATATGTAATAAAATGAATACATGTAAAAGAGAAAAAAGTGTGAAGGTATCACTGAAATAACCACCAAAATTTGCTACACACCTAGCACCCCTAGGTCTTGGATTTTATGCTTACAACCTGGAATAGGGATCACCTTAGAAGTTCTTTTCTTTCCAAGCAAAGCCGGACAGATAGCTGCAGGGTTGCAGGTTCGATCCCCAGCGAGGTCCACTCAGCCTTTCATCCTTCCGAGGTCAAAAAAATGAGCAGCGCCTTGAGACCATTACGGGTGATTAGCTGCGCTTTACAAGTACCCAAAACATACATCCATACAGAGTGGTGAGAGTTGTCAGACAGCGAGCATTAGTAGGAGGAACAAAATCCATTTACAGTGTTTACTTATTCTTTTTGTTCATTCATATGCACAATAGACTTTTAAATATTGTGTCATTTTAAATGTAGCCAAGGTTGTACAAAAACTTTATGAAACACTAGTACTGAATAAGAAGGCATATATTTGTTTATCTCTTCAAACTTTTCTGGTGGTGCCACAAACACTACATTCACACACACATACAGTAATAAAATGTGCATGTTAGTGCAAGCATGCATTTGCACAGAAATACCATTGCCCCAAAAATTGTGCCCAATGTGCTTAGAGGGATATGGCTGCACCTCACTGACGAGGCCCATAGAAGGCCGAAACGATCATCTAGGGTTGCCGTTTCCCTTGTTCAGAGGAGAATTCACAACAAACATTGAAATCCCTGAGTCCAAAATCGGTGGATCAATATGCACTTGGAACAGAGACAACACTCTGCTGGAAAGTATTAGGTTAAAACATACCTTTTAATTCACATAGTAAAAAAACAAATCAGTCTCAGTGAAAAAGACAGTGACCTGGAGCATGGTACATATGGAGATGATGTCAACTGACGCGTTTCAAACCCTTCTGGCACTTGTTCAAAGATGTGGATGTGAGGATCTACAGGCCTGTTTATACGCTCTCGCTAGAGGAGTAAGGCAACTCCTCCCACCTAAACGTACCAATCATTATTCATCTAATATGTAATATTAATAAAACCAAAGTAAGATACAGTTTTGCATGTAAATAAATCAGTAAAAAAGTCAGAGCCATATATAGTAACTGAAAGCATTGTGATGATCTGCTTTGACGTATGGTGTTATACTCACTGTATTCAAAATTACATGCCCAATAGGAAATAGAGGGAGAAATTGAAGTTCAGTGATACACCAAATGTCAGATTACATAAAATCACAATCTACACGTTAAACTCTCAATGCTTCTAAACTAATAAGAACGTAGATGTAATAAAATACAACCATGACTACAAATACATAGATACGCCACAAAATTCACAAGGGTCATAACAAGTTATATTAGACAACACAAATATGCAAATAGGCAGTCTTGTGGTCTTAAATTAAAAAAAATAGGCCCTTGAGAAATGTGGCACATCTCATAGTCTACCTGGTAAAGAACAGAAAGAAAGATATTAGTCCTAAATGTCAAAGCCTCCAAGATATGAACATATTCTTACTACAGTCCCTTCCTTTACATTGCTAATGTGCAATATTTAATTTACAAAGGAATTTTACACAAACAATAAGAAAGATATAGGGAAACAAGGTGGAAAAAAATCACTGAGACTGATCTGTTTTTTTACTATGTGAATTAAAAGGTATGTTTTAACCTAATACTTTCCAGCAGTGTGTTTCCTCTGTTCCAAGTGCATATTGATCCACCGATTTTGGGCTCAGGGATTTTACTGTTTGTTGTGATTTCTCCTCTGAACAAGGGAAATGGCAACCCTAGATGAACGTGTCAGCCTTCTATGGGCCTCATCAGTGAGGTGCAGCCATATACCTCTAAGCACATTGGGCACAATATGTATTCAGATGGTTTAGTAGTAAATTGGGTAGAAAAAGATTACAATAATTTCTTATGAAAATTATGATTGTGCAATCCCCTTTAAAAACTGAAAAGCAGCAGTACTGTTAGGGACAATAACGACAGTGCAAGTGTGACTTTCAACTAAAATTAATAAAGACACCATTTGCAGATGCTCAGGTCCAGAAGTGACTTTTCCTGCAAATTCCCTTTCCTGGATATCACGTAGTCAACACATATACATACAGTACTGTGCAAAAGTCTAAGGCCACCATTTGATTTGTTGTTTTAGCAATGGTATAATGAGCATGTATAATTATTTCTCAGTCTCTTTATTAGAATACAACCAGTAAATACAGGATACTTGTATGCAGTATTAAAAAACTGAAAAAACAGCTTCTATAGGCTAAAGTGGCAAGTATTTAGTGTGACCTCACCTTAAACTTGAGCAATAGCGGGAACCTGGCTCTCGTAAACCTAAATGGAATGGAACCCTAATTAATGTCATTGCTAACACCTGTATTTGTCCTACTATTTCATGTCAAAATGACTGGTGTGCAAAAGATCTGTTACACCAGGTTTGTGCAAGACATGCTTGAGCATTACATAGACATGTAGTATAAATTTAATTTATTGGAAGCTTTCTAATAAGACCACATTTCAATCACATAATTTCATTCAAAATGCCAAAGATCACAGAATTTGACAGACAGAGTTTCTTCTTTAAAATACTTGAAGAAGTCAAGCAAGGACCTGTCAGCATCTGGCAGCTTCATCGGGATGCCAAGTTGACCCTTCTACAGTCTGAAGAAGCTTGATCAGGAATAGTCTTTGTGGAAGGGTAGCATCCAAGAAACCACTTTTTCGGAAGGGGGACAGGATGAAAAGACAGATATGCTAAAGCTCACAAAGATTGGAATGACGATCATTGGAAAAGAGTATTATGGATTGACAAATCTAAGAATGAGTGCTTGCAGGGTTCAGTGAAACATGGTGGATGGTCTGTCATGGTTTGGGGCTGCATTTCTGCCAGTGGTGTTGGCGATATTGTCCAAATTGATGGGATCATGAATGCTGAAAAGTACAGACAGGTTTAAATGCATCATGCCTTTCCTTCTGGAATGCGCTTGATTGGGAATCGTTTTATTTTTCAGCATGATAATGATCCCAAATACACCGCTAATGCAGTGAAATCATATTTGTAGATAAAAACAGCTGATAAAACACATACAGTCATGGACTAGACTCCACAGAGTCCAGACCTGAATATTTTAGAGGCAGTATGGGATCACCTGGGCAGTGAAAGAAATAAAAAAGACAACCTAAATCTAAAGAAGAACTCTGGGAAGAGTTGAAAGAAGCCTGGTATAATATACCAGAATATTAATTCATAAAACGTCAGGACAGTCTCTCCAAAAGAGTTCAAGATGTGCTTAGTGCCAAGGGAGGTCACACTAAATACTGACTTTTGCCTGATGACACCATTTTGTTCTGAAAATTGTGTTTTTTTTAAATATTTTGTGTACATATTTCCTGTATTTTCTGTTTGTATCTTAATAAAGAGACTGCAAAATAAATATGGATGGTCATTAAAACTTTGCTAAAATATCAAATCTAATGGTGGCCTAAGACTTTTGCACAGTACTGTATGTGTACTGTATATGTACCTGTACATATGTACTTGTATGCCCTGTTCATTGTATACAGTATATGCAATAGGGACGAATGGAGCTTTATTGAATTAGTATCATGTATGTTGATTGACCTCTAAAATGTCTCCTGTGGACATGTCAGAGTGTTTATCACATGTGCAAGATAACAGACTGTTTCCACATATCTGTGCCTAGAGGTATCGAATTTGGAAAGTCAAAACTGGCCTTGGAAAGGTGTTGAAAAGTGTTTTAAAAATAGATTGTGATGTCGTAGAACTTTTGTGCCAAATAGGAGAAATAGAGCTTTTAGCGAGGGTCCAAAATCACATTTGAGTGTCCGGGAAAAGAGCCGAAAATGCATTATTGTGATCCCATCAAATCAAAAAGTAGCCTTTTCAGCCATAAAAAGAGCCAAAAAAGGCTATATTCTATAAATTGTGATAAAAGCCTGTGTTTAACCTCTGCAAAGGGGATAAACATATAGTTGAAGTCCAGATTTAAGGTAGATTTACCAATGTCTGTCCGACATGATATGCTGTAGCAAATCATGTCCGAAAGACATCGCTGAATGCTGACAGAATGTGCTGTCGGCATTTATCATTACACAAGCAGTTCACCAGAACTGCTTGTGCAATGCCGCCCCCTGCAGATTTGCGGGGGTGTCAATAAGCCTGATCATATAGGAACGGGCGGATTGAAGACTGTAGCCTCAGAGGCAGGGGACAAGTTATGGAGCAGCGGTCTTTATAACTGCTTCATAACTGCTGTTTCCAGCGAGCCTGAAGGCTTGCACGGAAACAATGCCCATTCGGCCCTTTTTAAATCGATCCCATAGACTTGTAAGGTCACTATTTGAACTAAAATGGCCCTTTAAGATGTTTTATAGCACGGTTGTTTAAATTTTGTATTCTATAAATGAGTGTTTGAAATTCACTCTGATGTGTGTTTGAAAAATTGTATTAAACAAAGGAAGTAAAAAGATTATTCCATTATTTTAATGCTTTGTAAAAGTAAAATGTCTCATCTCAGCTAACTGAACTCCCAAAGTGCAAGAAGGCAATTTAAGAAAAAAATATCTTACAGTATGAAGGCCGTCAAGGGCATGTTAAGTTAATGAACTGTTACACTGTTGCTTTAATTTGCAGCTGGTTAATCTGTGTCAAAATCCATTAAGTGCATATTTATTTTATAATAACATACAATAAAGTTAATGAAGCTAAAGCATACAATGCAATATGCACAATAGTAATAGCAATATTTTTTTCCTACTGAAAATAGACATACAAATGCAATAAAGAACATAAGGGTTAAAATTCCCATTCTGACATTCCCAGTAATCTACCAATGAACTAACCTTCCAGCATTCATATCATCATCAGAATCTTCTGCCTGCTTAACTTTTAAATTTAGAAATAAGACCAAAACAATGAACTACTAAAGGGATAGCAAATATGGTTGTTTTTATTGAAACAAACATGATAAGGAAAACATACTCTTAAGGGACAATAAGTTCCCTAACACACCCCAAGCCATCAAGAGTTCAGATGCCCTTCTCATTAGACCATAACAGTAGAGCTTTCTTAAACTCCATCATCCACAGAGACAACAATGCTACAAGGGGTCTTTAGTCAAACTTCCAAGGAGCAGCAACACTCCTAGGACACCATCTAAGCTCTATCCCTTCCCAATGGTCCAGGGTTTCCTCCATACAAACTCTGTTCTCTTATGTTGGGCAATAATTAAATGCCACAAAACTTACATTTTTACATAGGAAGAAAGCTCTTGCTGTCACAACTTAAATGTGAGTCTATAACCCATTTTCAAATTAGTAACAAACAAGATCAAGCCTCTATTTTATTATTATTATACTTTATTTATGCAGCGACCAACATATTCCACAGCGCTGTCCATGGGTACAATTCATTTAAATAAAACAATGATATAAAACTTGTAAGAGACAGGGCAAAATTTGCAAACACATACAGAAGGCATTGAGGGCCCTATTCCAGTGGGAACTTACAATCTAGAAGGGTAGGAGGTTGAGAAACAGGAAGTGAGGACTGCAAGATTGAGAAAGATGTTAATGCAGAGTTAGATGAGGGAAAAGTTAATAAGTAAGTGAAATTAAGTTATTATTGAGTTGGGTGGTAGGCTTCTCTGAACAAAAAAGTCTTCAGGGAGCATTTGAAGGAAGAAAGATTAGGTCAAAGCCTGACAGCACTAGGGAGTGAGTTCCAGAGGGTAGGTGCTGCACGACAGAAGTCCTGCAGTCTAGCATGGGAAGAGGTGATAGTCGAAGATGCAAGGAGCAGGTCATTGTTGGATCTTAGTGGGTGGGCTGGAGTATACTTGTTTATTAGAGAGGATAGGTAGTAGGGACCGGCGTTGGTGAGAGCTTTGTATGTAAGGGTGAGAATTTTTAATTGAATTCAAAATTCTCACCCTTACATACAAAACTCTCTATGGAACTAATTGAGCCCATATGGATGATACACATTTTTTTGGTTGGTTAGAATATTATCATACCACATAATTCACTTAAACTCATGAAATAACACCCCATGTATCTATTAATCTTCGTTCTAATCCCCAAAAAATGCCAGTGGAGATGCTATATGTCTTCAGTGCAGTCTTCCTAATATATTAGACCGTACCACTCACACCCAAGCAATCATTCAAATAGCCACTGCAAGTTTGACTTCATTATATTAATGAGGTAAAACACTGAGGAAATAAAATTAGGCCCCATTTGAGCTCAGCTTCCTGCAAAAGTGCAGGCTGCTCTTTCAACACACTACCCTGTGCCTATTCTGTAAGCTTGCTGGTCTACAGGAAAGTATAATGTCCAATGGAAGTCCCACTGTATGTAAGAGTGGCCTACTATTCAGACAAGCCTGAAATGGATACAAACATATTAACCATCCCACAAACAAGCAGGGTTAAATACTCTCACAATGAATGTGTAAATTATGCATATTCTCTTGGGCATATTATGCATCAAAAAGCCTGACATAAACCCTAAACCTTTCAGAATTCCACCCCAGTTGCTTGATTCCTTAAAGGGACATAATACTCATATGCTAAATCACTTGAAACTGATGTAGTATAACTGTAAAAAGCTGACAGGAAAATATCACCTGAGAATCTCTATGTAAAAACTCACAACTTCCTCAGCTCAGCAGAGTAAGTTCTGTGTAAAAAGTTATACTTCAGCTGCTGCCCAGCTACAGGTAAAACAATAAATAAATGAAGAAATTAACAGCAGCCAATCAGCATCAACAGTGCTGAGGTCATGAACTCTTACTGTGAGAGATTTCAGTGAAAAGATGCTACGAAATTTACTTTCACAGTACGCCGCTCCTGGCTCTACTGAGCGGGTCTGTTTGTTTCCCCTAAGTGCATCGGGCATGCTGTCTATTCACAGCCAGCCCGATCGCACCATTAAACTCAATGTAACTCGCTCCCGCTCTGGTCTGGTAGCAGGAGCGAGTTACATTGAGTTTAATGGAGCGATTGGGCCGGCTGTGAATAGACAGTGTGCCCAATGGCTTAGGGAAAACAAACAGACCCGCTCAGTAGAGCCAGAAGCGGCATACTATGAAAGTAAATTTTGTAGCATTTTTTCATTGAAATCTTTTAACCCTTTCAGTGCTAATAACGGCTCTGAGCCGAAACAGAGTTTCTTATTCTGGTGCTAATGACGGCTCAGAGCCGTCATGAGCACTTTCCCACCTTGAGGGAGATCGGGGGGCTTCTTACTGCTCCTACCCCGGCGATCCTGCCTGTAGAGTGACAGGCATCGCTGGGGCTTCACGTGATGCGTGGTGACGTCACGCACAATTACATGATGACATCACCGCGCAACTTTATTTATACTTAACAATGTTAAGTATAGGAGGAGGGGGCATGCCCTCTTAGAAGCCTGTATCTCAGGCATCTAACCAGCTACAGACCCCCAAGACCCACTGTTGGAAAGGTAATCACCTATCCTTTCAAACAGTGTAAGTCTTGGGGGTCTGTAAAAAAAAAAAAGTTAAAAAAAGAAAAAGAAAATATTAGCACCCAGGTGGGAAATGGCTTAGCAGCCAAAGGGTTAAGGTACAAAGTTTGCGCTAAGCTGATGTTATATAATTCTGCACTATGTGCAAAATTATTTAACATTATTTTGTGGGTTTACTGGCCCTTTAACTCTCAAGAGATTTTATAGTAAACTTCCTCAAACTGAATAGGGAAATAAGATGAGTGTGCACGTAAGCTCACTCCCTTAGCTCTCCCAGGACAGACATACTGATTTGCTGCTTACAAGTCCTTTACAATGGGATGTGGCTACTGAGGAATTTTTTAGGTAAAATATCTTTCTTTTTTACATAGAGATTGTTAGGTGATATTTTCTAGTCAGCTTTTTACAGTTATGCTGTATCACTTTCAAGTGTTTCAACATTTGGGTGTCATGGCCCTTTAAGCTTATATACCATTATCTGCTATTCTACTCACCATGCAAAGAAAGAAAGAAAGAATATGAACCTTAGCAGTGCTGCCCTCAACATGATACTATGATACAACATTTTTACTCCATGTACACCTTAAATGTTCCATCTTAGCAAGTAACATTGTCGTAACATTGGTATACATCATTTAAAATACTGCTTGTGAATGTGGATAATTATTTTGGATGAAATGACTTAATGCCATGAAAGCAAGTTTATGACTATTGCATGATGTCATCTTTTTTTTTTTGTGCTGCCTTTACATCAATAAACTCTGTACTTTTATCACATTAATGAAGCAATTTGAATTACTTTGTTTCCTCCTGAACACTTTGGCCCCTAGTTATCAAGCCGTCAACCTCAAATACGCTGGAATTCAGCAGCGTATTTGTGGCAAGGCTGATTCGCCTTAGTTATCAAGCCCTAGACACCGGCAAAAGTAGAATTTAGTGACGTAAGCTTCGATCCGCCGGACTCAGTCCGACACAGATCGATTCTTAGGTCACTCCAGATGTTCCGCACACAAGTGCGGCACAATCTGACTACTTTTGCTAATTATCAAAAAACTAGCAGGTACGCTCGGCACTTTTCCGGCCCAGCGTACCTAGTTTTCAAACCGCCGCCCTGGAGGCGGCTGATCCCATAGAAATCAATGGGAGTCTGACCATAGCGAAAGTTCATGTTCGCTGCTGCCAGACATCCCATTGATTCCTATGGGAGCTGTCTACACATAACACCCTAACATGTACCCCGAGTCTAAACACCCCTAATCTGTCCCCCCTACACCGCTGCAACAAAATAAATATTTTACCCCCTAAACCGCCGCTCCCGGAGCCCACCGCAAGCTATAATAAATATGTTAACCCCTAAACCGCTGCTCCCGGTCCCCGCCGCAACTATAATAAATGTATTAACCCCTAAACCGCCGCTCCCGGACCCCGCCGCCACCTACATAATACCTATTAACCCCTAAACCACCGCTCCCGGACCCCGCCGCCACCTACATTATACCTAGTAACCCCTATCCTGCCCCCCCTATACCGCCGCCACCTATAATAAAGTTATTAACCCCTATCCTGCGGATCCCGGACCTTGCCGCAACTAAATAAATAGTTTAACCCCTAAACCGCCGCTCCCGGACCCCGCTGCAACCTATATTAAACTTATTAACCCCTAATCTGCCCCCCCCTACACCGTCGCCACCTATAATAAATTTATTAACCCCTATCCTGCCCCCCCTACACCGCCGCCACTGTAATAAAATTATTAACCCCTAAACCTAAGTCTAACACTAACCCTAACACCCCCCATAACTTAAATATTAATTAAATACATCTAAATATTATAACTATTATTAACTAAATTAATCCTATTTAAAACTAAATACTTACCTTTAAAATAAACCCTAATATAGCTACAATATAAATAATAATTATATTGTAGCTATTTTAGGATTTATTTTTATTTTACAGGCATCTTTCAATTTATTTTAACTAGGTACAATAGCTATTAAATAGTTATTAACAATTTAATAGCTACCTAGCTAAAATAAAGAGAAATTTACCTGTAAAATAAAAACTAACCTAAGTTACAATTACACCTAACACTACACTATACTTTAATAAATTATTCCTATTTAAAACTAAATACTTACCTGTAAAATAAACCCTAAGATAGCTACAATATAATTAATAATTACATTGTAGCTATTTTAGGATTTATATTTATTTTACAGGTAACTTTGTATTTATTTTAGCTAGTTAGAATAGTTATTAAATAGTTATTAACTATTTAATAACTACCTAGCTAAAAGAAATACAAAATTACCTGTAAAATAAATCCTAACCTAAGTTACAATTAAACCTAACACTACACTATCATTAAATTAATTAAATAAATTACCTACAAATAACTACAACTACAACTAAAGTACAAAAAATAAAAAAGCTAAGTTACAAAAAATAAAAAAAATAAGTTACAAACATTTAAAAAATATTACAACAATTTTAAGCTACTTACACCTAATCTAAGCTCCCTAATAAAATAACAAAGCCCCCAAAATAAAAAAATGCCCTACCCTATTCTAAATTAAAAAAGTTCAAAGCTCTTTTACCTTACCAGCCCTTAAAAGGGCCTTTTGCGGGGCATTTATTATAGGCGGCGACGGTGTAGGGGGGCAGATTAGGGGTTAATAAGTTTAATATAGGTTGCGGCGGGGTCCGGGAGCGGCGGTTTAGGGGTTAAACTATTTATTTAGTTGCGGCGAGGTCCGGGATCCGCAGGATAGGGGTTAATAACTTTATTATAGGCGGCGGCGGTATGGGGGGGCAGGATAGGGGTTACTAGGTATAATGTAGGTGGCGGCGGTGTACGGGAGTGGTGGTTTAGGGGTTAATACATTTATAAGAGTTGCGGCGGGGTCTAGGAGCGGCGGTTTAGGGGTTAATAACTTTATTGAGTTGCGGGGGGCTCCGGGGGTGCCGGTATAGGGGGTAGAACAGTGTAGTTAGTGTGGGTGCTTAGTGACAGGGGTATCAATAAAGCTGTCAAAAAGCCGAAGAGCAGCGAGATCAGATGAGTGATAACTCTCACAGTCCGCTGCTCATCGCCCCGTACTTGGTGCGCTGCTTTTTGACAGCTTTTTTGATAACTTAGGTGAAATTTTGATGGTCCGCGGCGGTGATGGTAGGCGAGCTTAGGCGGGCGTATTGAACCGGCGAAGGCAGGTAAAGTAGACGGCTTGATAACTACCCCCCTTTGTATTGTTTATGGCTACTAGTTAGCCCTCTATAAACAGGCACTTGTACCACAACCAGCTATATAAAAATGTATAGTACATTTAAGAGATCTATGTAATTCTTAAATTTCTTTAAATACTTACTATTATCAGTTTGGCATAATTTTCTTATAATTTCGATTATAAAAGTAAGGTATTCCAAACCCACCGTGGGACTCATAGAAGTCCTATCACAGTGGTCTACCTCGATAGAGTATCTGTGTGAGTATCTGCTGATGCACATGCAGAGTAGGTAATTATCTCCCACATGTAGTAAATATTTCCCTTGGTCTAACAAGCAATACATTAAAAAAATATAAAATATATGTAACTAATGCCAAATTTTTATTTTAATAAATATAATTGATTTATTTTAAAGGGCAGATGATATCCAAATGTTGAAATACTTGAAAGTGATGCAGCATAGCTGTAAAAAGCTGACTAGAAAATATCCCCTGAACGTCTCTATGTAAGAAAGAAAAATATTTTATCTCAAAATGTCCTAAGTATTCACAGCCCATTGTGAAGGAATTTAAGCAGCAAATCAGTATGTCTGTCCCGGGACAGGCAAGGGAGTGAGTCTCGTGCACACTCATGTTATTTCCCTATTCAGTTTATGGAAGTTTACTATGAAATCTCATGAGAGTTAAGTGAAATCTCATGAGTTCACAGTAAGATAGTTCATGATTCAGCACTGTTGATGCTGATTGGCTGCAGTTCATTTCTTCATTTTTTATTTTTTTTTTCACCTGCAGCTGGACAGTAACTGAAAGATAAGTTTTTACACAGCTCTGCTGAGCTGAGGAGATTGTGAGGTAAAATATCTTCCTTTGTTACATAGAGATGCTCAGGTGATATTTTCCTGTCAGCTTTTTTACAGTTATACTGCATCAGTTTCAAGTGATTTAGCATATGAGTATTATGTCCCTTTAAAGGGTCATGATACCCAAATGTTGAAACACTTGAAAGTGATGCAGCATAGCTGTAGAAAGCTGACTAGAAAATATCACCTGAACGTCTCTATGTAAGAAAGAAAGACATTTTACCTCAAAATGTCCTAAGTATTCACAACCCATTGTGAAGGAATTTAAGCAGCAAATCAGTATGTCTGTCCCGGGACAGGCAAGGGAGTGAGCCTCGTGCACACTCATGTTATTTCCCTATTCAGTTTAAGAAAGTTTACTATGAAATCTCATGAGAGTTAAGTGAAATCTCATGAGTTCACAGTAAAATAGTTCATGACCTCAGCACTGTTGATGCTGATTGGCTGCAGTTCATTTCTTCATTTTTTTTTATTTTTTTTCACCTGCAGCTGAACAGTAACTGAAAGATATCTTTTTACACAGTTCTGCTGAGCTGAGGAGATTGTGAGGTAAAATATCTTCCTTTTTTACATAGAGATGCTCAGGTGATATTTTCCTGTCAGCTTTTTTTACAGTTATACTGCATTAGTTTCAAGTGATTTAGCATATGAGTAGTATGTCCCTTTAAAGGGTCATGATACCGAAATGTTGAAACACTTGAAAATGATGCAGCATAGCTGTAAAAAGCTGACTAGAAAATATCACCTGAACTTCTTTATGTAAGAAAGAAAGATATTTTACCTCAAAATGTCCTAAGTATTCACAACCTATTGTGAAGGAATTTAAGCAGCAAATTAGTATGTCTGTCCCGGGACAGGCAAGGGAGTGAGCCTTGTGCACACTCATGTTATTTCCCTATTCAGTTTAAGGAAGTTTACTATGAAATCTCATGAGATCACAGTAAAATAGTTCATGACCTCAGCACTGTTGATGCTGATTGGCTGCAGTTCATTTCTTAATTTTTTATTTTTTTTCACCTGCAGCTGGACAGTAACTGAAAGATAACTTTTTACACAGCTCTGCTGAGCTGAGGAGATTGTGAGGTAAAATATCTAACCTTTTTTTACATAGAGATGCTCAGGTGATATTTACCTGTCAGCTTTTTTACAGGTATACTGCCTCAGTTTCAACTGATTTAGCATATGAGTATTATGTCCCTTTAAAGGGCCATGATACCCAAATGTTAAAACAGATATGCACAAAAGATAAGTTTGTATACGTGCGCTGCAGCTGGGGGATATAGTTAAAAGTAAATGTATCTATAATAATAAATGATATGTATAGAAAAAATTTAATATTTATTAAATGAAAATACTTATCATAAAATATACTATACACTTATAAGTATTAACTAAAAATGAATAAAAATTGTGAGATACACTTACATATGACCGGTCATCTAAATGATATAACAATACCACCTTATAAATCAAAAATAGCAAATTAAACAATATAAACAGTTTCTACCTTGTGTTTCAATTCTGGCAACTGTTATACATGGTTACCATATATGCTTAATCGTAAATGATATGCTAAATATAAAATATAAAATTAGTGAGTCCAAGGACATATATAACCCTTATGTTGTGGCTAGTAGATAGAATCTTTTTTCTTCTCATAGACAAACTCGTTTGCACAATATAAACTGGTTTGCACAATATAAAAGTCCTTTGATAAGGATCCATGTAAAATTTCTTCGTTAAAATACTTTTTTGCAAATTTGTAGGATTGTATTTTGTGTGATTACAACTTGTAGGAAATATCGATTGCAAATATTGGTCAATTATAGGTGCTAGTCCACACAAATGTTGAAGTTAAAGCAGGGACGTGTACTCATAAGAGGCAGGGGAGGCAGTGCCTACCCTGCCATATGTGGCCAAAGCTTAATTAAATTTTAATTAAAACAACAACAAAAAAGTAAAAAAAATATATATTTTCCCCTCATGTAATGCTATGAAGAGGCAGGTACAGGAATGCTTCTCTCCATTGCAGTACATGAGTCAAAGGAAAAGCTGTGCTGCAGCGCCACCTGTGTTCTATCAATATATTAGCAGCAACAATTGGGACCAATAGGAGGCACCCCTCTTGATGCCTCCTAGCAAGTGAAGGATATATAGATTAGTCAGAAGGAGGATGCAGTGAACAGGGTCATGTGACAGAACTGGAAGCGGAGGTAACCTAAGAACAGATGACACCAAGCAGAAGAGTAAAGTAGTATTCTACAACTCTTGTGATTGACAAATTGTGTTCAGATACAGATCATTAACAGGGGGACAGTAAGTGAGCATAACCCAACACTGACAGGAAGTCAAAGGGTCAATTCAAATTTAAATCCATAATTTAAAACCCAGAGTTTGAAGTTAAGTGTGCAGTGTCCACATTAATTAAACTAAAGTTTTTGACATTGAATATTGCTAAGCCTCCCTTTTTCATGGTTATTTGATTTAATTAGGTACAAACTCCATATATGTTATGTCTGTTCAGTCAGAGGATGCAGTATCTATTTTTCTTTTTCTTTGTGTCTCCATTTATTTAAAGACTGCTGTTAACTTGTAATTCACAAATCAATTGAAAGCTGTTGCATTGTGTTTTTAATATGTGCTGCTTTTATTCAAGTTTATATTAATAAAAAGGAGATAATGAGTCATTTAAAAAATATATATAATTATTGCAGTTAAATGTTTTTAGAAATAATGCCACTGTAAAGTAACTGGTTAAACACATAGTCAAAGGGAGACATTTAAAATTAAACTTTCATGATTGAGGTAGAGCATGCTATTTTAATAGACTTTTCTAGTTATTTATATTTTGAGAATTAGCATCAACTGTTACTGGCCCCATGTCAGCAAATCAAATTAGTTTTTGAAACGAACATGAAAGTCATAATTACATTTCCATCATTCAGATAGAAATTGCACACAAAAAATAAATAAATAAACTTTCTATTTTATTTTTATTATGTACTTCATTTGTTTGGTATCCTTTGGTGTCCTTTGTTGAAGAGCATACCTAAGTGGAATGTGCACATGCGTTTCTTGAACACCATATTGCAGCAGCAGCTGTGTTGGCAGTATTGATAACTTGTCCTTTGTATAAAACTTGTATGGTAAATTATTTCTATTTTTACAATACAGTAGTGAGTAGAGAAGAGATTGTGTATCATTCTAATTGCTTAGTAACTGGCACTGTGCCACAGAATTGTGCGAGTGGTTATGTGAGCAGAGTGTGTGTGTGTGTGTGTGTGTGTGTGTGTGTGTCAGGGAGCAGAGTATGTGTGCTTTATTCTCCAGGTAATCAATATATTTCCGATGAGCTGGTGCTTTAGTGCAGTGTTTCTCAACAATGGTCCTCAAGTACCCCCAACAGGCCAGGTATTCATTATAGCTGAATCAGTGCACAGGTGAAGTAATCAGCTGATCAGTAACTCAGTGGTTACTAACTTGCTCTCACCCATCACCTGATTATGTCACATGTGCACTGGTTCAGCTATCATTTAAACCTGCCCTGTTGGGGGCACTTGCGGCCCTCTGTACATGTGTTTCTCCGTCGTATCATATCTAGTGCCTCACCAGCGTCTGACCTCACTGCACGTCACTGAGTTAAAGTCTTATAATTGTACTTCCAATTGCTGGATACGTGATTTTGTCACTGCCGAAAAGATAGCCCACAAAGGAAGAACCACACTCACGGGCTGTTACACCTCTGTGTGCCTACCTGCATCTAGTTGGTTACTTGCCGTATAGTGTAGCAGGGCACAGGTGTCTGTACAGCTCCGTGTCTCTGGTTTCCCGGGTCTGTGACGTCACTCGCTATAAGTAGTTCCGCTTGGAAAGATTGTCCTTACTCTGCGCAGAGTTCCGTTATTGAAAATAAGTCCCTTTTAGGTCTGTGTTAATCATATAATAAAGCCATTCTACACAGCGAAACGCATTGATGGTGATTTAACAGTTTGCTGAGGATAAAATCCATGTTAATCCTATGAAATGGCTTAAAGATTTTATCCTCAGCAAACTGTAAAATCACCATCAACGCGTTTTGCTGCGTAGAACGGCTTTATCATAGGATTAACACCATTCCTACAAGTTGTAATCACACAAAATACAATCCTACAAATTTGCAAAAAAGTATTTTAACGAAGAAATTTTACATGGATCCTTATTAAAGGACTTTTATATTGTGCAAACCAGTTTATATTGTGCAAACCAGTTTATCTATGAGAAGAAAAAAGATTCTATCTACTAGCCACAACATAAGGGTTATATATATCCTTGGACTCACTAATTTTATATTAGCATATCATTTGCGATTAAGCATATATGGTAACCATGTATAACAGTTGCCAGAATTGAAACACAAGGTAGAAACTGTTTATATCGTTTTATTTGCTATATTTAATTTATAAGGTGGTATTGTTATAGCATTTAGATGACCGGTCATATGTAAGTGTATCTCACCATTTTTATTAATTTTTAGTTAATACTTATAAGTGTATAGTATATTTTATGATAAGTATTTTCATTTAATAAATGTTAGATTTTTTCTATACTTAGGGCTCCATGTACTAAGCAGTCAGCGAACTACCCGCAACAAATCTCGCGTCAAAACTCGAAAACTGATATGTACAAAGTCGTCAACTATGTTCAAACTCGCATCTTTAAAATTGCGAGCGTACTTATCCGCCAAACCTCGCTACCTCTCCATTTTTCACTGTAATTAGACACATTTGACCACCAACTCGCCAAAAACGAATGTACTAAAAAATCTATTTGTCCGCTCGTTACAATTTCCGCTCCCACCTCGTTATTTTTGCCTCGCCACCTTTTAGGTGGCGGGCAAGGTACAAAACAATAGGAAAGTCAATCTAGACGCCAGTCTAGACATATATAAAAGGCAATAATATCAGCATTGTACAGCATAACTGGCGTCTAATTTGTCTCTCATTTCCATGTACATAAATTGCGCCAAATTTGTCGACTGTAATTAAAGAGTAATCTATATTTTAAATTTGTATTGTATAGTTGTCAATCTTTATAATTATTTTTATATTAATATTTATATATTATCAGATCCAGATGAAGCCATATCCAAATTGTAAATAAATATTACAAAAATAACGCTCTGTTATCACTCTTCAAAAAATTTTGAACAATAATAAAGTTGTTTAGATAAGTTGAACTTTTATAGGAGCAAAATTCTATTCCCGCGACTACTATGATGTTCGTGACACCTTGCATGTCACGTGTTAATAATTGGCCAGACAATTCAACTGAAAGTTAAGTACATCAGCTTAGTCGCGGCGAGCGAGGCGTCAAATTTATCAATAATCCGCCACTGCTCGCGGCGGGCTAGACTTGTCTATTTATTGGGGGATTATTAGTACATAGTGACAGCGGACACCATTTCGCCCGCGGCGAGTAACGGCGAGTTTATCCGCGTCTAAAATGACGGATGAATTGACGGCTTAGTACATGGAGCCCATAGTATTTATTATTGTAGATACACTTACTTTTAACTATATCCCCCAGCTGTCAGCGAACGTATACAAACTTATCTTTTGTGTATATCTGTCTAAACTTTTTATGTTTTATGGGAGTAGATTAGTATATGTGCAGGGGTTAGATTTGCGCACCACTTTACATCTTTTTGTTTTCCCAAATGTTAAAACACTTGAAAGTGATACAGCATAGTTGTAAAAAGCTGACTAGAAAATATCACCTGAAAGAGGTTTGAGGCTTTTTGGATTTTTAAATTGGATACCCTCCATCCATTAATTCTGGGACTCAGCTGTAAACATGTATAGAATTTTGATATGGAATTAGATTGGATTGCTTTTTATACCATTTGATGTATTGAAATGTGTAATATTACTTTTTCACCAGTGGGTGGCAATATTATTAATTTTTTTGGATGAAGGTGAATCTACACACCTTCAGCAAGATTACAAGTTTTGCGATATGGCTATACGGCTGAAATATTGGCCATTGCGCATGGAATGGCAGTTCTCCTGTATTACAAGTCGCGGCAGTATAGCTATACCGCAAGCATTTTAGCCTGTAACGCAACGATCGATTTCCATACTGCTGCATTACAGGTTGTGCCTTCCGGCTAAAATGCTTGTGTTATGGCCTATACCGCCATGATCCATACCGCGATCTGAGACCAGTAGTTATGGATTTTCTGAAATAAAAATGTTTCACAAAACTCATAACTAAAATGTTACAAAGTACACTAACACCCATAAACTACCTAGTAACCCCTAAACTGCCACCCTCTCGCATCGCAAATACTATATTAAACTTATTAACCCCTAATCCTCCGCCCACCCACATAGCCAACACTATATAATGCTATTATCCAATAAACCGTCGGCCCCCCACATCGCTACTACTATATTAAACCTATTAACCCCTAAACCGCTAGCCCCCCACATCGCATCTACTAAAATAAACCTATTAACCCCTAAACCTAACACCTCCTAATTTTAAAATAAATTTACAATATAACTATCTTTAAATAAATAAAAACTTACCTATGACATAAAAAAAACTAAGTTTAAACTGTTAAGTAACCTAACATTACTATTTTAAAACAATAAAATTAATGAAAAATAATAAAACTAACATTATGATATTAAATAATCCTAACACTATGAATAAAATATAAAAAAAAATACATTACAAAAAATAAAAACTCTAAGATTACAAAAAATAATAAACAAAATTATCCAAAATAATAACAACTAAACCTAATCTAATGCCCCTATAAAAACAAAAAAGCCCCACCAAAATAAAAACACCCCTTAACCTAACAATAAACTATCAATAGCCCTTAAAATGGCCTTTTGTAGGGCATTGCCCTGAAGCAATCAGCTCTTTTACCTTATAAAAATTAGTCTCCCCTAAAAGTAAAACCCCCCACCCAACCAACCCCCAAAATAAAAAACCTAAGTCTGAAAAAAACCTAAGCTACCCATTGCCCCATAAGGGGCATTTGTATGGGCATTGCCCTTAAAAGAGAATTCAGCTTTTTGTGCCCAAAGCCCTAATCTAAAAAAAAACAAACACCCAAAAACAAAACAAAAAAAAATAACACTAACCCCAGGCAATCTACTCACAGTTCCTGAAGTCCGAACATCCATCTTCATCCAGGCGGCGAGAAGTCTTCGTCCATTGAGGGAGCATCTTCTATCTTCATCCCAGTGACACAGAGTTGTGGAGGCACGGAGCTGTGGAGATGCAGAGCATCATCGCCGCCAGGGCGGACATCCAGCATGGAGGATCCTCTTCATACGATCACCGATGTACACTGAAGCTTGAATGCAAGGTACCCGTTAAAAAATGGGGTACCTTGCATTCCTATTGGCTGACATTTTTGAATCAGTCAATAGGATGAGAGCTATTAGATTTCTAGGTATTAGATTAGTTGTTATTATTTTGGATAATTTTGTTTAATATTTTTTGTAATCTTAGAGTTTTTTATTTTTCGTAATTTTAGAATTTTTATTTTTTTATAGTGTAATTTGTTTTTATTTTTTCATAGTGTTAGGATTTTTTTTATTTATAGTGTAGTTTTTTTATTTTTCGTTAATGTTATTGTTTTAAAATAGTAATGATAGGTTACTTTATAGTTTAATTTTTTTTTTTATTTCACAAGTAAGTTTTTATGTATTTGAAGATAGGTATATTTTAAATGTAATATAAAATTAGGGGGGTGTTAGGTTTAGAGGTTAATAGTTTATTTTAGTGTGTTGCGATGTGGAGGCCGACGGTTTAGGGGTTAATAGGTTTATTTTATTAGTAGCGATGTGGGGGGGCGGTTTAGGGTTTAATAGGTTTATTTTATTAGTAGCGATGTGGGGGGGCGGCAGTTTAGGGGTTAATAGGTTTATTTTATTAGCAGCGATTTGGGGGCGGAGGTTTAGGGATTAATAGGTTTATTTAGTGTCTGCGATGTCAGAGGGCGGCTGTTTAGGGGCTAATAACTTTATTTAGTGTCAGCGATGTTGGGGGGCAGTGGATTAGGGGTATTTAGACTAAGGGTTTATGTTAGGATGTTAGGTTTTAACATAACGTTCTTTTCCCCATAGACATCAATGGGGTTGCGTTTTTACGACCGCCATTCCACGATCGCAGGTGTTAGTTTTTTTCCTGACACTTTTTCCCCATTGATATTTATGGGAAAAGCGTGCACGAGCAAATAAAGTCAGGCCTTGGGTTTTGTGTGGTATGGAGCTTATCGCACCATACCGCACAACAATAGAAGGTTTTTCAGTAACTTGTAATTGCAGCACTATGCAAAGTGCGATACCACTGATTGTTTTGCGTTATTTACGCACCCGGTATAGCACAAAACTTGTAATCTTGGTGCTTGTTAGGTATAAATAGTGTTATGGGTAGTACTAGTAAGTGTTCAAATAACTAAGGGATTGTTCCCAAAACATTATGGATGTACTTTCTCTGCATGAATAAAACGTTTTTTTACTTTTTTTTTACAAGTGCTGCTGCCCCTGCATTTCTTTGAAGATGTTATTAAAACTCTTTTCAACTATTCGTGATTAATTTTGTAATCTTTAAGCAAAGGGACACTCTTTTCCCCAAAGTGTTAACTGACTGTGCTCTTTCCTGTGACTCCATACTTGATCTTGGTATCTACTTTTTTTTTTTTTAATTTTCAAAAAGCTTTATTGAAAAAATGTGATGTTTTACAGCAAGTATGAAATCAACATATTATACTACACATTGGCATATACATATTTACTTCATATTACTGGTTGTGTAATAAAACCATGTACTTTTGCTGTATTCCCACTTATCCAACTGGTCGTGACTTTTATAAATCTATATAATAAGCTTAAGAAAGGATAGATGGAGACTTGATAAGATGTTGGTTGAGTTATAAGTGGAGGAAGGATATTCCTGTGTTAAAGGGTATTGTTGTGGTCCATGGGCAGGATATGTGGGCTGTGCTTACTGAACGCTCTATCTATACCCCAGCTGGGGAGACCTCTCTTGGATCCCAAAACAAAAAAGAAAACCAGAAATGCCAATATTGGGGTTAACCTGCTTATAATTAGTATGTAACATTAAACAATTAACACTAAGACCTACATCGAATAAACCATTAAACATTGTAAAGGATTAACTTATATACCTTGTTGTGAAAATGATTGCACTTTTGTGTAGTAGCTGCTTGCCTATAAATCAAGTGGGCAACGAGTGGCTGATCTGTAGCTATTGGGTATTTATCTTGGCTTCATAGGTGGTTTTAATTGAATATGACTTATGTTACTATGTTTTGGCAGCAGCTAGATAGTACGACCTCTTTGTAAGGGTAGATAAAGTATGATATATTTATAGTATGCCTATTATGGATAAGTAGCGTTATCTATATTTGTTTGCTTGTACTGCATCTGAGTTATAAAAGATTAAGACCTGTTGTCTCCTTATCCGCAGCTCTAGCCGAATGCCACGTCGGGAATTTGATTTTGCTTGCAACCCTAGATGCCATGCGTGTGGTGTCTTTTCTGCCTATTTTATGTCTAATATTTTCAATGGGTAACACGAGTTGCAATAACTTTTGAGAAAAGAGGACACCACATATACTGTCTATAACCTATGTAAAACATAATTAAAAAAATAAAAGATTCACATCATACTATGATATAATAATAGTTTTGCCCCCAGCTTTTGTCCGGTATATAGTGACCTCTATCAATTACTCACTTCTGGACTATGTATTATAAAGCAATATGAACATTATCAGAACGAAGTGTATGTTTACAACTATATCTATTCTAAACATTCCTGTATATGATTAACTACAGCATAACATTTAGTTTATATGGCAGTTTTTGCACTGTCTAATGAGGGTGACTACAGTTTATCCTTCATCTCTGTGAGCAGAAGAGATTTCATCATGGGAGCGGGACATGATCTCTTTGGGGATTCCATAATAAGATTGCCAGGGGATCTTACTTGCAAGTGCAGATATAGTGCAGGAAGATCGTTCAGCAGAGCTCCATATACTATCCGTTTATTGCCACAATAGTCGTTTTTCTGCACTTTGCAGAGACAGTCCTGACATATCCCTCACTAATGCCATCCATATGGTGTTCTGAGTCAGGCTCCTTGTGATGTCCTGATGACTCAATCTCACCAGGGGAGGCCCATGGAGGGAAATAGGAAATGCGAAAATGTCCTGCGGGTCTTCAGAGCATGTAGCTGACTGGAGCCTCAGTGTCTCCGTTTTCCGTATATCTGTGTGGAGGATAGCCGTCCGGCCACCACGGCTGTGAAAAAGACTACTGCTTGGGTCGTAGTGTGCTCTGAAGTTAATCTCCACTTCACTGTTCTTTATCTTGGCTGCTATACCTGTTTGGGAGCCCCGTCAGTCTCCCTCAGGTGCTCAACATGTCTCCGATATGGATCTGCTCGCTGAGGCTTGCTTGGTGTTCCCACGGGTGTTGGTATGTGAAGATCAGTTGATGCCAGGCAGCGGTATCCAGTGTCAAGGCTCCCCATTACTGTTCCCTCTACTTTGGTAAGTATGATGCCTGAGACAGATTTAAAATCCACCGACTTCTGTGGCTCTCAGTGATATGGGGTAGGGCCTTGTTGTTTTGTGGGATTCTTGTGTACCTTTGCTCTTGATGTTAGGTGTGCCATAGGGTTATCGCCATTGTGGCTGATAGGTTCAGGAAGACTGTCTTGAGCAGTGCTCGGTGTTTTCTCTGGACATATTTTGTTTATTAGGAAATCGTAAGGGGCTTTGTCGATTAGTTTGTCAAAGAGTCTCTCTAATTTCTCAAAGTATGATGCTGAATAGCAGTGTAACTCCGATTCCTTGATGCAGATCATTGTGAGGGATAATGCAAATAGCGCCGTTCACAGCCTTTCTGTTCATAAGTTTCCTGAGGTATAGTCAATGAGAACCCTTGATATCCAGTTAGAAAAAGATAGTGAAGAGATTCAGTAAGTCGGGTTTTCGACCGCACTGATAACCCAGATCTTCCCGGGGGGAGGTGTATACCTAAAAGTAGGCCGCTGCCTTAGGCCTTGCTCCGATCTGAGTCCCCAATATCATGAAAACAGCCAGAATGAGTGATATAGGATCCCGATTGCCAGAACTGTGGAGTTTTCTATTAAAATGGTCTCACTATTGCTGTTCAATATAAATAATCAGCAGATTATTAAGGATTCTGTTGGAGCATACAGAAAATGCATCCTATTCAGAACGCTGCACAGACACACCCCCTTTGGTATCTACTTTTTTTTTTTTTTTTGTAATTTATTTTTATTGAGGGTAATAAAGTATACAACATACAGGTTACTCAATGAAACATATACACATATAACGACTAACATGAATATCTCACAGTATAGTAGGCAAACTGGGGAGCAACCTCTCCGCCACCCTCTATTTTTGTCCCTCCATAATTGCTTAGGCCGCTTTTGGACCCTCGATTACACATCACACTAACTGAGGGGTTTAGCAGGATATAGACCACTTTTGGGCCTATAGATATCTATCACATAGAATACACAGAAGCAATTATACAAGTCGGGCATAACTGGTAATTAGATAACATTAGGTAGGTATCTAAGGTCACTACACGGAATCACATTAAGCCCTTATAGATATTCAGTTTATGGGGGGACTTAGTTATACAGATCATATAATAACAAAAAATTAAATGACCCCACAGAAGATTTGCTAAGGATCAGCTGTAATATGTCTAATAAGAACTCACACATGCTTTAGTTCAGATACACTTTGACAGGGAGTTATATACAAAAGACCAGGACCTCCCCCACCGCTAAAGTGGGATTTAGACAATGCTATCCAGAGGCAAACCCATAGTTAGGTCTATCATTAAATGCTGTTATTCCCCACACAGAGACAATTCAAGGGCTAAATATTATGCTCATGTAGGTTATCCAGAACTGTCTAGTAATTATTACACACAATTGTGGTGCATTAAACATTGCACAATTACCTATTTAAGACAACAAAAATGATTATAATACTATCATGTGAAAAACATCATACATTCACAAAGTACAGTAGCTAATTTGTTATGCACTGAAAATCCTCTCAGGAAGGTCCTCCAGGACTTTCTAGTAATTATTACATACAACTGTGGTGCACTAAACACCACATAAGTACATATGGAAGGCAATAAAAATGTCTATAATACTATCATGTGAAAAACATCATACATTCACAAAGTACAGTAGCTAATTTGTTATGATCTGAAAATCCTCACAGAAAGGTCATCCAGGACTGTCTAGTGATCATTACACACAGCAGTGGTGCACTAAACACTTCACATTTACATATTTGAGTTAATATAAACAATTGTATTACTATCATGTGATAAACATCATACATTCACAAAGTACAGTAACTGATTTGATATGCTCTGAAAATCCTCTCAGGAAACCATTTGAGTGTCCCATAAGTCCAATGTCCTTAAAGTCTTTGCTAGGTGGATATTCAGGCCTAAAGGCCGTCATTTAGATGTACAGGGAGTGCAGAATTATTAGGCAAATGAGTATTTTGACCACATCATCCTCTTTATGCATGTTGTCTTACTCCAATCTGTATAGGCTCGAAAGCCTACTACCAATTAAGTATATTAGGTGATGTGCATCTCTGTAATGAGAAGGGGTGTGGTCTAATGACATCAACACCCTATATCAGGTGTGCATAATTATTAGGCAACTTCCTTTCCTTTGGCAAAATGGGTCAAAAGAAGGACTTAACAGGCTCAGAAAAGTCAAAAATAGTGAGATATCTTGCAGAGGGATGCAGCACTCTTAAAATTGCAAAGCTTCTGAAGCGTGATCATCGAACAATCAAGCGTTTCATTCAAAATAGTCAACAGGGTCGCAAGAAGCGTGCGGAAAAACCAAGGCGCAAAATAACTGCCCATGAACTGAGAAAAGTCAAGCGTGCAGCTTCCAAGATGCCACTTGCCACCAGTTTGGCCATATTTCAGAGCTGCAACATCACTGGAGTGCCCAAAAGCACAAGGTGTGCAATACTCAGAGACATGGCCAAGGTAAGAAAGGCTGAAAGACGACCACCACTGAACAAGACACACAAGCTGAAACGTCAAGACTGGGCCAAGAAATATCTCAAGACTGATTTTTCTAAGGTTTTATGGACTGATGAAATGAGAGTGAGTCTTGATGGGCCAGATGGATGGGCCCGTGGCTGGATTGGTAAAGGGCAGAGAGCTCCAGTCCGACTCAGACGCCAGTAAGGTGGAGGTGGAGTACTGGTTTGGGCTGGTATCATCAAAGATGAGCTTGTGGGGCCTTTTCGGGTTGAGGATGGAGTCAAGCTCAACTCCCAGTCCTACTGCCAGTTTCTGGAAGACACCTTCTTCAAGCAGTGGTACAGGAAGAAGTCTGCATCCTTCAAGAAAAACATGATTTTCATGCAGGACAATGCTCCATCACACGCGTCCAAGTACTCCACAGCGTGGCTGGCAAGAAAGGGTATAAAAGAAGAAAATCTAATGACATGGCCTCCTTGTTCACCTGATCTGAACCCCATTGAGAACCTGTGGTCCATCATCAAATGTGAGATTTACAAGGAGGGAAAACAGTACACCTCTCTGAACAGTGTCTGGGAGGCTGTGGTTGCTGCTGCACGCAATGTTGATGGTGAATAGATCAAAACACTGACAGAATCCATGGATGGCAGGCTTTTGAGTGTCCTTGCAAAGAAAGGTGGCTATATTGGTCACTGATTAGTTTTTGTTTTGTTTTTGAATGTCAGAAATGTATATTTGTGAATGTTGAGATGTTATATTGGTTTCACTGGTAAAAATAAATAATTGAAATGGGTATATATTTGTTTTTTGTTAAGTTACCTAATAATTATGCACAGTAATAGTCACCTGCACACACAGATATCCCCCTAAAATAGCTAAAACTAAAAACAAACTAAAAACTACTTCCAAAAATATTCAGCTTTGATATTAATGAGTTTTTTGGGTTCATTGAGAACATGGTTGTTGTTCAATAATAAAATTAATCCTCAAAAATACAACTTGCCTAATAATTCTGCACTCCCTGTATCTTTAACCATTTTAGGGCAGGAGCAAAGTCTTTACACAGGTACTGATTTAGGGCATATGTTTCAACAAAGAAGGGGGGGGGGAAAGGGATGGGGGAACGGAGCAAGAAGTCAGAAGTTCCCAGAAGTAACACATTAGAGACTCCAAGGGTGCTGGGTTTGTTATCTATCTATTGACACTATATCATTGATTGGATTAACTTACGAAGAGTGTATAAATGGATCATCATACAGTTATAAGTTGCCAATCCAAGCATGGAAAAGCTCTAACACTCAAAATAACACTACTCAGCACTAATCCACACCTTAGTCAGTAAAAAATGCATTAATACTTCACCACACATGCGGATGAGACAGACCATACATGCAAACCCACATAGTTCCCTATAAAGAATTTGTTATAAATGCAGTATATTACAGCAAACAGCTATAGGCTTATCATGCGTCTCCAGATAAAACAGAACACAGAGTAAGGAAAAAAAGAAAAACAAATACTGTTACATCACAAATATTTACATTTGTGTAGATACACACAGGAGCCAGAAAAAGGTAAAACATTAGATTTGTGTGCTATGCGGAGTGTAGCAGTGGGAATCCCCAAGATGTTTGGCAGTCTTGATGGGTGTAGTACACCCAAAATCGCCTCTCCCCAAGCGCTCCCCCTAACCAATACCTGCTTTGATTGACTGCATCAGACTAAACATGGCTCGTAAACCGGAACAGAGATCCAAAGGGGAATAATGACACATAGCCTGATACTGCCATAGTGACTGGCGGTGTTCCCAGCAAGGAGGCTTTGGTAAGCCTGTAAAGCTGTTGACAGAGAAGGGTGTGTTAGGGATGACATGAACACTGCCGCGCCCTGAGGTGCCGGGCTCTATGCGCGGGTGGTCAATCTGTATTCTCTTCCATGTAGACAGTCTGCTTGAAGCAGCAGAGGAAAAGTGAGGCTCCATCTCAAGGCTTGCATCTGCTGTTGTCAATGGCGAGGAGCGCGCCTGGAGAGCTGCAGGCACCTTGTTGCTTTGCGGCTCCCGTATTTCTATGCGCTTCTCTGCAGCATTGTCGCCACGTGTACGAGCCGCTTGTATTGTGCCTATAAGGGCATCAAGCCTCTCGCACATCTTCTTCCCATATTCCTCCAGTAAATCCTTGAGACCCATATAAAGCACTTGGCTCCTCATGTTGGGCTGCAGTGCATCCCGACATCCAGTAGACATTATAATACGGCTTGGAAGATTATTAGGTGCTTCTAACTGTTGCCGTGCTTTTCCCCGTTAAGTGTCTGCTGTGCTGTTCTTGTAAGCTTGTGTGCTAGCCTTGTGCAATTTGCAGCTTGATTGCTATTACTGTCCTAGAGAGACAGATATCACAAATATAAAAATTGCTGGGTCTCTGCAGGAGTATAATAGTCTTTTTGAACTTAAAGATGGCGATTTTCCCGCCTCTCCAATTGTGCAGGCTCAGTCTCCTCAGTATATCCCAATAATTTCTACTTTAAATATAAAGCCAGGGAGCAGAGAAAAAAAAAGCTTATTTTATGTAGGCTAAAGTCCGGAGTGTGCTCTTCCCACTTATGCTTTTATGAATTGTTTAGCTCCTACCTCCGGTTCCGATGTAGGCCGCAGCCGCGGTCTTTCCTGATTAGGCTCTGGAAGTGCTTGCACCAAATGTTTTTGTCTCGGCTCTGGGACACAAATCAGGTCCAATATCGTTTGAGCCTGTGTCCTGCTTAAGTTTGCTGCTGTTTGCTGTTATCTGTCGGCAATAATATGAGGTTTGAGAGGGTTTTAATCAATTTTTGTGCTGGAGCTCTATCTGAACACAGCTTCTCTCTATGACGGCTAGCTCCGCCCCCCTGGTATCTACTTTTTAATCTACCCAATGCTAAGAGCTGAGATGACAAACTTAAAGGGACAGTCTAGTCCAAAATAGACTTTCATTATTCAGATAGAGCATGTAATTTTAAACAATTTTCCAGTTTACTTTTTTTCACCAATTTTACTTTGTTCCTTTGGTATTCTTAGTTGAAAGATAAACATAGGAGGTTCATATGCTAAATTCTAAGCCCTTGAAGGCCATCTCTTCTCTCAGGGCATTTTGACAGTTTTTCACCACTAGAGAGTGTTAGTTCATGTGTGTCATATAAATAACACTGTGCTCATGCACGTGAAGTTCCAGGGAGCCAGCACTGATTGGCTAAAATGCATGTCTAAAATAAGGGGGCAGTTTGCAGAGGCTTAAATACAAGATAATCACAGAGGTAAAAATTGTATTAATATAGCAGTGTTGGTTATGCAAAACTAGGGAATGGGTAATAAAGGGATTATCTATCTTTTAAAACAATAAAAATTCTGGTGTAGACTGTCCCTTTATAGGGATATAAACCCCTAAAATGTTTATTTCATGATTCAGATAGAGCATGTAATATTAAACAACTTTCTAATTTACTTCTTTTATCAATTTTTATTTGTTCACTTGCTATGTTTTGATAAAAAAAAGCATGGATGTAGGCTTAGGAGCGGCCCATTTCTGGAGCACTATATGGCAGCAGTTTTGCAAGAATGTTATTCATTTGCAAGAGCACTATTTCCTGCAATGTAGTGCTCCAGATGCCAACCTAGGTTTCCCTGCAACACAGAATATCATAGGAACAAAGCAAATTTTATAATAGAAGTAAACTGGAAACCTTTTTAAAATAGAATGCCCTGTCTGAATTAAAAACATTTTTGGGTATTATATCCCTTTAAACAGTCATTGACAATTTTTGTATTGTATTACTGTGGTTTAACCATTTGTAACTATTTAGTTGTCATGTTTGATTTAATATATTATGCCTTTTAAAGTGAATGTAAACTTTGATGAAATAGTGCCCGTTTTTTTTTAAATACTAATAAAAACAGGGGCACTTTTATTCATCAAAGTTTACATTGCAGCGGATTATACAAATACTTTATTCTCCAGAAACGCCGGATCGCCGATCCCTCGCAAGCAGGTCCTCTGTACTTCGTCAACAATGACGAAACTGGCTTCCCCCAATCACGGCTTCCCCCCCAGGAGCGTTCATCTGGTGAGGGCACATCGTGATTGGAGGAAGCCGGCTTCATCATTGCTGTGTAAGTACAGCAGGGGGGGATCGGCGATCCGACATTTCAGGAGAAGAAGGTAAGTATTTGTAAAATCTGCTGCAATGTAAACTTTGATGAATGACAGTGCCCCTGTTTCTAATAGTATTTTTAAAAACCGGGCACTATTTCATCAAAGTTTACATTCACTTAAGGACCAAGGCCATTTTTCAATTTCTTTCCCTTAAGGACCAGGGCTATTTTTACATTTCTGTGGTGTTTGTGTTTAGCTGTAATTTTCCTCTTACTCATTTACTGTACCCACACATATTATATACCGTTTTTCTCGCCATTGAATGTAATTTCTAAAGATACCATTATTTTCATCATATCTTACAATTTACTATAAAAAAAATATAAAATATGAGGAAAAAAATCAAAAAAACCACACTTTTTCTAACTTTGACCCCCAAAATCTGTTACACATCTACAACCACCAGAAAACACCCATGCTAAATAGTTTCTACATTATTTTCTGAGTTTAGAAATACCCAATGTTTACATGATCTTTGCTTTTTTGCAAGTTATAGGGCCATAAATACAAGTAGCACTTTGCTATTTCCTAACTACTTTTTTTCAAAATTAGCGCTAGTTACATTGGGACACTGATATCTTTCAGGAATCCCTGAATATCCTTTGACATGTATATATATTTTTTTTTTTAGAAGACATCACAAAGTATTGATTAAGGCCCATTTTGGTATATTTCATGCCACCATTTCACCGCCAAATGCGAGCAAATAAAAAAAATTGGTTCACTTTTTCACAAATTTTGTCACAAACTTTAGGTTTCTCACTGAAATTATTTACAAACAGTTTGTGCAATTATGGCATAAATGGTTGTAAATGCTTCTCTGAGATCCCCTTTGTTCAGAAATAGCAGACATATATGGCTTTGGCGTTGGTACAAGTTGTAGTGTAGTAGACAACCCCAAGTATTGATCTAGGCCCATCTTGGTATATTTCATGCCACCATTTCACCGCCAAATGCGATCAAATAAAAAAAACATTACATTTTTCACAATTTTAGGTTTCTCACTGAAATTATTTACAAACAACTTGTGCAAGTATGGCATAAATGGTTGTAAATGCTTCTCTGAGATCCCCTTTGTTATGGCATAAATGGTTGTAAATGCTTCTCTGGGATCCCCTTTGTTCAGAAATAGCAGACATACAGTATATGGCTTTGGCGTTGCTACAAGTTGTAGTGTAGTAGACAACCCCAAGTATTGATCTAGGCCCATCTTTTTATATTTCATGCCACTTCACCGCCAAATGCGATCAAATTTAAAAAAACGTTACATTTTTCACAATTTTAGGTTTCTCACTGAAATAATTTACAAACAACTCGTGCAAGTATGGCACAAATGGTTGTAAATGCTTCTCTGAGATCCCCTTTGTTCACAAATAGCAGACATATATGGCTTTTGCGTTGCTTTTTGGTAATTATATAAGGCCGCTAAATTCCGCTGCGCACCACACTTGTATTATGCCCAGCAGTGCAGGGGTTAATTAGGTAGATTATAGGGAGCTTGCAGGGTTAATTTTAGCTTTAGTGTAGAGATCAGCCTCCCATCTGACACATCACACCCCCTGATCCCTCCCAAAAAGCTCTCTTCCCTCCCCCACCCCACAATTGTCCCCGCCATCTTAAATACTAGCAGAAAGTCTGCCAGTACTAAAATAAAAAGGTATCTTTTTTTAAATAGCATATTTACATATGCTGCTGTGTAGGGTCCCCCTTAGCCCCCAACCTCCCTGATCCCCCTCCCCAAACAACTCTCTAACCCTCCCCCTCTACCTTATTTGGAGCCATATTGGGTACTGGCAACTGTCTGCCAGTACCCAGTTTATACAAAAATAGATTTGTTTTTTAACTTTTTTTTTTCTGTAGTGTAGCTTTCCCCCCAAAGACCATCCCCCACCCCCTCCCAGATACCTTAGCTATTTTATTAAACCATTCCCTCCCCCCTTTCTCCCACTTATAAATATAATTTTTTTCTGTAGTGCAGCGGTTCCCACCCACTCCCTCCCCGTGCGCGCAATCCCGCCCCCCTCTTAATTAAAGAAGCCTTCGATGGCCACCCACCCTCCTCCCACTTTGGCTCCCGCCCACCAACGATTTTCGGCCATCGATGTTCAGTGCAGAGAGGGCCACAGAGTGGCTCTCTCTGCATCGGATGGGGAAAAAATATTTTTGCAGGATGCCTCAATATTGAGGCATCACTGCAGTAACTGGAAAGCGGCTGGAAGCGATCAGGAATAAAAATAAAACCTAAGCTAGCTACAATATAACTATAGCTTAGGTTTTATTTCACAGGTAAGTTTGTATTTAGTTTTAAATAGGTATTATTTAGTTAATAATTGTAACTTTAATTTAGTTTTTTTTTAATTATGGTAAAGTTAGGGGGTTTTAGGTTTAGGGTTAGGGTTATAGTTAGGTTTAGGGTTAGGTTTAGGGGTTAATATAGTTTCATTTAGGATTGTCTGGATGTGGGGGCCAGCAGTTAGGGGTTAATAGGTCTATTTAGTGGCAGTGATGTGGGAGACCAGAGGTGTAGGGGGTTATTAACTTTATTTAATGGCGGCGGATCTTGGGGAGCGGTGGAATAGGGTTAATTTATTTTGGTGGCGGCGATATCGGGAGCGGCAGATTAGGGGTTAATAACATTATGTAGGTGGTCGGCGATGTCAGGGGCAAGCAGATTTAGGGGTGTTTAGACTTGGGGTTTATGTTAGGGTGTTAGGTTTTAAACGTAACTTTTTTTTTCCCCATAGACATCAATGTGGCTGGGCGTTTAGGAGCTTTCATTCCGCAATCGCAGGTGTTAGTTTTTTTTCCAACACTCTCTCCCCATTGATGTCCTATGGGGAAAGCGTGCATGAGCACGTCAAAGCAGCGGGTTGTATTTTGTGCGGTCTGTAGAGCTTAACGCAACCATTATCGCACGCAACGCCCACGCTATGAGGGAACTTTTGTTGCGTTTGTTTCGCACCCTCTATAGCGCAAAACTTTTAATCTAGGTTTAAATTAGTTAAGTCCCTTTAATGTCAAATAGTCCTCAAACTAAATTAAAGAAAAAACATTATTTATTAAGACATGAAACCCAAAATGTTTATTTCATAATTGAGATAGAACATACAACTATAAATAACTTTTCAAATGCATCTATTATCTAATTTGTTTTGTTCTCTTGATATCATTTGTTGAAAAAGGAATACTAGGTAGGCTCAGGAGATGCAATGTACTACTGGAAACTAGCATATGACTTCAATTATATACCTCTTGCCATTGGCTCATCTGATGTGTCTCAGCTAGCTACCAGTAGTGCATTGCCTGCCCCTTCAACAAAGGATATAAGATAATTTGATAACAGATGTAAATTGGAAAGTTGTTTAAAATGATATGCTCTCTATGAAAAATTAAAAGATTTTTTTTTTTAATGTATTTTATGTATTAAAAATGTTAGTTAAAGCTGACTGTTCACTGTTCCGATAAGCAGAACTCTCAATTACTGGAAGACAGTGACACTTCTCACAAGCATAAAAACAGAAACTATTTTTTGTTTTTCTTAGTACAAGAACATTATACAAAAAATAATAATTAATAATAATAATAATAAAATACTTTAATGCATTTTATAATGCATTACTTTAGATGTTGTAAAAGAAGAAGAAAAAAATCACCTTGTGTCCTTTAATTTTAAGTTGTCCATGTTAGAGAATCACAAAATAAGAAACAAGCTCAAATAAGCAGGGATAGGCAAGGTGTCCGTACACGGACACTGGGTGTCCGTGACTAGCCATTGCAGAGTCCGCCACAACCTTAGTATATATTTTCTTTCTGATTAAATAATGGGAATAAAAAAAAATTATGGAGTTGTGAATAAAGTTAGTGGCTTGTCAAGAGACTGCTAGTGATATTGGGTGATAAGTTATGAATAAGCCTGAGTAAAATTACTGGATGAGCATCAGTATAATAACACCCAACTCTATACAAAAGAAACAGTATGTGACCACTGGCAAATGGGTATAGCCAGAGGCTGGCTGGTTATAGGATCAGTGGTATCTGCATCAGTATAATAACACCCAGCACTATATAATGACACAGTAGTGACACTGGCTCATGGGTATAGCCAGAGAAGGGCTGGTTATAGTGTCAGTGGTATCTGCATCAGTATAATAACACCCAGCACTATATAATGACACAGTAGTGACAATGGCTCATGGGTATAGCCAGAGGTTGGCTGGTTTTAGGATCAGTGGTATCTGCATCAGTATAATAACACCCAGCACTATATAATGACACAGTAGTGACACTGGCACATGGGTATAGCCAGAGGCTGGCTGGTTATAGGATCAGTGGTATCTGCATCAGTATAATAACACCCAGCACTATATAATGACACAGTAGTGACACTGACTCTTGGTTAGCCAGAGGAGGGCTGGTTATAGGATCAGTGGTATCTGCATCAGTATAATAACACCCAGCACTATATAATGACACAGTAGTGACACTGACTCTTGGTATAGCCAGAGGAGGGCTGGTTATAGGATCAGTGGTATCTGCATCAGTATAATAACACCCAGCACTATATAATGACACAGTAGTGACACTGGCACATGGGTATAGCCAGAGGAGGGCTGGTTATAGGATCAGTGGTATCTGCATCAGTATAATAACACCCAGCACTATATAATTACACAGTAGTGACACTGGCACATGGGTATAGCCAGAGGGGGACTGGTTATAGGATCAGTGGTATCTGCATCAGTATAATAACACCCAGTGCTATATAATGACACGAGTACTGACACTGGCTCATGGGTATAGCCAGAGGAGGGCCGGTTATAGGATCAGTGGTATCTGCATCAGTATAATAACAACTAGCACTATATAATGACACAGTAGTGACACTGGCACATGGGTATAGCCAGAGGAGGGCTGGTTATAGGATCAGTGGTATCTGCATCAGTATAATAACAACTAGCACTATATAATGACACAGTAGTGACACTGGCACATGGGTATAGCCAGAGGAGGGCTGGTTATAGGATCAGTGGTATCTGCATCAGTATAATAACACCCAGCACTATATAAATGACACAGTACTGACACTGGCACATGGGTATAGCCAGAGGGGGACTGGTTATAGGATCAGGTGGTATCTGCATCAGTATAATAACAACTAAGCACTATATAATGACACAGTAGTGACACTGGCACATGGGTATAGCCAGAGGAGGGCTGGTTATAGGATCAGTGGTATCTGCATCAGTATAATAACAACTAGCACTATAGAATGACACAGTAGTGGACACTGGCACATGGGTATAGCCAGAGGAGGCTGGTTATAGATCAGTGGTATCTGCATCAGTTATAATAACGCCAAACTCTATAAAATAATGTTTTTAATTTCAAATGTACCGGTGGGTGTCCTCACTAAGGTCTGTACTTTAGAAAATGTCCCGCTCACAGCCTTTGTCTGTGCCTATCCCTGCAAATAAGGTTGATTATTTTGCCCACGTAGGAGCCTTTCTTAAGACCACTGGTGTGGTGGCCATGAAAAAGGCTCCGGAGTGGGCCAAAACATCAACCATTATGCTTGGACTGGTCTATGTTATGTGTAAATATTTATATATATATACAGTAAATAAATATATATATATATATATATATACATACATTTATTTAATAACAGCATATGAATTAAAGTGATATAAAACCCAAATGTTTTCTTTCATGAATCAGATAGAGCTTCCATTATAAATATCTATTCAGTCTCTTAGTATTTTTTGTTGAAAAGCAGGGATCTATGCTTAAAGGGATAACTGAACCCAAAACATTTTTCCTTTTGTAATTGAAATAAAGAGATTTTGTCCAACCCCGACATCAATAAATGCAGACAACATACGCTGTCGGCATTTATCATTGCATAAGCATTTTTGTGTGCACATTCGCTAGCAGGGGGTGTGTCAATCATCCCCAATCATATCTGATTGCTGTCCGCCACCTCAGAAGGTGGCGGACGAGTTAAGAAGCAACGGTCTTTAGACCGGTGCTCTTAACTTTTGTTTCAGGGGAACCTGAAACTAGGGGGGTAGATTGCAGCATCCGCATGCATAGCATGCAATTTTTAGCAATTTTATAATTTATTCTAGATACCAAGAGAATGAAGAAAAATGTATAATAGGAGTAAATTAGAAAGTTGCTTAAAATGTCATGCTCTATCTGAATGGTTGAAAGAAAATAATTTGGGTTCAGTGTCCCTTTAAGAACCAGCCCATTTCTGGAGCACCCATATGACAGCAGTTTTGCAAGACTGTAATCCATTTGAAAGAGCACTAGACAACAGCACTATTTCCTGCTATGTAGTGCTCTAGATGCCACCCGTCGTATCTCTTCAACACAAAATATTATGGGAACGAAGCAAAGCTGATAATAAAAGTAAATTGGAACTTTATTTTAACTGGTTTGCTCTGTCTGAATGACAAAATATTTTTTCGGGGTTTCATATCCCATTAATATGACGGTAAAAAAGAAAAATGCTTCTGTTGCAATATCCCCGACAGATGATATTACACCATAATTCATTTTCTATACAAATTAACATTTTTATTACACCTTTACCACTTCTTCAAGACAGAGACGTAATTCTTATCAAATTTCTCCACTGCAGTAGTTTTGCCTATTAATTATTATCCTTTCATAAATTTGAATACACTTATAATCTGATTTTTAGTTAAGATATTCGTGTAATTTTACCTACAGATCACCATTTTTCTGTCACAAAAGCTCTTGTTTTTAAACAGAATACTCAAGGCTACCATGTATAGTGGAGCATTATGATTATATAATATATAAATACTGTAGTTGAGGGGAGTTCTACCATAATGCCTGTTTTACCAGGTTCGCAGCCCTTTCATTAAATGTTTTGCAATAATAGCTGAGTAAATTTCTTAGCCAGTTTTGTTTCTCAACTGTTTTGCAATAATAACTGCCTAAATTTCTCATAGCACTAGGTAGTGTACTGTAGAATTTTGTTTCCCTTGTTCTATTTTACATGCTGGAGTGTATTAAATTGTTTACTGTAAGTGTCAATCACTTAAGTATTGGCCTATATAAAAAAAAAAACATTTAAACATAGCCAGCAGAAGAAATTACACTTCCAGCGTGAGGTAGGAGAGATAAGTAATAAAATGTTAATTTTACAATTGTTTTTTTTTATTGGTTTTTTTATATACAAACAGACATAAGTAGGGGTGAAACTGAGACCAACCAGGGCCCCCAGGCAAAAATTAGTAATGGACTCCCCTCCACCTGCCCCTTTCATCAGTGCTAGACCCCACACCTCCAGGGCCCCCCATAAAAGAGATCCCCCTATACATGCCCAGAGTCCCCTCTCCAGTGCTAGGCACACAGCTCCACTCAAGGGACAGGACCCCCCCACTCCAAGGGACAGGTATTAAATGCCCAATTCTAGGCCCAGGTCCCTAAATCAAGTGCCAAGGCCCCATACCCAAGTGCCAACGTCCCTCGCTCTAACTGCTTAGCTACTGCTAGTGCAGGCTTCAGCCCTGTTCTAGCTCATGCCAGCCCACAACCACTAGCAATGGTGTCAGTTCTGCAGCTACTTCATCTTTGAATTCTGGGGTAGGAAGGCTGTAGGCACTCACTGTGTGTGTGTGTGATGTGTGGTACTATTCCCAAAATGAAAATGTCCCCTTTCCCCCACAGTCACAACCACAGTGCCACTTCCGGGCCCCCATTGTTTGTATGTATATATCAAAAGTAATGCGTTTTGGTATATATATATATATAATATATATATATATATATATAATATATATATCAGAAGAGAGAGAGCAGCACTCCTGAGATAGATAAAAAGCTAGAATAACTTCCATGCCTGATCATCTGTATTTAAACTCAAGGTGCGCGTTTCATTTAGCACACTATGCCCTTTCACAGAGAAAAAATATCTTTTAAGCATATCAGTCTGACCCTGCCCCAAGACAGTCCAGTGCCGAATACCAGGCAATTTCCTCTCTGAACAAGAGAAATAACAACCCCCAGGCGATCGTTTTGGCTTCTGTGGGCCTTGTCATTGAGGTGCAGTCGCATCTCATCTAAGGGCATGTGTGCAAGGAGTCCACGTCTGGTTTCCCCCATTACTCTTTAGGGAGGACCCCAAGAGTAATTTGCATAAATATCAGAAGAGAGAGAACAGCACTCCTGAGATAGAACCAAAAGCTAGATATAACGAGAGAGAGAGGACAGAGAGAGAGAGAGACAGAGAGAGAGAGAGAGAGAGAGAGAGAGAAGAGAGAGAGAGGAGAGAGAGGAGATTGAGACTATACAGCTTATTTATTACATTTCTATCTTTGAATTAAAAAAAACCCAGACATTTGATGTTTTTAGAGACTAACAGGCTTCTTCATTTCATTGTAAGAAATAAATTAGCTGCAGTTTTTTTTCAAGCAACCAAGAAGCCTTTTCTTTATTATTTTTGGATGATGTTTGTCCTGAGACCCAGTCATCTAAGTAAGGACTTTAGGTCACAGCAACATGCAGACTGCACAGTTCCTCTTCAAGAGACTCATATTCAATGTAAAGTAATCACAGGATAAATCTAGTAAAATTCTCCTGTTCCTATAAAATGGTTATCATCCTGTGAACCTGTTTATAGACACACACTACAAAGGTGTACTTTTAAAAAACTGAGTTTTCCACTTGATTGCCTTTGAGTCTGCACATTGCTCTCCAGGATGTTTTTGAAACCTAAGGCACATTTCTTTTTATTTTTTTTTACTCTTTTTTTATTATAACTATAAAAGTTGTAGAAAAACTATTTGACTAGTTTAAGTGCTGCATTAGTCTGAGGAGACTGACATGTATATTTATTATACTAAAATAACCTTTTTCACCTTACTATAACATACCGATAGAAATACATCTTCTGGTTTATGGTCCATTCAAAAATAAATCTTGTAGGCAATGATACTAAAGTATTGAACATGTTTTGGTGAATTAAATACTAACTGTCCTGTGGGACCAAGATCTGTGATACTAGAAATTTTGGGGCCCCCTCACTTAACCATTCATCAGAACCCCCCTTTGACGTGTCCAATTTTTGACAAAGTGACTAAAATGTATTTGCACTTTATTTTTAAATGTAATCAACTTGGAAATGTTGTAAAGGTAGTATCACACAAACACACTCATACACTGAAACGCACACTCACACATAAGGATTCACATATAGACACTCTAGAAGACATGCAAAGAAACACACAAACACACTCAGACACCCACACAGACAATCAGCACTTGTTTGCATTTGACCTGACCTGACCTGACAAGTAATGAGGTAGACTACAGTTTTTGTCTTAAAAGGAGATTTACAAGACAAAATATGGGAGTTCTGATTATCTTTTTGTCAAGAAAGATGCCAACTATATGATGACAACAGCATGCAGCTGCTGAAAGGAAGGGCCCTGAACTGCCTAAACAATAATTTAAAGGTTAAGTGGTGGATTGGGTGACTTCCTGAAAAGTCTCATTTGTCTCAAAGTCTGTAGAAAAGATGTGAATAATCAATAGTAAGGTCAAAATGTCCTAAAAAGGAACAGACAATGGACACACACACAAACTCAAACACAAATTGCACATACACCCAAGGAAACACCCACAGAGACAGCCTCAGAAAACACACAAAGACATACACACAGAGAGAGAGACCCACAGAAAACACACACAGACATACATACAACACACACCCTCACTGAGACATCCATAGAAAACACACAAAGACACACACACACCCTCACAGAGACACCCACTGAAAACACACAAAGACACACACATACACACTCACAGAGACATACACAGAAAATGCAAAGACAGGCACACACAACCTCACAGAGAGACCCACAGAACTAAAATACATACACACTCATAGAGACACCAACAAAAGCACAAATACATAAACACAGACCACCCCACAGAAACACTCTCAGGAGATAACATTGCTGCACATTGCCATCCCCTAAATCAAAAGTGCATGATAAAAAAAAAAAAAAATAGCATTAATTAAGAGATCACTTTTTTAAAGAATCATAGTTGTAAATGTGCAAACAAAAATACTTCTGTGAATTCAAAATTGTACATTAGTGATCTGTCAGAATTAGGTAAATGAAGAAAAGTAGTTTAAAAGGTTGACATATGTTTTCCCCAACTAAGAGCACCCCCCTCAAATCTGGTGTACAAATGTTCCCATCTGTCAGCTTTACTTATGGATTTTGAAAATGCTGTACACTATATGATCTTGTTGGAACTATAAGCTGTGGTACTCAGTCTCATACCATTGGATCTGGTTAAATGCAGGATTTAGGTGTGTTTGTTTATATGTACTTTCATAATGAAGTCAGCTTTAGTGTAAACAGTGTTACGTTTACCTGTCTAATTTCAAACACTAAGAAAACTTAGCCTGAGAGTATAACATTTTATGCAGCTGTACAAATCTTAGATGAAAATGCCTCCTGGCATCTGTTAAGTCCTTGCATAAAGGGGCAGTAAACTGGAATGTAATTAAAATATATATATAAATACAAATTATATCTGCCAAAAGGGCACCTACCATTTGTGTATTGAGAAGGAAACATTTCTAGCATGGTTTTAAATATAGAATATCTACAGCATTGTCAAATAATCATAAATACACTGCTTGCATATTGCAAAAATATATATGTGTTTTCTGGACCCCTGGCCCCACCATACAACTACCACACTGAAGTTACAATCCGACATTGCCACAAAGAAATAAAAAACATTTACTAAGTCCTACCCCCTCTACAAATTAAAGTGATCTGCCGCTTGACGAAGGCACACACTGTACAAACTGAAGTTGCCAAGTCTGTCTCAAACTGTGCATAGTGGTTTAGTGCACACTCAGAAATCCTCTCAATGCTAATGCCTTTACTCCTTGTAATGCCATTTCCTGCACTCAACAGCACTCTGCTGTATCGCCCTCCTGGTGGCTGCCAAAAATTAATAATAGTTGTTTTTACTCATGGGCCTCCTGTCTCCAGTGGGCCCCTGACAGGAGTACACCCCTTACACTCCCTGATGGCAGCCCTGTACTTCGTTTAGCAACAAGATGTTGTGTTTTGTACAGTATTTAGGCATGGAACATGTTTTTTTCAAATTGAACAAAAGATCAGTACAATTTTGGAAACTGAAATAAAGGCCATATTGAAATAATCTGCAAACCTTGTCATGACACAAAATTTGATTTAAATAGTTGTTGCTCAAGCTGGTATAGAAAAAGACGTGTTTGTTCACAGAAGTTATTTTAACTTATGTATTCTCCTGTGCACATGAGAGCAACTTTGAAATACCATCACTTTAAAGAGACAGCTCCTATAGAACACTGGTTTTCAAACCCGTCCTCAGGCGTCCCCTAATAGTTCTGTTTTTCAGGAATTACTTTGGATGAGAGCAGGTAAAATAACCATGTTTACTAATCAGCTAATTATTTCTCCTGTGCTCTGATTCAGATATCCCTAAAATCTGTTCTGTTAGTGAGGCCTGAGGACAGGTTTGAAAACCATTGCTACAAGAATAACATATCACCCCAAGTCTTAACATTTTTAACACAAATTAGCATAATTTTTACTATCCTTTTTGTTATTTTTTCAGTAGCCAATGTCCACCCACCATTTGCCTTATTTGGAAGAGCCAATCTGGGCTTTAGTCTGCAAACAAGGCTATCCACAGTCATAAAGTTAATATAGAATATATTATTTGCACTTGTTATCAGTTAATTCCAATTAGGCTGAGATATATAGCAGGCACCCGATATGCAAAGCATCGACAGATAGGGGGCAAGTCCAAGCAATGCCGTGTGAGCAATGATATTACTCCCATAGAAGTCAATCGGCATCACCAACATCACTGCTCTTTGGCATATTGCTTGTGGCCGGGGGGGGGGGCTATTTTAAGTGGGCCTACATGGCGCAGACAGTGCACTAGGCGTAGGCACACTCCAAATATTACCATTGCGGACATAAGTTTAATTACGGAAAAGGCACACAAAAGAGCAGCGCACTACTCAGCTGGTATAGAGATAAAAATTTATTGAAAATCGTTAAAAAAAAGGTGATCCTTAGACTGGGGGTAAAGACAAAAAGGACAAGTCTTATGCATTTTGCGCGCCCCTGGTGGCGCTTAATCATAGACTGATTAGGACCACCCTGGGAGACCAATTTATACACCAAGTGCAATTTTGGTTAACCAAAGTTCAAAAAATAAAAAACACATACATGATGGAATTAAAAAGCAAACAATTGCTAGAATAATAATAACAAATGTGTTGTGTCCCCAACTTTTTATACACAGATTATACCCAATATTGAAAAAAGGAAAAGCAACAAGTTATTTTTTATAAATACATATATACTAATTAATAAACAAAACATAGATGCATTTTGAAAAAACTTGCTAGATAGTATTAAACCAATTAATAACTTTATCCTCTTTTAAAACTGCCAAAATAGAGGGCTATATATAAAATTGGTACAAAAATTATGACCAATAGTTCTAGATGATGGAATACATAGGGTAGCATACTATGTGTTTTTTGACATTTTGATACTATATTAACAACTGTCAAAGGTTAATTGTCTATGAAATAGTTGGTCACATTCTTTATCCATGAGGCCATTTATCAAGCTCCGTACGGAGGCTTGAGGGCCCGTGTTTCTGACGAGTCTTCAGACTCTCCAGAAACACAAGTTATGGAGCAGCGGTCTAAAGATCGCTGCTCCATAACCCTGTCCGCCTGCTCTGATGAGGCGGACAGGAATCGCCACAATTCCAAACCCGATCGAGTATGATCGGGGTTGATTGACACCTTCCCTGCTGGCGGCAGGGGGTGGCGTTTGCCACCGGCAGCTCTTGCGAGCTGCCGGTGCAAATGCTGAATATGGAGAGCGTATTGCTACTCCTCATTCAGCAATGTCTGTCGGCACCTGATCCCGCACTGTCGGCCTCCTTGCCCTGTTGGCATTCCTAGTCTTTAATTTTAAAATCCAAAACAATTCTTTTTGTCTAGTATTTTACAACCTACACTAACTACCTCAGACGATGTAGTCACGACAGCTGATAGCTGGCAATTCAATCATGCCCGCTACCCTCCTTGAAACCTGCACTTTGCTGATTTAAACATATTGATCTTGTGCCCATGTGCCCAAATAAAAGTACAGGCTACTCCCATTTGCATGTCCTGCTAACTCCCCCTGAACGCCTATAACTACATCATGCTTAAGCTACACTCCACCTGCTCCGCCTCCCTACCTCCCACTGACTGCCTACACCTACGTCACAGCTAACCTACACACCCCCAGAATGCCCAGCTAAGTCCCTAATACCGCCTACACTTATGTAATGTCTAAACTACACTCCCCTGGAATGCCCCAGCTAACTCCCACATACTGCCTACTGTCATTAAAATACCTCACTATACTAAACTATACTAAATAGTAAACTTCCCCATTATAACTATGAAGCTATGTCACTAAAATTATTATCAATGTGTAAATAATGTGTCACAGAGATGCTCTAAAACCTTGCTGGCCTATCCAGGCTCCTGGAACTCAGAGCCTGAACGGAATTGAGCCCGGTCCGATGCTTATTAAAAGGGGTGCTAATCGAGCAGGGTGCAGGAGATCAGAAACCCTTTTAGCATATTGTCAGCAATTTGATGAGGCACCTAGGGATACCACTTGTTTGGGGGTGCTATGTTCTGGAAGTAATGGGGGAACCCATTCAATTCTGGTCCCCCCATTCCTCCCTGAAGGTACCACATCTCCTTGACAATATATGCATTTTCATGTACAATGTTGATTATTTAAAGTACTGTAGATATTTTACAAGGTATTTAAAGTGAATGTCAATGTTGATTGAATTAGTGCCCAGTTTTTAATAATCCTATTAAAAACAAGGGAGCTTTAATTCATCAAAATTGACATTATTGACGATTCCCCCCCCGGTGCCGTCGTAAGCCTCTGCGACGTCAGAAATGACAAATCCGGCATCCTCCAATCATGACTTCCCCCCCGGGGGAATCTTGGCCTGATGCAACGCCGTGATTGGAGGAAGCCGGATTCGTCATTTTGGACCCGCGAAGATGGCTTGCGACGGGTGGAGGAAGTGCTGGACGCGGCTGCCCAGGATTAAAAGGTATGTTTTTTAAGAAAACGAGTGAAATGTCAATTTTGATGAATTAAAGTGCCCTTGTTTTTATTAGGATTATTAAAAAGCGGGCACTAAGGGGGGCGGAGCTAACCGTCCTAGCTGGATAGACCGCAGTAAGAAAGAGCTCCAGAGAGAAAATCTTGTTTTAAGTATAGGTTTCCTCAGCAAAGAAAGCTGGTAAATTATATTAATTGATATCAGCCGGAAACCTCCTAAACCACTGGGGCACTTATATAACACGGACATTCTGTAAAACTAAGCAGTTTCAGGGCCGCATCCATATCAAGAGACCACTCTGCAGGAGGGACAGCAAAGTTTTTACGGCTCATCCACAACCCTGCGACTTAATCAGTCAGCGCTCCTGCTTAGAATCAGCTCCGGAGGGTCGTGGCTCCGCTCCGGAGCACCAGCGGCTGCTGTCTTAGCAGGTAGTGAGACCTGGCGCATCAGAGGGAACTCGGATAAACATTGTGCTGGATACCATCAGCAGGTTTATAGTTTTACAGCCGACAAGCCTCCTGGGAGCCCTTCTGGGCTGAGAGGCCGAGTGTAGATAGATCGGCTAGTGTACCTGCACAAATCCCAACCGCGGCAATCTAGGGGGCCTCAGAGGAGCTACGGGCGGAGTGGCGGGAAACACCGCCATCTTACCTTCACCTCCGCAGGGAAGCTAGACGGTCAGGCTGGGCCTAGTCTGTTTCAGCCAGACATAGCGTGTCCTTTCCCTCCTACCTTGTGCCTGAGAGACACGGATCTGAATCGGATGTTCACGGGACGCACTATTAATGTAGAGCTGGCCATTTACTCCCAGGCTGCTCCTCCCTGTAGCCAAGAACCCGCTGACCTCAGCTCCTGGACCACAACATACGCCATCAAGCAAGTCTCTACACAGGGGAACGCTCCAACCGGAACTGTGGTGAGATTATTGTGCACTTATCACACACAAAGGGCTAGACGGATCAGAGAAGGGGTGTAGCAGGGACAAATTAAAACAAGAGCAGACTGACCCATACTGAGACAATCCCTTAAGCATTATAGGAGAGCAGCAGCAGCATCTATATTTACCCACTGACTTTTTTTATTGAATATCCCATACCCGCTAAGCTACTCAGTCCTAATACCCTATGCTCTACAGACAGGCTCATTCAGGAGTCAGCTCCCTTAGCCAAGGCCTCTAGGCCTAGAAGATACCAACTTATAGCCACTGCAAGGCTATCCCACAACAACAACACCGCATAAGGAAACTACACTCATGCAGGCTACTGATTAAAATAGCTCTAACCCACTCATACCAGTTGGACCTAATCCAGATAATATCTGGGCGGACTACCTACATCTCCCACAACTACTATAAACAGGGGAGCACCTGATAAGATCTTCACAATCTAGCTATCAATACTAGCAGTCAGTGTTCATTTGAGTTTTAGCCCTGTATGGTACTTCTGATATGGTGTGACTCTCACTCAATGTATGTTCTCAGCTGCTGCGTCAGATCAGGTATCTCTGCAATTCCACAATTCAGAGTGTAGTGGTTATTTACTTAACGTGTACCTTTTTCCACAGGGAATTTGGCCTTGATAACCTCTTGCATACAAGGTGTCCACTACTGATGGTCATACTCTCCCTTTCATACACACTCTCCACCCTTTTCCTGCTGTATTTGATTGCAGCAGGTCATAACCCTCTACCTTTTCCCGTCATGGCCCAGTGAGGGTCTATATATTTTTCCCGGGCTGTGGACAGTGTATGGAGCATGGCTGCCTAAACCAAGATTGACGTCAGGGGGACTATGTTATACTCTCTCTACCTTTGCTTTATCCTATCAATATTTTGCATTCAAGTGCGATTTCTCATTAAACATATATCATATTCACTGGCTTGACCAAAGATACAACACAGAGCATGTCTCAAACTACCAAAAGAAAACCAAAACCGTCCCATCCACCAAAGAAGACAGTGGTAGATCATTTTAAAGGGCCAACCTACTAAAAAAACTCAGATGTACAGAGAAACTACTTCTGCACTGGAAGGCAGTGAATCTGAAAGCAGTATGGATTCCCAGTCTCCTACATCGGATGCTCTATCTACGAGTATTGTGGATGTTCTGACCAGACGTATGAACCTCCTTCAGGACACATTAACTAAAGAAATTAAAGGTTCCACAGCAGAGCTCCGTAGAGAGATTGCAGCGTTAGGAGAACGCACTTAAACACTAGAACACAAACAAGAAGATCTAGCTGTTGAACAAATCCATCTACTAAATTACTCTCAGAGTTTGGCAATCCAGATATCTGACTTGGAATTAAAACTAGCTGACATGGAAGATCGGTCCAGATGGAATAATTTGAGGTTTCGGGGGATACCTGAAGAGATAGGCTCCCAAGAGCTTGAGTCCTATGTTTTGGAATTCTGCAATATCTTACTACCTTTGACAGATCCGCCGGGCCTTTTACTCGACAGAGTCCACAGAGTGGCACGCCCTAGATCTGTCTCGCAAGACAAGCCAAGAGATGTCCTAACTAGGATTCACTTCTTCACCCATAAAGAGAAGATAATGAGAGAGTTGACTAACAAGCCTCAACTGCCAGATAAATTCCAACAAATTACTGTCTTCCCGGATATTTCCAGCTACACCTTACAAAGAAGAAGAACATTCAGAAACATCACCCAAATTTTGAGGACCGAAAATATTAGATACAGGTGGGGTTACCCGACAAAGCTAATAGTATCAAAGAATGGAGAAACGCAATAGATCATAACCCCCCCAGGAAGGGTTTGATCTGTTAAAAGATTGGGGTCTAGTATCGACTTAACAACAACTGACTCTATGCATCCTAAGAACCGTTCTGAAGCCTCACGCCTGGCCCCACAGCTGCAGCGGCCGGGTGCAGTGGAAGCTCCCCTAACCACAAAAATTCGAGCTGGGGCCCCAGATTTCACCCCTAGGCCAGAACGGCCCACTACATGAAAATGAAAATCTTCTGATTCTTTGTTGGACTGAAGATGATATGATAGTACTTCTTAATACAATATATGTGTATTGATATGTTTCGTTAATTAGATTTATTTTATGTCTAGATGTCTGTTTAGGGAAAGGAGTGGAGGGATTCGAGACTTCTCGCAGGTGGTTGTAAATCTACTTAAAGGCACTTGCCCCTACCCTTTAAATGTTATTTTTCTCAATAGCTGGGACTCGCGGATACCTTCCTCTCCTTTAAACATTTTAGGTTGAATAATCTTTAGCAGACATTTCGTAAAATATGTTTGTATTTATGTGTTTCGTTAATTATATTTATTCTATGTCTGGATGCCTGTTTAGGGTAAGGAGTGGGGGGACTCGGGACCTCTCGCAGGAGGTTGTAAATTTACTTAGAGGCACTTCGCCTCTACCCTTTCAATGCTTTTTTCTTAACAGCTAGGACTCGCGGGTACCATTCACTCCTTTAAATATTTTAGGTTGAATAATCTCTAACAGGCATTTCGTAAAATTTATTCAGAATTGTTTCTAGTTACAAACAGAATTTAAGTATATTAATATAACATGTATTAGATTTATTGCACTTGATGTAAAATTCTGTTATTCTGTTAATTCATTTGAGAGACACCATTGTTGTCCTATAGTTCACACTTCCCCGTAGATAGTCAATCTACTCACACAAGTTGTTTTACTTGTACCCGCCCCCCCTCATTTACGCAAATTTTATCTGTGTCATCCCCTTTTAAGGGGACCGGAGAAGTCAGTCTAATTACTAGATAAACTTCTCCGTTTGGTGACCCAGCGCTTCACCATACTTGTTAATGTACTCAAGCCTTGAGTCGTTAATACCTAATACGTTTGGTTCAAAATTCTGTATTCTACATATTGTACAGTTTATGTTCACGTTCATTCTGCTCCTTTTTTTTCTAGGTGAAAGCTATAGGTTTTTCGGAACTTGATTCCCTAGGTCTTTTCTGACCATTGATCTGACAACATAGATCTAAGACCACCGGGAGTCATATTCGGGTGCGCAGCTCCGTCCGGGGTGAGTAGATTACCTAAATCCTTCTTGTCCTCTGTTTTTCCTCCTCACATTCCCTTCTCCTCCGAATCCTACAATGGCGACAATCCCCAATAACATCTCCTTTGCAACGTTAAATGTTAAGGGACTTAATTCACAGGAAAAAAGAAGTATGCTCACTAACACTATGAAGGCTTTAAAAATGCAAGTTATATTCTTACAAGAAACTCACTGGTTAGCAACATCTCAGAATCCATACAGAACCCCAGATTATCCTATAGTGACTTTAGCCTCTCATTCTGAGAAATCTAGAGGTGTAGCGATTGCCATACACAAATCTATACACTTTGAACATATTCATGTAGAGAAAGATAATCATGGATGGTTTCTATTGCTCATTTGTAAACTAAATGGTATTTTATTCACATTAGTCAATATATATGTCCCGAACCAATCACAGTCTAACTTCCTGAAGGGGATACTGTCTAAAGTTGAAAAGCATAAAGTCGGAACTATAGTCCTAGGTGGAGACTTTAACATGGTGTGGGACCCCCTAGTCGACAAGAAAGTCCAAAGAGGGAAAAAAATTGACTCATACACCATAAACACTGCCAACAAATTTCATCAGCACATAATACAACACAATTTTATACGATATTTGGAGGGCACATCCATCACAACAACAGAGACTATACTTACTTTTCCAGACCTCACAACTCTTACTCGAGACTTGACCATTTTTTCACCGACTTGTGGTCTCTTGACAGAGTTCTAACGTCACAACATTAGGGTTTGCTCATGGTCAGACCATGATATCCTTACGTTCACCCCTCTCCACTGACCTAACCAAAATGTCTAGACCTAGTTGGAAATTCCCAAAACAAACACTCCAGGGATAAAGCTTTTAGGACCTCCCTCCAGAACTCTATAACTGAGTTCTTGAGAATAAACGAAACTCCAGATATGCCACCTCAAACAGTTTGAGCTACTTTAAAAGCTTATGTGAGAGGGATATGTATTAGAAGACAGGCAATGCTCAGACGTCAAGCTGGAGCTCCCCTAGGCCTTCTTATGGCGGTATTGCGATCTGCTGAACAAGAAAATAAAAACTCTCCATCCAAGCCTATGGCTGACAAAATCAAAATACTTAGAGCACAATTAGCAGACAGGGAACTGGAGAGAGTGAAGGAATCCTACACTCGGTTCAGGAAGTTACTGTACTGTCAGGGCAACAAGGCCTCAACGCTTCTAGCTCATATGTTAAGAGGTAGAACCGCGGCAGCCAGGATTCTGTCACTCAAACGGGGGACCCTATCGGTCTCTTCGCCTAAGGAAATCTGAGAAACTTTTGCGGCTTATTATTCCGAACTATATCACCTCCAACCCTCGATGGCTGGTAGAGAATCCTCTGTACAAAGTATAGTTGATTTCCTACAAAACCTAAATCTACCAACATTATCAGATGGGGATAAGGAGGCACTCAAGGCCCCATTTTCTTTGGCTGAACTTAACTTGGCCATTAAACACACCCAAAATAATAAGGCTCCTGGTCCAGACGGGTATCCGGTGGCCTTTTACAAACTCTTTAAGACAGAGTTAAACAAGATCCTCCTTAGGGTTTTCTCAGAAGCCAGAGAGTCGGGTGCATTCAACAGGGAATTTTTGCAGGCAATAATCCTACCTATCTCTATGCCGAACAAAGATCCTACACAGTGTACCAGTTACCAGTTAGACCGATCTCATTGATCAATGGCGACGTAAAGTTATATGCAAATTTTGAGCTAATCTCCTCAATAGCCTGCTCCCGAAGGTGGTACACCCTGACCAGGTCAGGTTTACTTTTGGCAGCGAAGGCCCAGATAATTCTTGAAAAATGCTTGACATCCTCACAGAGGCTTCTCGGTTGATGCGGAAAAAGCGTTCAACAGGGTCAGATGGGATTACTTATGGTGCACGCTTGCTGAGTTTGGCATACCAGGCGAGGTGATTATAGTGATTCGAGCCCTGTACTCCTGTCCATCTGCGGTGGTTAAAGGCCTGGGATTTGCTTGCCCGGAAATACATATCACTAATGGTACTAGACAGGGGTGTCCCCTGTCACCCCTAATTTTTACATTGGCCATCGAACCTTTAGCCCAAGCCATTAGGAATTCCCACATGTTACATGGTGTGCAGTTTGGCAGAGAAGTTGCGAAGATAGCACTGTTCACGGACGACGTGACATTATTTCTAACAAACCCATTAGGCTCCTTACCTGCCCTCCTCGACCTTATTTCTAAATTTGGTGCCCATAGCTATTATAAGGTCAACGTTTCCAAGACTGAGGCTTTATCCGTCGGTATCCATACATTTGAACTAGATGTTCTGCGAACGTCATATTCCTTCCAGTGGGCACAAAACACCATTCGACACTTAGGAGTGCAGCTTGGCCCGGACCCGAAGTTAGTAATTGCCATAAATTACTCAGACATTATTAGAGACGTCACTGAGCTCACTACTTCCTGGAGTCTTAAGGAGATCTCATGGCTAGGCCGCATAGCATCTTTCAAAATGACGATCCTACCCAAAATTCTCTATTACTTTCGCTGTATTCCACTTAATGTTCCTAGTGCCCTAATCGATAAGCTCCAATCTCTTGGTCAAAAATATATCTGGTGTAAGTCTAAACCCCGTATTGCAGCGAAAATATTACAAAAAAAATATGAACAGGGAGGTTTAGCTATGCCTAGCATACGTGGCTACTATGAAGCTGCCAGGCTCTCTCACATTTCGGCATGGGTGGACAAAGGAGAACCACAAGGGTGGAAGAGAATAGAGGCTTTTGATCTTCCCGTGGGTTTGGGCTTAGGCGACTTGCCCTGGATCCCTAGCTACCGGTTAGATGCTCTGGGAATTAAGAATGTTATTGTTAGAGAAAATTTAAAAGCTTGGCATACTCTTAGAAATCTACCTGAGGTTGCCCCGCATCCATCTCCTATACATACTTTACCGGCCTTACTTGCAACCCTGCCTGATACGCATGTGCTACAATGGGGTGAATGGGACTTGAGACTGGTTTCCCAGCTCTACCCCTCGGGCACTCTGCTCACTCCGAATAAAATAGGATCTATCATTCAAGATCCCCCTCTATGGGCCACATTTGAATACTCTAGACTATATGCCTTTTTGATATCTTGGGGATTCCCTAAAGCTTCCAACAGACCCCTGACCAATTGGGAAAAATTGTGGCAGATCCATGTCAAGACTCCTAGACATATCTTTTCACTATAATTTACTACAGACATCCACAACAAGGACAGACCCTGGCAACTTAGGGCCTGGGAGGGAGACTTATCTAGACCAATCACGGACAAGGACCTGCGTATAGCTATGACTTTAACTAAGAAGACTGTACACTGTGCAAACACCTTAGAATCATACATGAAACTGTTCCTAAAATGGTACTATACCCCGTCCAGACTTTTGCAGATGTTTCTTACAACATCCCCTCTCTGTTGGAGGGGAATGCGAACTAAGAGGCTCGGATATACATATATGGTGGGACTTGCCCAAAATTAAAACCCATATGGAATCAAATATCTAACCTTTGCTCTACCTCTTGGGCTGTCTGTCTCGCTTACACCTGAGATTGCCTTATTACATTTGTTGCCCTACGAAATGTCCCAACTCCTCTAAGTGAGTAGATTACCTAAATCCTTCTTGTCCTCTGTCTAAGCTGATAATCTTTATTCTTGCGGTCACGAAGTTGGCGATAGCGAGAACATGGAAACAGACCCAGCCCCCAGATATTACATCTGTCATTTCTATAATGCAGATATATGCTACAATGGAACAAAGTTTTTATTTTAGTATGGACAAGGAGGACATCTATTGGCAGATTTGGGAGCCCTGGTTTAGCTATCAGGAAGACTGTAGACAAACACACAAAATGCAGTCCCTAGACACCCCCATTAGTGAAACTTAGTTCTAAAATTGGATGTGAATCTGCTACCTAGCTAAGGACCCTCACCTGCTCTTTCTTATCCTTGAACTTTGGCTCGTGTCCCCCCCTTTTCTATCCCCCCTTTCCCCCCCCCTTCCCCTCTCTATAATGTGTGACCTGATCCCCCCGCCCCACCTCTTATCCCTCTCCTGTCTCACTTTTTTTGGGACTGCTTCCCCCGCCTGGAGATGTGCTGCTTCCCCCGCCTGGAGATGTGCGCTGTGCGTCACCCGTTGGGTTATTGGAAGAAGTCTGTTAAGAACTATTTATTGGCTGACTTCTCGAAACCATTAGAAGATTTAGTTAATATCTACGATTTATGTATTAAACTAATCTCTGCACTTAAGTTATGTTGATAACTATTGTTCATTTTGTGTGATCACCTAAATCAAGGAGTCTTTATGTATGTATGATATAATCTTTTGACTGTTTATGTGGACATTCTTATTGTACTTACCAAGCGAATATTGTTAGACCTATGATTGCAAAAGAAATTGATGAACCTGCTGTTGTTATTAACAAATTTATCCTATAATAAAAATTACTTTTGAAAAAAAAAAAAAAAAAAAAACGGGCACTAATTCATCAAAATTGACATTCACTTTAATGGTTTCTTGCTATTATTTCAGGCATAAATACAGTATATATTTGAAAATATATGTTTATGTTAAAAATTATAGAAAGCATCATTAAATACCAGTCAGCTAGATTACGAGTTTTGCATTATGAGCGTTATTTTGCGTCACCTCCCTATAGCGCTGCTATTACAGGTTTACAAAAATCCGGCGTTAGCTGGCAAGAAGTGAGCATTGAGCAAAAATTGAGCTCCATACCGCACTCCAATACCAGCGCGCGGTGAGCTGGTTTTACGTGCTCGTGCACAATTTCCCCAAAGACATCAATGTGGAGAGACGGCTAAAAAAAAGCCTAGCACCTGCAATAAAGGAGCGTAAAGCTCTGTAACGCAGCCCATTGATTCCTATAGGGAAACAAAACTTATGTTTACACCTAACACCCTAATATAAACCCTGAGTCTAAACACCCCTAATTTGCTGCCCCTGACATCGCCGACACCTACATTACACTTATTAACCCCTAATCTGCCTCCCCAATGTCGCCGCCACCTACATTACAGTTATTAACCCCTAATCTGCCGTCCCTAACATCGCCGCCACCTACCTACATTTATTAACCCCTAATCTGCTGCCCCCAATGTCGCCGCCATTATACTAAAGTTATAAACCCCTAAACCCAACCCTAATTGGATTGGATCAGCCAATAGGATTTTTTCTACCTTAATTCCGATTGGCTGATAGAATTCTATCTATATGATAACATAGATATACAGTATATGTTAATATATATTTATGTTTTGAAAAAATATAATTTAATGCTACTGAGAGGCATGTAGAACTATGTTAATTATACTATCTTTAATAACACTCATCTAGATTACGAGTTTTGCGTTAGGAGGGGTGCGGTGCTAATGAGCAGTTTATGCTCACCGCTCATTTACAGACAAAGCAAAAAAGTGAGCGAAGAGCAAACTTTAGCTCCACATCTCACTTCAATACCAGTGCTGCTTTCGTTAGCGGTGAGCTGCTAAAACGTGCTCGTGCACAATTTTCCCATAGGAATCAATGGGGGAGAGCCGGCTGAAAAAAAAAAACACCTGCAAAAAAGCAGCATAAACCTCCTAACGCAGCCCCATTGATTCCTATGGGGAAATACTTTTTATGTCTACACCTAACACCCTAACATGAACCCCGAGTCTAAACACCCCTAATATTATACTTATTAACCCCTAATCTGCCGCCCCCGACATCGCTGACACCTGCATTATATTATTAACCCCTAATATGCCGCTCCGGACACCGCCGCCACCTACGTTATAGTTATGAACCCCTAATCTGCTGCCCCCAACATCGCCGAACCCTACATTATATTTATTAACCCCTAATCTGCTGCCCCAATGTCGCCGCAAGCTAACTACATTTATTATCCCCTAATCTGCCGCCCACAACGTCGCCACCACTATAATAAAGTTATTAACCCCTAAACCTAAGTCTAACTCTAACCCTAATCCCCCCTAACTTAAATATAATTACAATAAATCTAAATAAAATTACTACAATTACCTAAATAATTCCTATTTAAAACTAAATACGTACCTATAAAATAAACCCTAAGATAGCTACAATATAACTAATAGTTACATTGCAGCTAGCTTAGGGTTTATTTTTATTTTACAGGCAACTTTGTATTTATTTTAACTAGGTAGAATAGTTATTAAATAGTTAACTATTTAATAACTACCTAGTTAAATTAAAGACAAATTTACCTGTAAAATAAAACCTAACCTAAGTTACACTAACACCTAACACTACACCATAATTAAATAAATTAACTAAATTAAATACAATTCATTACAATTAAATAAAATTATCTAAAGCACGAAAAAAAACAAACACTAAATTACAGAAAATAATAAAATAATTACAAGATTTTTAAACTAATTACACCTACTCTAATCCCCCTAACAAAATAAGAAAGCCCCCCAAAATAAAAAAGCCCTACCCTACACTAAATTACAAATAGCCCTTAAAAGGGCCTTTTGTGGGGCATTGCCCCAAAGTAATCAGCTCTTTTACCTGTAAAAAAAAGTACAAATACCCCCCCAACATTAAAACCCACCACCCACAACAACCACTACAACCCACCCTACTCTAAAACCCACCCAATCCCCCTTAAAAAAAAAACTAACACTAACCCCTTGAAGATCACCCTACCGTGATCAACCAATAGGATTGAGCTGGCATTCTATTGGCTGTTCCAATCAGCCAATAGAATGTGAGCTCAATCCTATTGGCTGATTGGATCAGCCAATAGGATTGAACTTCAATCCTATTGGCTGATTGCATCAGTCAATAGGATTTTTTCTACCTTAATTCCGATTGGCTGATAGAATTCTATCAGCTAATTGGAATCTCTAAGGGACGCCATCTTGGATAACATCACTTAAAGGTACCTTCATTCAGCTTTAGTCGTCGGATGAAGAGGATGCTCCGCGTCAGATGTCTTGAAGATGGACCCGCTCCGTGCCAGATGGATGAAGATAGAAGATGCCGTCTGGATGAAGACTTCTGCCCGTCTGGAGGACCATTTCACCCCGCTTGGAGGAAGACTTCTCCCGGCTTCGTTGAGGACTTCGGCCTGGCTTGGATGAAGACGTCTCCCGGTAAGTCGATCTTCAGGGGGTTAGTGTTAGGTTTTTTTAAGGGTGTATTGGGTGGGTTTTATTTGTAGGTTAGGGTTTGGGTGGCAAAAGAGCTAACTGCCCTTTTAAGGGCAATACCCATCCAAATGCCCTTTTCAGGGCAATGGGGAGCTTAGGTTTTTTTAGATAGTATTTAATTTGGGGGGTTGGTTTTGTGAGTGGTGGGTTTTACTTTTGGGGTGTTGTTTGTATTTTTTTTTTACAGGTAAAAGAGCTGATTACTTTGGGGCAATGCCCCGCAAAAGGCCCTTTTAAGTGCTATTGGTAGTTTAGTTTAGGCTAGGGTTTTTTTTTTATTTTGGGGGGGCTTTTTAATTTTAATAGGGCTATTAGATTAGGTGTAATTAGTTTAAATATCTGTAATTTGTTTATTATTTTCTGTAATTTAGTGGGTACTTTAGCTAATTTAATTTAATTTAGGTAATTGTATTTAATTTAGTAAATGTATTTAATTATATTGTAGTGTTAGGTGTTAGTGTAACTTAGGTTAGGTTTTATTTTACAGGTACTTTTGTATTTATTTTAGCTAGGTAGTTATTAAATAGTTAATAACTATTTAATAACTATTGTACCTAGTTAAAATAAATACTAACTTGCCTGTAAAATAAAAATAAACCCTAACGGCTAGATTTAGAGTTGGGCGGTAGCCGTCAAAACCAGCGTTAGAGGCTCCTAACGCTGGTTTTTACCACCCTCTGGTATTTGGAGTCAGTCAGGAAAGGGTCTAACGCTCACTTTACAGCAGCGACTTTTCCATACCGCAGATCCCCCTACGCCATTTGCGTATCCTATCTTTTCAATGGGATCTTTCTAACGCCGGTATTTAGAGTCGTGGCTGAAGTGAGCGTTAGAAATCTAACGACAAGACTCCAGCCGCAGAAAAAAGTCAGTAGTTAAGAGCTTTCTGGGCTAACGCCGGTTTATAAAGCTCTTAGCTACTGTGCTCTAAAGTACACTAACACCCATAAACTACCTATGTACCCCTAAACCGAGGTCCCCCCACATCGCTGCCACTCTTTTAAAAAATTTTAACCCCCTAATCTGCCGACCGCACGCCGCTGCCACCTACGTTATCCCTATGAACCCCTAATCTGCTGCCCCTAACACCGCCGACCCCTATATTATATTTATTAACCCCTAATCTGCCCCCTCAATGTCGCCTCCACCTGCCTACACTTATTAACCCCTAATCTGCCGACCGGACCGCGCCGCTTTAATAATAAAGTTATTAACCCCTAATCCGCCTCACTCCCGCCTCAATAACCCTATAATAAATAGTATTAACCCCTAATCTGCCCTCCCAAACATCGCCGACACCTAACTTCAAGCATTAACCCCTAATCTGCCGATTGGAGCTCACCGCTACTCTAATAAATTTTTAAACCCCTAAAGCTAACTATATTCTAACTAGAACTATATTCTAACGAAATAAATTAACTCTTATTAAATAAATTATTCCTATTTAAATCTAAATACTTACCTGTAAAATAAACCCTAATATAGCTACAATATAAATTATAATTATATTGTAGCTATTTTAGGATTAATATTTTTTTTACAGGCAACTTTTTAATTATATTAACCAGGTACAATAGCTATTAAATAGTTAATAACTATTTAATAGTTACCTAGTTAAAATAATTACAAAATTACCTGTAAAATAAATCCTAACCTAAGTTACAATTAAACCTAACACTACACTATCAATAAATTAATTAATTAAATACAATACCTACAAGTATCTACAATTAAACTTAACACTACACTATCAATAAATAAATTAAATAAACTACCTACAATTATCTACAATTAAACCTAACACTACACTATCAATAAATTAATTAAATACAATATCTACAAATAAATACAATGAAATAAACTAACTAAAGTACAAAAAATAAAAAATAACTAAGTTACAAAAAATAAAAAAATATTTACAAACATTAGAAAAATATTACAACAATTTTAAACTAATTACACCTACTCTAAGCCCCCTAATAAAATAACAAAGACCCCCAAAATAAAAAAATTGCCCTACCCTATTCTAAATTAAAAAAGTTCAAAGCTCTTTTACCTTACCAGCCCTGAAAAGGGTCCTTTGCGGGGCATGCCCCAAAGAATTCAGCTCTTTTGCCTGTAAAAAAAACACATACAATACCCCCCCCCAACATTACAACCCACCACCCACATACCCCTAATCTAACCCAAACCCCCCTTAAATAAACCTAACACTAAGCCCCTGAAGATCTCCCTACCTTGTCTTCACCTCGCCGGGTTCAGCGATCGGTCCAGAAGAGGGTTCCGAAGTCTTGATCCAAGCGGCGGCTGAAGAACTCCATCATCGGGCTGAAGTCAGAAGTCCATCATCGGGATGAAGTCTTCTATCAAGCGGCATCTTCAATCTTCTTTCTTCTGGAGCGGAGCGGAGCCATCTTCTTCCCAACCGACGCGGATCCAACCTCTTCAACCGACGCCTACTCGCCGAATGACGGTTCCTTTAAATGAAGTCATCCAAGATGGCGTCCCTCGAATTCCGATTGGCTGATAGGATTCTATCAGCCAATTGGAATTAAGGTAGGAATATTCTGATTGGCTGATGGAATCAGCCAATCAGAATCAAGTTCAATCCGATTGGCTGATCCAATCAGCCAATCAGATTGAGCTTGCATTCTATTGGCTGTTCCGATCAGGCTAAATCTAGCCGTAAGATAGTTACAATGTAACTATTAGTTATATTGTAGCTATCTTAGGGTTTATTTTATAGGTAAGTATTTAGTTTTAAATAGGAATAATGTAGTTAATGATAGGAATATTTATTTAGATTTATTTAAATTATATTTAAGTTGGTGGGTGTTAGGTTTAGGGTTAGACTTAGGTTTAGGGGTTAATAACTTTAATATAGTGGCAGCAACGTTGGGGGCGGCAGATTAGGGGTTAAAAAGTATAGGTAGGTTGCCGCGACATTGGGGAAGGCAGATTATGGGTTAATAAATATAATGTAGGTGTCGGCGATGTTGAGGGAAGCAGATTATGGGTTCATAAGTATAATGTAGGTGGCAGCAGTGTCCGGAGTGGCAGATTAGGGGTTAATAAATATAATGTAGGTGTCGACGATGTCGGGGGCGGCAGATTAGGGGTTAATAAGTGTAAGATTAGGGGTGTTTAGACTCGGGGTTCATGTTAGGGTGTTAGGTGTAAACATAACTTTTATTTCCTTATAGGAATCAATGGGGCTGCGTTACTGAGTTTTACGCTGCTTTTTTGCAGGCGTTAGACTTTTTTTCAGCCGGCTCTCCCCGTTTATTAATATTGGGAAATCGTGCACGAGCTTGTTACACCAGCTCACCGCTGACTTAAGCAGCGCTGGTATTGGAGTGAGATTTGGAGCAAAATTTTGCTCATCGCTCTTTTCTTGTCTTTTATCGACGGGTTTCTGAAAACTCGTAATACCAGCTCTGTATGTAAGTGAGCGGTGAGAGAAAACTGCACATTAGCACCGCATAGCCTCTAACGCAAAACTCGTAATCTAGCCGAATTAGAGCAATCATGACACAAATGTTTGTAAATGCTTCTCTGGGATCCCCTTTGTTCAGAAATAGCAGACATATATGGCTTTGGCATTGATTTTTGGTAATTAGAAGGCCGCAAAATGCCGCTGCGCACCACACTTGTATTATGATCAGCAGTTAAGGGGTTAATTAGGTAGCTTGTAGGGTTAATTTTAGCTTTAGTGTAGAGATCAACCTCCCACCTGACACATCCCACCTTCTGATCCTCTCAAACAGCTCCCTTCTCATCCCACCTCCTGATCCCTCCCCCACCCCACAATTGTCACCGCCATCTTAAGTTATTCTGCAGTGTTGGATCCCCTCTTAGCCCCCAACCTTCCTGATCCACACCCAAACAGCTCTCTAATCCTCCCCCCTCTACCTAGTTGCCATCATCTTGGGTACTGGCAGCTGTCTGCCAGTACCCAGTTTGCTGAAAAAAATGTATTTTTAATAATGTTTTATCTTAAAAATAAATTTTATGTAGTGTAGCTGCCCCCCCTCAATTCCCCCCTCCCAGAACCCTTGCCAAATATTGATTTCACTCCTTCTCATATATGCTTCTCATACATGACTACTTACTAGGTAAATGATGCGGAGCGCACACGCATGCACGCTCCCTCTGCCTCCCCCCCCGCGCACAGGATCCGGATGTTAACCACCGATGGGCCGCCCATCCGACTCACTGCTGCTGCTCCCACCCACCAACGATCGGCACCATCGATGGCCAATGCAGAGAGGGCCATCGAAGCATCGCTGCAATACCCTGAGAGCAGCTGGAAGTGATAGCAATCGCTTCCAGTGCTCATTATCACAGAGGACGTACCAGGTGCGTCCATTGTCATTAACTGACAGTTTTTGCAGGATGTACCTGGTACGTCCTCTGTCCTTAAGGGGTTAAGGGCAGTAAATTAGCTGAATGCCCTTTTAACGGCAATGTCCATACAAATGGCCCTTTAGGGGCAATCGGTACTTAAGGTTTTTTTACTGTTAGTTTTTTTTTTATTTTGGGGGGTTTGGTGTGTGGGGGTTTTACTGTTAAGGTGAATTTAGTAGATTTTAAATGTAAAAGAGCTTTTTAACTTAGGGCAATGCCCTACAAAAGGCCCTTTTGAGGGCTATTGGTAGTTTAGTTTAGGGAGTGTTTTTATTTTGGTTTTTTTTTTTTATTCATAGGGATTAGGTTTATTTTTTTTTATTTTTGATAATTTTGTTTATTTTTTTCTGTAATTTTAGGGTTTTTTATTTTTTGTAATTTTAGATTTTCTTTTGTAATTTAATGTTAGGTTTTCTTTAAGTGTAACTTAGTATTAGGGTTAATTTAGCAGGAAAAGTCTTGATCTGATGAAAGAGACGATTAGTCTCTGAAACGTCATCTAATAAAGCTGACACATTTTTGAGTGAAAATCCTGAGAGCGCATCTTTTGTTCCTATGTACAGTATGCATGTACCTCTATGTTAAAGCCATTTGCTGACCTCATATCTTTGAGCCCTTATAACTATTTTTTTTGCAATATTATTTTTAAATAATTTTTATTAGAAACTGTTATTATGAGTGTAAGTGTACTTTGTAATGTATTTTTGATGTGTTTTGTGAAACTTTTCCCCCCCGCAAAACAGTTGACCAGAGCTCTGAGTTCCCGCTAACCCGATGTGCGTTAACTTCAATTCTGCTCAAGTGATCACGCTTACTTTTAACTTGTAATATGAGCAGAAAACCGACGCGTTCAAACAATTGCGATAAACCCCTTATCGCTCGTGCGTAAGTGTGTACGTGCCACTCTTAATCTGGCACTTTGTGTTTTAATTTTCAGGATCTGTATTTGAAAATGTACCTTTATAAGCTATTTAAACAGCTTTGTACTTTGTTCTTAGCACCTTACCCCCACTTGGTGCCTTTTTTACCTTCCCAATTTTGATCTTGTTGGAAAAGAATAAAATATAACTGAAATAAAAGTGAAATCACACAGTTGTTGTTTTTTTTTACTGGGCTATCATATGAAATTCCAGAATCTATAAAGGTCCTTTGTCACTTGTGTTGAAAGATGATGGGTAAGGCTAAAATATATTGGCAGTGTGACCATCCAATATGGCTTTTTCAGTTTTCTTGATGGCCACGCTTGACCTGTTCTATTTGCATCTTTCCATGTTGGCATACATGGTTATAATTTTTGAATGCTTAGCTATACTAAAGTTATAAACATTTGAGAGAAAAAATTTTTTTAATACAGATTGTGTTACCTATGCTTTGGTCAGTATTTTTAATTTTCTTTAATTTTAGTTGGAACATTAATTCAGATTTTCGAAAATGAAAATCCGATTGAATGCACCATCTAAAATCTAATTTTCATGACGAATGTTCATTTGTCTGAAAACAAATGCACAGGTCTACTATTTAACCATATAGCTTTCATATTTTTAAAGATTTGAGTGTAATGACCTACATTTATTTATCCAATGAGTAATACCCAGATATGGCTAACCATGAAAACTAGAATCAATTATTATTGGTAGGCTATAGATGCTAAGGGGGATACAGGTTCCTTTATGAGCACAAGCTATTCTACCTGAAATAATACAGAAACAACATTTTGGGGTACCCGGAGCCCAAAATTCTTGCACAGTGATTCTAGCTCCTTGAGTAAGACCTCTGGATGAGCCTATATTGTCTATGTTAATCATTAAAGAGAACCCTGAGTAATAAGATTGTGATGGTTGCCTTTGGGACCCTACTAGGAGAATTTGTAAGTGAAGTTTTGGAATACAAAATACTTGGAAGAGAAAGGGATGCCATGATTGTGAAGGTTTTATTGGAGTTAGTAGCAGAAGGGAATTTTGAAATCACTGAGCTATTAAAATTGTAATAGGAATCATAAAAATGGGGTAAATGTACGTTGCTTGATTCAGCCAAATCTGGAGTAAGGCATCTATTTGCTTCTAGACAGCATTTGGTGAATGTATATATCCACAGGCTAGGGTTAGGTTGGGAAAAGTTCACAAAATATTCCTTTTATTGACCTGATTTATCTGGTACCGCAGCAATCTACCTTTGTGCTATCTTTCTTGAATAACTTACTCTATAAATAATGGCAAACAGCAAAGGCCCAAGAAGAAATAAGAAGACAACAAATTAAAAGAGCATAAAAGAGCAAAAACAAAATGCTCTAACTCCCCACAAAGGGGTTAAAACCTATAAAGTCAGCTCTAAAGCAACAATGCACTGCTAAGAGCTAACTGAACACATCCGGTGAACCAATGACAAGATGTATATGTGTTTAGCTACCAATCACCAACTAGGTCCCAGTAGTTCCTTACATATGCCCAATGGCATCTTTAGGGGAGCTGACAGTGACTGAAGCCCCAAATGTTCCTTGAAAAGTCCAGAATTAAAGAGCTGCATTACATTTTTTTAACAGATTTTTTTTATTATTACTTTTAGGGTTCAGACTAATAGGTGCTGATTTTATACATTTTTGGGTGGGAAATGTATAGGGAGAAAAGTGTTGCAGAACACTGCTGGAGGCTGACTGTGTGGCGTGAGAAGGGACGGCATAAGAGCAAAATGGAGCTGTAACTAGGTAAGAATTGTATTTAAACATTTAACTAGATGTTTTATCACCAGTGATTTCATTCTACTGTGTTTAAATGTTGTTTGTTGTCTAGCTTAAAAAAAAAAAGACTGGTAGAAACTAGGGGGAGCTCACATACATACACAGGCACACATCTGACTTGGGACTGCAGTAGGGCTGCACGATTAATCGCGGATGTGGTTTTAAACCGCAATTAATCACCGTGGTTTTAAAATCGCGAGAGTGAGCAATTTAAAAAAAATAAATCTTCAGATCTTCATGAAAACGGAGGCAGAGAGGGAGGATGAGAGGCGGACCAGTGTATGGCCATGGGCGGACCTGAGAATGCCCGCAAAACAGCCATTTTGAAAGAGATTGAAGAGTGTGTGGGAGTCATCTGGGAGTTCTGTGGCGGTGGTCAAGCGGTGGTGTGGCGGTGGTCAAGCTGTGGTGTGGCGGTGAGACAGCTCAAAGTTGTGAGCAATAAAGTGCATATTGTAAAAAAAAGTTCTTTACTGATTTTTTTTTTTTAACTTCTGTGACGCTTAACATTGAGTTTGATTACATATTACAATAATACAATATATTTTATTTATAAATGTTCATTAAGAGTTGCTTGTAGAATGTATTGTAAAGTGAATTGTAAAATATCATATATTCAACATAATGTTACTAAAATATATATAAATAATATCTACTATGTACTGCTCTATCTCTATCATCTATCTAGTAGATACATTATAGAGGATGAATGATATATAGAGTTACTTACTAGATAGATGATAAATGTAATATTAAATTTATTATTTATATTTATTTAATATATAATTTAGTTGAGTAAAGTGTAGATTCCCAGAAGATAGATCATTAATCATCAGTAGTAGTGCACAACAATTTATTTTTATTTTTATAGTTTTCCTCTAATTATAAGTGTTAATTTTTATACCCCAAGAGTGTATTGGACATTGAGAAACATGTACAGTAATATTCTGTAGTGTTAAATAAACGTTTCTACTATGTAACCACAGCACAGGTAGCTCATTTTATTTGAACTATTATGTGGTTTGTATTTTTATGCTCCAAACGTGTATTGGACATTGAGAAACATGTACAGTAAGATTCCGTAGTGTTAAATACATTTTTATTGAAAAATGAAGGTGTTATTTTTAATAAAATCGTGATTAAATCGCAATCGCGTTCCCCCCCCCCCCCATATCACCTAGCCCTAGACTGCAGTGTGATGTATTCACTCTCCAGTTAATCGGCATTCCCACTGTTTTTGCACTGACAGTTTCCCATGCACTTTATAGACAAACAACTTATAAGATATATAACCTTAGACTATAGGCGGTGCACTAGACTCCCAAATGGATATTATAATATTAATACTAATGACACATAGCAAGAAATAAAAAAATAAAAAATAAAGAAAATAAGAAAAGTCTTCATTGTTCATATGTAGATGTTCTCCAAATGTAGCAGCATTTCTGATGATGATCCAAACTTTATATCTAAAAGAACAGAGACAGAAGGCGCTTCCTAGTGCAGTATTGTCAGGACCAGAGTTAATTAAAAGTATGCAAAGAAATTGTTGCACTGACAAGAAGGGTGTTACTCATGTGTGCCTATCGGTACATGCCGGGAACTTCCAGTGAATGCCAAGTCAGTCATGCAGCATTCAAAATTGGTAAAATGTATTAAAAGTTAACAGCATATTAAAATCAAGGAAAAAAATGTTGACCCTTGAGCAGCAAAACTGCTATGTGTTTCACAGCTAAACCAGCTGTTTCCACAGGGTCTGCTGCACAGTACAAACACATTCTTAATAAAGATATCAGTAACTAATCATCCATCTAGATTTGTAAAATACCCCCTATTGACTCATCAAACTTTCAACATCCACGTTTTAAACACATTATTTGTATACGACAACAAAATATACGTTCAACAATAAAGTATATATTAGACATTAGACCAGCACTCTTTCTCAAACATATCATAAAATTAAAGTTAATAATAAAAAGTTAAAAATGATATCTTCAACAGGTCTAATAAATGCACGCAACACTGGGGATCTGCACTAATTGGTATGTATTTGCTCTAGAATTACCAGTTATCCAAGTAACGATCTGAGCGATCAAAGGAACCATAACTGACTTAATGAACAATTTCACTGTACCCGCAGTACTTACACGTTCATTATTTCATTTTTTTGACAAAACAAATGCTACTAGCAGGATCAACCAGTAAATCACTAATGTGCAACAACAAAATGTGTGTGTGTGTGACATAGCGTTTGTGTCTATGAGCAGGGCGGCCACTAGAAATTTTGGGGCCCCTTACTTAACCATAGATTAGGGGCCCCCCTTTGACGTGCAAGTGACTAAAATGTAAATGCACTTTATTCTTAAGTGTAGTTAAACTTGGAAATGTTGTAAAGGTAGTAACACACAAACACACTCATACACTGAAACGCACACTCACACATAAGGATTCACATATAGACACTCTAGCAGACACGCAAAGAAACACACAAACACACTCAGACACAGACACCCACACAGACACTCAGCACTTGTTTACATTGACCTGACCTGACAAGTAATGAGGTAGACTACAGTTTTATCAAAAAGGGAGATTTGCAAGACAAAATATAGAGTTCTGATTATCTTTTTGTCAAGGAAGATGACAACTATATGATGACAACAGCATGCAGTGGCTGAAAGGAAGGGTTCTGAACTGCCTAAACACTAATTTAAAGGTTAAGTGGTGGATTGGTGACTTCCGGAAAGGTCTCATTAGTCTCAAAGCCTGTAGAAAGATGTGAATAATCAGTAGTAAGGTCAAAAGGTCCTAAAAAGGAACAGACAATGGACACACACACACAAACTCAAACACAAACTTGCACATACACCCAAGGAAACACCCACAGAGACAGCCTCAGAAAACACACAAAGACATACACATACACACAGAGACACCAACAGAAAACACACAGACATATACACACAGAGAGACACCCACAGAAGACATACATACACACACACACACACCCTCACTGAGACATCCACAGAAAACACACAAAGACATACACACCCACCCTCACAGACACCCACAGAAAATGCAAAAAGACACACACACACACCCTCACAGAGACATCCACAGAAAATGCAAAGACAGACACACACACCTTCACAGAGAGACCCACAGAAAAAAAATACATACACACTTATAGAGACAACAACAAAAGCACAAAGACACAAACACAGACACCCACAGAAACACTCACAGGAGGTAACATTTCTGCAGAAAAAATAGCAGAAATTAAGAGATCACTTTTTAAAGATTCATATTTGTAAATGTGCAAACAAAAATACTTCTGTGAATTCAAATTTGTACATTAGTGATATGTCAGCTGTACTTTTGGATTTTGAAAATGCTGTACTCTATATGGTCTTGTTGGAACTATAAGCTGTGTGTCATAACTGCCTAAGTTCTTTGCCTTATCCTTTGTATAGCTGTGTCTTTTCACACTTACATAACTCCTCCCCAACAAGCAGTTTAAATTTCCCTCCTACTCATACCAAATTGCTTGATTGTTGAATCCAGCTTCTCACCCTCTAACCTCCTTGCAACCTTTGAGACAGACGCTGCTCACCTCTCTACCAAACACAGGACCGGAACCGGCAAGCGGTGACGTCACACGCCATCGCACACGCTGCAATTTCCCCAAACTCTGCAGGGGAACTCCACTCTGTCCGGACAGACCTCACCCATTACTACTACTAGTAAGTCTCAAAAGCGCTTCCTTCATACTCATACCGCAGTAACTTACGATTATTCAGTAATTACTCCTGACATGCCTCAGAATCTTAGTTAGGTTTCCTTCATATTTAAACGCTCTATTCTACCTATATTCTTAATTATTCACTCTCAATACCTAACTACTGCCTAAATCTCATTAGCTTTAATTGTTGCCTTAAAGTTGTACACTATGTCTGCTGCCAATAAAGGTTAGATATGGTCTGTCTAAAACTTTAACTTGCAATTGCATGTTCTTATATGTGGGAACCAGTTTGACAACACTGAGTGGGGCTAAAGGCTCTGAGGTCTCAGCCATTGTCACACCTATCCTTATAATAAAAGTGAACTGTATCTATTGATTCTGAACCTTGCTGCCTTCCCTCACCTACACAGAATCACTGATACTTTCACTACACTCCTAAGCCTGCAGTTGTGGTCCTAAAAATTCCCTCTCTCCTTTACAGGGGTGAGATTATCTTCCACAGGCTGACAATAACAATCAAGCCCATACTATGGACCCAGCAGCCTTATTATCTCATGTAGAGAAATTAACTCAAACTGTAGATAACCTTACAACAGGGTTAAATACACTACAATTAGAAAACTCTGCCCTAAAGCAATACATCAATGAAAAAATTGATACCCTCACTACACGTATTAGTTCTAGTGAACCCCAACCTAATCCCCCACAAACATTTAGTGGTATTCGTTCAGAATTTAGGGAATTCAAAAACTCATGTTCCTTATATTTTCAATTAAAACCCAAAACATACTTCAATGATCATTTGAAGGTTCTCACCACAATCTCCTATCTGCGTGGCGAACCACGTATATGGGCAAATTTGTTTTTTGAAACCAATGACCCATTGCTGTACTCATTTGATCAGTTTTTTAAAGCAATGGGACAGCTTTATGATGATCCCTACAAACAGCTGTCTGCTGAGACAGCAATGAGGTCTCTGAGACAACATAAAAGGCCTGTGGAGGACTACATCGCAGAGTTTAAGAAATGGTCCCCTGATACACAGTGGAATGACCTTTCCTTGCGCAATCAATTCCGCCTAGGCCTCTCAGATACTCTCAAGGATGAGCTAGCCAGACAACCCCTCCCAGAGACTTTAGAACTCCTAATAGATGCTAGCATCACATTAGACAGACGCATCAGAGAGAGACGCTCACAAAAGTCACACTTAGAAACATCCACTAAACAAACAGTTACTACTCTGCATCCACCTAAGACAACTACAAAAGCCTCTGAAATCCCTATGGAACTCGGGTTCATCAGAGGTCCATTAACTCCACAGGAAAAATTAAGAAGAAAAGCTTTAGATCTCTGTATGTATTGTGGAGGGATCGATCACTCTGTAAAGGACTGCTCTCAATTACAGCGTAGGAAGGGTAAGATGAACACCACAAGTATATGTTTATCTGCTAAACAACCACAATCTAATCATTGCTCCCTTCCTATCTTATTACAGTGGGATCAGCAAAGACTCAACTCACAAGCAATCCTTGACTCTGGTGCCAGCCACAATTATATAGATTACCAATTCACTACTGTAAATAAAATTCCACTAGTTAAGAAAATGGTGCCTAGTGTACTTCGTTTTATTGATGGTAATGAAATTACATCAGGACCCATCTTATACCACACCATACCTTTAAGGCTTACCACACATGACCAACACACAGAGTTTCTTACTTTTGATGTTATACCCTCACCTCTATATCCCATTATACTTGGTATCAGTTGGTTTAAACAACACAATCCCACTATACAATGGTCAACTTCACATGTCATCTTTGATTCTCCTTATTGTAAAAATTTGTGTCTCCATCATGAACAAATTTTACTTGATGTTCCTTTACAAATCCCCAAGGAATACATAACATTCGCTGATGTCTTTGACAAAAAAGAATCAGAGAATCTACCCCCTCATAGGGTTTATGACTGCCCTATAGATCTCCTACCAGGAGTTGATATACCTTACGGCCATATATTTCCCCTCTCTGATCCTGAGTTACAACATCTAAAAACTTATTTGGCAGATAATTTGAAGAAAGGCTTTATACGTCCTTCCACCTCCCCAGCTGGGGCTGGTATCTTTTTTGTTAAAAATAAAGATCAATCCCTAAGACCCATTATTGATTACAGAGAGTTAAACAAGCGTACGATAAAAAACCGCTATCCACTGCCTTTAATTCCTCAACTCCTTGATAGATTACAAAATGCTACTATATACACTAAATTAGATCTAAGAGGGGCTTACAACTTGGTACGAATAAAGGAGGGTCATGAATGGCTTACAGCATTCCGTACACGTTACGGCCTTTTTGAATATACTGTGATGCCATTTGGCCTCTGTAATGCCCCGGCTACCTTTCAGTACTTCATAAATGATATTTTCAAGGATTTTTTGGATTTATTTATGGTAATATATTTGGATGACATACTCATATTCTCTACCTCACTTACTGAACACATCAAACATGTCACCCTAGTATTAACACGGTTACAAGAGAATTCTCTTTATGTTAAACTAGAAAAATGCCTATTTCACTCCAAAGAAATTAAATTCCTAGGTTATATTGTATCACCCCAAGGTATCCAGATGGATAATGATAAGATATCGGTAATTCAAAATTGGCCTTCCCCAAAAAGTAAAAAGGATATACAAAGGTTCATGGGTTTCGCCAATTTCTACAGAAAGTTTATTAAAAATTTTGCTGACTTGACTAGACCATTAACTAACTTGACCAAATCTGACACACACTTCATATGGAACGATGATTTAGAAGAAATATTCAACTTCTTAAAAAAAGCTTTCACTACGGCCCCTATCCTCCAATTCCCTAATTCTGAGTTGCAGTACATCTTGGAAGTGGATGCATCTAATTATGCTTTAGGAGCAATCCTCTCACAGAGGCAGACTCCAAAAGATCCTCTGCATCCTGTTGCATTCTATTCACGAATTCTTAATTCAGCTGAAATAAACTACCCAATAGGTGATAAAGAACTGTTAGCAATCAAAACATCATTGGAACAATGGAGACACCTTCTAGAAGGGACCCTTCTTCCAATCTTGATTTACACGGATCACAAAAATCTAGAATACCTACAATCTAATAGGACTCTCAGCGCACGACAGGTCCGATGGAACCTATTCTTGGCTAGATTTAATTATCTTATCACCTACCGTCCTGCAAACAAGAACAAGAAGGCTGATGCCCTTTCAAGACACTTGGTGGACCAAGTGTCACATCCAAACCTTTCACCTCTAATTCCTCTTGACAGATTCTTAGCTTTAACTACAGAACAAAACATTCAGTTCAAATCAGCACAACAGGCTGACTCAAATAAACCATTACAGGTCTTGGATTTACACTCGGATGGGTTGTATTATTATCAACAACAAATTTATGTACCCAACAGTCTCAGAGCAACAGTCTTAAAAACTTTACATGATTCTCCATCTGCTGGACACATGGGCATAAAGAAAACTCAAGAATTAGTCTCCAGATTCTTTTGGTGGCCTACCTGCCTCACTGATGTTGAGGATTACGTTAAAACCTGCTTAATCTGCGAAACTACAAAAAAGGGAGGACTCCCCCTTACGGGAAATTGATCCCATTACCGACTCCTGACCGTCCTTGGAAGGACATAGCAATCGACTACATAGTCGACCTACCTATTTCTGAAGGGAATAACACCATATTAGTAGTCGTAGACCTATTTAGTAAAATGGCACATTTCGTGCCCTACCATAAGCTCCCAACTTCTTCTGAAACCATTTCCTTAATGATACATCATATATTCAAGTATCACGGACTCCCGAATAGTATCACCTCAGATAGGGGAACTCAATTCACCAGCCAATTCTGGAAACAACTTTGTCACTCATTGGGTATTTCTAGACGTCTCAGTACCTCTTTCCATCCCCAAACTAATGGCCAGACTGAAAGGACAAACCAGTGCATTGAACAATATTTGAGATGTTTCATTTCGGCTAAACAAGATACCTGGACGCAACTACTACCATACGCAGAATTCGCCTTCAACAATTCCATCCATTCCTCTACAAAGTTCACACCGTTCTTCATTAATTATGGTTTCCATCCTTCTTTTGAATGGCATTCTATGGACAGCAACAGCTGTCCTGTTGTGAATGACCTCATCAACACTATTAGTGAATCTTTTCACTAACTGCTGAAAATATTCGCATCGCCAAGGATCGCTATAAATTCCATTTTGATAAAAAAAGGATTTCCTCGCCTAAATATAGAGTAGGTGACTATGTTTGGTTATCAACACGTAATCTACATTTACCCCTTCCTTCCAGGAAATTATCTTCCAGCTTCATTGGACCATTTCCCATCATAAAAATTGTGAATATGAACGCTGTTACCCTCGCATTACCAGCAAATCTGAAATCCCATCCTACCTTTCATGTGTCTCTCCTCAAGCCTTATAGACAACTTCGTCACCATGATCCTTCTATTCCTCTACTTCCTCATCTACCGGATGCCACCCTGGAGTATGAGGTACAAGATGTCTTGGACTCCCGACGTTTTCGTGGGCAGCTTCAGTATCTGGTCCATTGGAAGGGCTACCCTGATTCGGAGGACTCCTGGGAACCGGCTTCCAATCTCTCTGCCCCCCGATTGGTGGCCAGGTTCCATGAACGTTATCCTGATCGTCCTGGACTCGATCCCCGGAGTTGATCTTTGGGGGGGGGGGTCCTGTCATAACTGCCTAAGTTCTTTGCCTTATCCTTTGTATAGCTGTGTCTTTTCACACTTACATAACTCCTCCCCAACAAGCAGTTTAAATTTCCCTCCTACTCATACCAAATTGCTTGATTGTTGAATCCAGCTTCTCACCCTCTAACCTCCTTGCAACCTTTGAGACAGACGCTGCTCACCTCTCTACCAAACACAGGACCGGAACCGGCAAGCGGTGACGTCACACGCCATCGCACACGCTGCAATTTCCCCAAACTCTGCAGGGGAACTCCACTCTGTCCGGACAGACCTCACCCATTACTACTACTAGTAAGTCTCAAAAGCGCTTCCTTCATACTCATACCGCAGTAACTTACGATTATTCAGTAATTACTCCTGACATGCCTCAGAATCTTAGTTAGGTTTCCTTCATATTTAAACGCTCTATTCTACCTATATTCTTAATTATTCACTCTCAATACCTAACTACTGCCTAAATCTCATTAGCTTTAATTGTTGCCTTAAAGTTGTACACTATGTCTGCTGCCAATAAAGGTTAGATATGGTCTGTCTAAAACTTTAACTTGCAATTGCATGTTCTTATATGTGGGAACCAGTTTGACAACACTGAGTGGGGCTAAAGGCTCTGAGGTCTCAGCCATTGTCACACCTATCCTTATAATAAAAGTGAACTGTATCTATTGATTCTGAACCTTGCTGCCTTCCCTCACCTACACAGAATCACTGATACTTTCACTACACTCCTAAGCCTGCAGTTGTGGTCCTAAAAATTCCCTCTCTCCTTTACAGGGGTGAGATTATCTTCCACAGGCTGACACTGTGGTACACAGTCTCATACCATTAGATATGGTTAAATGCAGGATTTAGGTTTGTTTGTATGCATTTCAATATTAAGTCAGCTGTAATGTAAACTGAAAAGTGTTAAGTTAACATGTCTCATTTCAAACACTGAGAATATAACATTTTATGCAGATGTACAAATCTTAGATGAAATGCCTCCTGGCATCTGGAAAGACCTTGCATAAAGGGGCAGTAAACTGGAATGTAATTAATATATATATAAAGAAAAATCATATTTGCCAAAAGGGCACCTACCATTTGTGCCTTGAGGAGGAAACATTTCTGCATTTTTTAAAATATAGAATTTCTACTGCATTGTCAAATAATCATAAATACACTGCTGCATAATACAAAAAAAAAAAGAGTTTTTATGGACCCCTGGCCCCACCATACAACTACCACACTGAAGTTACAATCCAAAATTGCACAAAGAAATAAAAAACGTTTACTAAGTCCTACCTCCTCTGCAAATTAAAGTGATCTGCCGCTTGACACACTGTACAAACTGAAGTGACAATTCTTTCTCACACTGTGCATAGTTGTTTAGTGCACACTCAGAAATCCTCTCAAATGCTAATTCTTTACTCTTTGTAATGACATTTCTTGCACTCAATATCACTTTGCTGTATCGCCCTCTGGTGGCTGCCAAAATTAATAATAGTTGTGCTTGCCTCATGAGGCCCCCTGTCCCAGTGGGCCCCTGACAGGAGTCATCCCTTTCACCCCCTGTTGGCGGCCCTGTCTATGAGATATAGAATGTCTATGTGAAATAGGAGTTTGCCAGCTACAGAAAGCTTCTCAATAATATATTACAATTATCCATGAGCGTGTCTGTACCAGTTTACAGTGGTCACAGTTTAATGTAATCTCTGACTGTGCCAGCCCCGCCCTTTATTTTCAATGCTATTTATATTAATTCCTGAGTGGGCAGCTCCAGTGTGTCTTTTCAACACCAGCTTGAAATATTTCTTGTGTACCAGTTCTTTATCTGCATTTGTCATAACCTCAGGTATGTTTCTATGTAAGAATGTGTTTAATGTATTTGTGTAGCTAAGTATGTTCTGGTGTTTATAGCTATGTATCAATTTTCCTTTGTTGTGATATAATACAGTGCTATGGTTGGACTTAGATTATAATAGATATATTGATGGGGGAGTCATTTCTTTCTCGGACCCAGGCAGCACAATGTCGAGAGCTGGCCCTGAGACCAAGGCATATCTGTATATAAAGATGTGGTTTACCTTTTCTCTTGATTATATCAGTGGGACATATGCATTCCTTTACAATCAAACGCTTCCATCTTAAACATTAAAAAGGGGTGAAAATATATAGATAAAATCATAGGACCAGAGTAATAAAGATACAACAATGTATTTAGCATAACTTAATGAAAGGTATAGAAGGGTTTAAAGATCCACTGATTACAGCTACTTACAACATTATAGGAACATATGTAACATTTGAGAAAATCAGAGCTTGTAAGTACACTGTGTTGGAAGAATAATCTTAATCATTCTCTTGGTGTGTTTTCAAAAGAATAATCTTTATCAACATTAAAAAAAAATAATAAAAAAAAGAAATACACCTTGATCTAAGGCATCACAGAGACGTCAGATCAAAATTTAAAAATGAGTATTATACTAATAAGCATCAATAATGTGCAAAGAATGAATATGATAGGTACACAAATTGATAATTCTTTGACTCAGGTAAGCAATAACATTATTTTTGTTTTGGGGAGATAAAAATGCAATTCAAACAAATAAAGAGATATCTCTAGGACCTAGAGTGGCAAATTGGTGTATGCCACCGAAAAAGTACAGTGCTTGGATAAGGATGAGACATGAAATATACACTAGGCATGTGCACTTTCTGAAATTCTGCATTTGTTTGTATAAACAAATGCCAAATATGGCGGCGGGTAGCAGCATTTTTAAATTTCAGACCTAGATTTATTTGTCATGCAACACACAAAGATCTATGCAAATACAGATCGTTGTGTGTTGCACTATTAGACAAATAAATCTGAATTAGAAAATAGGTGAATATTTGTCATTTATTTATACAAACAAATGCAGAATTTCAGAAAGTGCTCATCTAATATATACTATCAATTATTCTGAACTAGTTAGGTATCCTTCAACATGTCAGCAAGTGTGAATGAGCTTCAAAATGGAATAAACCTTGTGCTTATTTTATAATTTCACTCTTTTTCAATACAAAACACTAAAAGCTCTATAATAAAATCACCCAATGTATCTGTGTGAGTTTGTGTGTTAGAGGGTTTGTGAATGTGTAAATGAGAGGCTTTGGGCTCTATTTATCAAGGTCTGTCGGACCTGATCCAACAGTGCGGATCAGGTCCAACAGACCTCGCTGAATACGGCGAGCAATACGCTCGCCGTATTCAGCATTGCACCAGCAGCTCACAAGAGCTGCTGGTGCAACGCCGCCCCCTGCAGACTCGCAGCCAATCGGCCGCCAGCAGGGGGGGTGTCAATCAACCCGATCGTACTTGATCGAGTTGATTTCCGATGATGTCTGTCCGCCTGCTCAGAGCAGGCGGACAGGTTATGGAGCAGGGGCCATCAAGCTCCATACGGAGCTTGTTAAATAGAGCCCTTTGTGTGCATAGGTAAGAGAGAGTATGTAAGTAAATATACAGCATAGCAGAGGAGTAAGGGAGGAGATGTGTGGCTCCTGTGTGGTGAGAGCGGTGGTGGTGTCTTTTTTGCTTTTAACTGTAACTCTTAAGTTTAACTTTTAACTTTATGAAACCTGGTACGTATTCTCCCTTACTCCTCTACATTGCTGTTTTTCTGATAAAAATAGAGGCTGTCACAAGAATGCAGTGTAGTAATGGCAGTTAATTATGAACTTATTGCAATCATAAAACTCAGTATTCATCTTACAAGCAAGGCAGTAACCAAACTATGAACGTTTACTTATCTTCGGGTTTCACATTTGGCATTGATATCTGTGTACAAGGGAAGACAACAGTACAGCAATGGTCAGGTATAGCATCATCACCCTCTAGATGGGACAAAATGTTCACTCTGATGTCGCCAGATCACCTCCCCCATCGATCTAGACTGCTGTTTTACATTCTTCCACAATTCAAGCTCATATGGACCTGAAAGTTACAAACTCAGTCACTATAACCAGATTCCATCTGAGAGTGCGACCTGGTAAGGGACTGTTGTGTATACAATGCAACCAAACTTTCAGCAAAACATCTGTTAAATCAGTTGGACAATCTGACGGCTCAAATTCTCTTATGAACCTTACGTGTGCAGATGAGACATGTACATGGGTTGGACAATTATGAATACCCAATGTAAAGTGGACAATTCTCAGTATAACAATCTGCCTGACCTATATAATAATTTGTACACACACAGGATTATATATATAAAAAATACACTTTGAGTATATTGGTTTTGTGGGTATTGGGCCCACAGGTGGTTACCATCAGGGTGGAAAGGTCATTGTTATTTAGGGGTAGTCATACCAGCCATTAAACACCAATATACACAACCACAAGGGTGTATAAGAAACCAGTGATTGTCTAAAATGCAGGTCTGTCAAAAGAACTGAGATAAGGGGGCAGTCTGCAGAGGCTTTGATACAAGGTAATTACAGAGGTAAAACATGTATTATTATAACTGTGTTAGTTTTGTAAAACTGGGGAATGAAATTTTCAAGTAGATTGTCCCTTTAATACGCTTTCTACCTCTGTGATTACATTGTATCTAAGCCTCTGCAGACTGCCCCCTTATCTCAGTTCTTTTGACAGACATGCATTTTTGCCAATCAGTACTGACTCATAAATAATGCCACTGGAGTGAGCACAATGTTATATATATATTGCACACATGAACTAGCAGTGTCTAACTGTGAAAAACTGTCAGAATGCACTGAGATAAGAGCCGGCCTTCAAGTTTAGCTTTTGACAAAGAATATCAAAGGAACAAAGCAAATTTGATGATAAAAGTCTAGATCGAGGGGAAAGGTGATCTGGTGACATCAGAGAGTGAAGATTTTGTCCCATCTGTAGTGTGATGATGCTATTCCTGACCATTGATATACTGCTGTTTTCCTTTGTATGCAGATATAAATGCCATGTGTGAAATCTGAAGATAAGTTAATGTTCATAGTTTAATTCAAATTTTCTCTGTGAAATAATCACAAACAACAAAGGCGCCTCCTGGTGTAATAAAGTTGGTACAAGCAAAAAATGTGATGATCAAAATGGTACTCACAAGTGGAGCAGCACCAATTGTGCTAATTCAAACAGACTGGGATCTCTCAGTGTCCCAGCTCACTGACAAAGCAAGGATACTGGTGCCTCCAACGTCCTACTGGACCAGACAGTGGTCTGAGAAATGCATTGCTTATTGTATTTTTATATCAAGTGTTATATTATTGACACCTTGATTTTTATTTTGTTATTAAATTGTGGTTTTTACTAACCGCTTTGAGAGTCTGAGCTTATTTGGTCCAGTAGGACGTTGGAGGCACCAGTATCCTTGCTTTGTCAGTGACCTGGGACACTGAGAGATCCCAGTCTGTTTGAATTAGCACAATTGGTGCTGCTCCACTTGTGAGTACCTTTTTGATCATCACATTTTTTGCTTGTACCAACTTTATTACACCAGGAGGCGCCTTTGTTGTTTGTGATTATTTCACAGAGAAAATTTGTATCCAGATCCTGACTATCTTGACAAAGCAGCTGACTCCTTCCTTTAACTGCGACATCCTGATCGTTTACATCATATGGGACTACCATCATCTTACATAAGGTTTTGATCCTTCATGGGATATCATTGAAGAAGGTTTCATATACAGATAAGAACTTTAAGGACTTTAATTTGTCCATACTAATTGTTCAATTTATTATTTCTTCATTTTTGTATTGTACTTATATATATTCTTGTTTATACATCATTGCATATTATAGTCTGTTTATCACTAGCACTTTCTTATCAACAATTGAAATACTATTATTATTTTTTGGATTCTAAGGATATATTTTATCTTTCATGCATATGGTTTATTGCGCCCCCCCTAGAAGTAACACAGTGTTAGAGTTATAGGTCAATCTTCATAGTTTAATTACTGCCTTTCTTGTAAGCTGAATACTGAGTTATATGATTGCAATAAGTTCATAATAAACTGTTATTGTTACACTGCATTCTTGTGTCTGCCTCCATTTTTATCAGTGCTGAGGAGACCCGTTAGTGAGTGTATGAAATATATCCTTGGGCTGCAGCCCCTAGTCTTTTACCACCTACCACTGCCTCTGTATTCCATTTTATAGGGACAGTATACACCAATTTTAATTTAACTGCATGTAATAGGCACTACTATAAAGAATAATATGCACAGATACTGAAATAAAAATCCAGTATAAAACCCTTTTAAAAACTTACTTATAAGCTCCCAGTTTAGCACTGGTGATGAGGTTAGTCTGGAACACGCACTGAAAGGGGCTGAGAGCAGACCCTCCCCCCAGCCCTGCATATGAATAGATCTGTTAAACAAACAGAAGCAATGTAAAGTCTGTATACATCAGTATGCATCTAAAGCTGTGGGGCTTGGTTGGGAGTCTGAAAAACAGCACAATGTTATTTAAAAAAATAAACAAAACTATACATTTTTACAAAAACACTCCCAGATGGGCTATATCAATGCTTAATCTACAAAACATTTAGGCAAAGAAAAATCTAGTGTCCCTTTATCCCTTTAAAAATTAGTAGATAAAAAAGGAACTTGTACTATTAAGGAAGGATGCAAGAATATGACAGTTAGTTGTGTCAAAGGAGCAGAAGCTAGCAGAGAGTGATAAAAGCTAATGTTGTAGCAAAGGGAGTTTCAAAATTTTAAAAAAAGACCATTGCAATATTGCTGTACATGGGACGGAGTTAAAGGGACCCTGAACTCAATTTTTTTCTTTCATGAATCAGATAGAGCATGCAATTTGAAGAAACTTTCTAATTTACTCCTATTATCAAATTTTCTTCATTCTCTTGGTATCTTTATTTGAAATGCAAGAATGTAAGTTTAGATGCCGGCCTATTTTTGGTGAACAACCTGGGTTGTTCTTGCTGATTGGTGGATAAATTCATCCACCAATGAACAAGTGCTTTCCGGGGTTTTGAACCAAACAAATAGCTTAAATGCCTTCTTTTTCAAATAAAGATAGCAAGAGACTGAAGAAAAATTGATAATAGGAGTAAATTAGAAAGTTTCTTAAAACTGCATGCTCTATCTGAATCACGAAAGAAATATTTTTGGGTTCAATGGGAAAAACTAGGCTTTGGTGGTAAAAGGACGGAAAAAAATAAAAGTAAACTATTGTAAAGTTGAAATAAATTATTGGCATTTAAATGTATTTCTTAATTCAATTCAGAAGAGAAAGAAATCGGTATTATTCTCTTATGTTCACTAGATGTGCAAAGGAAACTTAAAGCAAAATATAGGTCTTATTTTGAAAATCTCAGAAATCTAAAACATTTTTTACATTTGTCAAATTGTCATTGAAAACATGTTCTGTCACATAAAACATAAATATGAATGAAATATTTTAACTTTGCAAAATAAGTAAGGGGAATGAATAGTGTATTACACCCTATGACATAAATGTATTGGTAAAATCTTAGCATCTGAACCCCCACGCCAATTTTTGTAGGAAAATAATGAGATATGGCTGAGAAAATGATTTAGAACGCTAAACTAAGATTTTACCAATGTATTTACAAATAAATGCACACACAGGATGAAAACTTTTCAAAGTAGGCAGAATTGCTGTGTACAATAGCCCCATCTTGATCTATATATTCCTTCGTTTACTTACGAACTGTACATCTGAAGTCTCACTACAAATAAACAGCAAATAATTAAATCATAGTAACTTTCACAAATTGAAACGAGTGTAATCGGATCACCTCAACATTTTAAAAAGCCTCTCTATTCTGATCTATGAGGCAGTTGCAGTTTTAGAAGGAATACGGTAGCAGGAAGTAAGAATCGTGTGATTGTCTGAAGGTATAGGAGAGACTGTCAGTGTGAGCTGTTTACACGTGCTCTGCTGCATATTAAGGTATAAACTGTTATTGCACACATTACTGTCTAGCTTTTTATAAAGTTACTTTTTTCCCCTTACTGTTTATTGCTGAGGAGCTATTAATTTGGACTGGCAACGACACACCCACTAGAAGATATTTTTTATCCTTTGCTGGCTTTGTGATTGCTGTGATCAGTGTAGGGAAATACATGTGATTAACTGGGCATATATATATTATGAGATGTCCATTTCTATTACAAATAGCATAACAGAACTTTTATTTTAAATCTTATTTTCTGTATTCAAAAACTACTGATTTGTCCCCTAAAATATGCTTATTGATGGTTTTACGATGAATTGGAAGGGGTGTGGTAAAACAGCCTTATTACAGTAGTATTTTTTTTTTTAAATTAAAACTAAGATTTTACCAAATATTTGTATTACTATAAAAGTAACTCTTGAGATTGTATTCAAAATGACAAGTGCGTAATAAACAAGGCTGCTTTCATCTGCATATGGATAAGGCTGTCATTCATATAAATTTCTACATTGCTCTAGGGTAGAGCAGTTTAAATGTAAAAATATTTATTTAAGACTTAAAGGGACATTGCACTTTATGAAGAAAAACATCTATATTACTTTTTAGCCATAAATAATTATATCAAGCTGTACATTAATATAATTACATTAGCACTTTTTACAAGCCTTTAGCATGAAAGCGAATCTAAGTTCAAAATGCTTTATTGGGAGCTAGATGCTGATTGGTAGTTGCAAATATATGCCTATCATTGGCTCACCTAGTGCGCATTGCTTTTTATTCAACCATTCCAAGAGAATGAAGCAAAGTTGGTAACAGAGTTAATTGGAAACTTGTCTAAAATTCTTATGTTCCATCAGAATCATGAAAAAAATAAGTTTGGTTTCATGACTCTTTAACCCTAACCCCTTAACAACCGAGGACGTGTCAGTTAGTGACCAAGGACATGCCTGGCACGTCCTCTGGGGTTTCAAGCGGTGGAAACGATGGTGATCGCTTTCAAGGTATTGCAGGGATGCCTTGATATCGGCCTCGGTAACGGCCAGCGATGGTGCCGATCATAGGTGGGTGGGAGCCATTGCAGGGAGGTGGGTGGGCGGCCCATCGCTGAGGGAAATAGGTCAGAGGGGGGGCAGATCCTGCGCAGGGGCACCGGAAGCTCACACGGGGGTGGGAGCGGGTGGGACTGCTACACTATTAAACATAAAAAGTGCAATTGATGGAGGGGTATAAATTATTATCTAAAGGGATCTGGGAGGGGGTGGGGATTAGGTTATGGAGGGGGGCAGCTACACTACAGAAAAATTTGTATTTAAACCCCCCCCCCCCCCCCAAAATGAGTTATATGGCAAACTAGGTACCCAAGATAGGTGCAAATAGGTAGTGGGGGGGGGGGTTAGAGAGCTTCTTGGGGGGGATCAGGGAGGTTGGGGGCTAAGAGGGGATCCATCACTGCTGAATATTTATTTAAAAAAAAAATAAGCCTTTTATTTTAGTACTGGCAGACTTTCTGCCAGTACTTAAGATGGCAGGGACAATTGTGGGGTGGGGGAGGGAAGAGAGCTGTTTGGGAGGGATTAGGGAGTGGGATGTGTTAGGTGGGAGGCTGATCTCTACACTAAAGCTAAAATTAACCCTACAAGCTACCTAATTAACCCCTTCATTGCTAAGTATAATACAGGTGTGGTGCGCAGCGGCATGTAGCGGCCTTCTAATTACCAAAAAGGTATGCCAAAGCCATAAATGTCTGCTATTTCTGAACAAAAGGGATCCCAGAGAAGTATTTACAACCATCTGTGCCATGATTGCACTAACTGTTTGTGAGAAACCTAAAATTGTAAAAAAGTTAGCGATTTTCTTTTTTTATTATTTGATCGCATTTGGCGATGAGATAGTGGCATGAAATATACCAAAATGGGCCTAGATCAATACTTTGGGTTGTCTACTACTCTAAAGCTAAAATTAACCCTACAAGCTCCCTAATTAACCCCTTCACTGTTGGGCATAATACACGTGTGGTGCACAGTGGCATTTAGCGGCCTTCTAATTACCAAAAAGCAATGCCAAAGCCATATATGTCTGCTATTTCTGAACAAAGGGGATCCCAGAGAAGCATTTACAACCATTTTTTGCCATAATTGTACAATCTGTTTGTAAATAATTTCAGTGAGAAACCTAAAGTTTGAGAACTAATTAACGATTTTTTTATTTGATCGCATTTGGCACCTGGTGGGCGGGGCTAATGGGGCAGCGTGTCTAAATTATGTTGGTGTGATACACAGTGATTTTGTTATAATACAATATTGTTAAAAGATACTTAGTTACAACTTAAAAGGCATTATGCGTAACTGATGTTGGTGTGATACACACAATGATTTCGCTATAACATAATACCGTAAAAAGGAATTTAGTTAAAAAGGCAGAAGTCTTAACTTATGTTGTATGTTGGTGATTCCTTTACAAAACAATACTGTTAAAATAAACATAGTTGCAACTACTTTTAAGTTCAAAAGGACACATGATAATGGTCCATATTGAGAACGTTATGTAACAATTAAGTTTTCTGTGTGGTGTGCGGTTGATATTGGTATAGGGCTTTTAGTCAGAAATCGGCTGGCTGGGTAGCCCCCAGGAAGTTTGCAGGAAGGAGGACGCCCTTGAGTGCATAGGAATGCCTGTTTTGAATGTTTGAAAATTGATGTTAACCCTATACTCTTATAGCACCCTCCATCACCTCTCATGCTTCTCCTTAGCTACCAGGCCCTATCTTTGTTTTTAACTTAGTGTTGGGTTCCAGTTTGTTATAAGGATTGGATGTGATATTCCCTATTCCTTTACCCAACTTTAGATCTATATTGTTGTTGTTTAATTTAATAAAGTGTAACATTTTAAACCACTTTCTATATATTTAGTGTATAATTCTACACTGGGCTTTAAGCCCTAAATCCTCTATATATCCTATCATTATTGGAATTCCGCACTAGGTGCAGAATTATATAACATTCTAGGTTTACTGGCCCTTTTATCGATCTAGTTAAAGGGACAGTCTAGTCAAAATTAAACTTTCATGATTCAGATAGGGCATGCAATTTTAAACAACTTTCCAATTTACTTCTATTATCTAATTTGCTCAATTCTTTAGATATCCTTTGTTGAAGAAATAGCAATGTACATGTGTGAGCCAATCACACAAGGCCTTTATGTGCAGCAACCAATCAGCAGCTGCTGAGCATATCTAGATATGCTTTTCAGCAAGTGATATCAAGAGAATGAAGCAAATTAGATAATAGAAGTAAATTAGAAAGTTGTTTAAAATGACATGCTCTTTCTAAATCATGAAAGAAAAAAATTGGGTATCATGACCCTTTAACGTATAGATGCTCACTTTCAAGTATTAGGACACAATTCATTTTATAGGGTCAAGAAATGCTTTGGTTTACTTAGAAAACTTAAAATAAATAAATACAAAATACAAAAAAATAACTGTGCATCTGGAGACATCCACAGATTCTGCAAAAAGTTGAGAATGTAATCATGGATTTAATTAAAGTGATATGAAACACATTTTTTTCTCCATGATTCAGATAGAGCATGCATAAGCCGGCTATTTTTGGTTCAGCACCTGTAAATGTAGCCACCAATCAGCAAGAGCTACCCAGGTGCTAAACAAAAAATGGGCCGGCTTTTTCATATAAAGAAACCAAGAGAATGAAGAAAAACTGATAATAGGAGTAAATTAGAAAGTTGCTTAAAATTGCATTCTCTGTCTGAATAATGAAAGAAAAAAGTTAGTTTTCATATCCCTTTAAATATATAAATGCAGTTTTAAAGTCACTGACTTGCATTTTTATGGCTAATATGTAATGTTTTTTTTTGTTCTTCATTACAGCCCAGTACCCATTTTATTTATGGGTAGTAAGAAAATATTTTAACAGGTATTTTACTAAAATACATGTTAACCCCTTCACTGCCAACTTATTTTTTTACCCCTGCGCTAAAGCCATTTTTACAGCAAGGGTTCAAAATTATCCATCAAGTAAGTAAATGTAAATTGCTCTTTAAATAATACATGAGTCAAGCCAAACATATATATTCTGATGCAAATTCAGAAAGACATACAATAAATCAATACAACTCTTATGGATGGATATTGTAGCAAAACAATGTGTAAAATTAAGTGAATGACGTAACAGGGAATCCCAGTAGTCTGCACCATCTGCAGGCACCGTGAGCTGAGGCCTAAAAGTTACTGTGTTCGTGGTGGGCAGTGCAAGATCTCCACATTGTTTGAGAAAGTTGTAGTTCTAAAATTGCGCAGCACTTACAGCCCCATACAGCAGCTCCCTATTTTACTGCTGCTTGAGAACCACTGCTTGCAAAGTAATTGTGGTTGGTATGAACTTTTATATGAATGTCTGGCAGTGAAGGGATTATGTAGTGTTATCTGTAAAAAAATATAAAAAATAAAGACAGAAATGATTATTCTTAAGAAAATCATGTAAGCAACATGAGCATATAGCTGATGAAAGTTTTCAGGTTATGTTACTATGTAAGCTGTTGGGAGGAGCATTTGACAACATTTTATACAATAGATACATAAGTATTCTGAATACCTGTATTGGTATACACGTAGAACACAAGGGCAACACAGTGTTGTCTTTCGCTTTCCTTTGTGTTTGCATAGACCAAGATCATTACAAACAGTAAGTTTGCAAGCTATCAAAGGGCAGAGGAACTTCTCTTTTATTTTTAAATAATCTGCTTTCTTTTGCTTCTACAAGGCCACCATCTGAAAGAGACTATTCTCTTGGTCTTGGAGGTTTGTAGCTGCTATGGGAACTGAGATCAAAGGGGTTGAAGAACCTCCCCATCCAGCTCCCTAGCCACTACACTGAGCTTACTGGCTGAGCTCCTTTGTGAAGTGGTGACGTCACCGGCATTCCCATGAAGCCTGGGAGTGCCACCCACTAGGCAACCAATGGATCCCCAGCCTGTAATGCGGGGAAACGCCGAAAACAGTGTTTTAACGCTGATCCACTTGCATGAGGAAGAGGCATCGTAATGCGCCTGCAGGCTGTGATCTGCATGACAAACATACACACTAATTTTTAAAAATATGCGCTAAGACCTTAATGCCTACCTCAGATATAGCAAAACACTAAAAATGCTTGAAAAGCAAAATATAAGAGCAAATCTTAAATGTGATATTATATAAGAAACAAAATAAAAATAACTATCAATGACTATCAAATAGGTAACAAAATGTTACCGATTCCAAATGCCTAGTAAAGTCAAGAATAACGGTGCTTTGAACTTAAAACTTTAAAGTCGATTACAGATCCCTTCCACAGTTTTTTCCTCTCTCCAGCGATAAACAATAAGTCCTGTCTGACGGGTTAGGATTTTAGGAAAGGGCGCTGACTTCCTATAGCCCCTACGCGTTTCGTTCAGACCTCGTCCAAAGTTTTTCAAAGGATTTAAAATGGATAGGGATTTCCTCTTCTCCGCTTCTTTTATACATAATGTTTTTCCAGTACCCTCTAGTTTAAGGCTTTTCATATGGTTCTATTGCACTGTTAAGACCACATAAAAAATACATTAAGAGCAATGAGCATACTTTTGTAATAAATAAATCCATGCATAAAATTTTTTATTTAAAACCTCACCTAAAAAAGCTGACATATTAATATGGGTAGAGATAGCAAATCATTAAAAATATTTAAAATAAATATAATCGTGTATAATACTAAGCTAATAGATACAAAAAATTGGAATAGATACAAAAAAGGAGTAGATATTTAAACAAAAACAATTAATGCAACAAAAAATACTTTGATACAAGAAATGAATTGATGCTACAAAAGATACTTAAAGGGGCAGTCAAGTCCAAAAAAAACTTAAATAGGGAATGTAATTTTAAACAACTTTCCAATTTACTTTTATCACCAATTTTGCTTTATTCTCCTTGGTATTCTTAGTTGAAAGCTAAACCTAGGAGGTTCATATGCTAATTTCTTAGACCTTGAAGACTGCCTCTAATCTGAATTCATTTTGACCACTAGAGGGCATTAGTTCATGTTTCATATAGATAACATTGAGCTCATGCACGTGAAGTTACCCTGGAGTGGGCACTGATTGGCTAAAATGCAAGTCTGTCAAATGAACTGAAATAAGGGGGCAGTTTGCAGAGGCTTAGATACAATGTAATCACAGTGGTAAAAAGTGTATTTCTATAACCGTGTTGGTTATACAAAACTTGGGAATGGGTAATAAAGGGATTATCTTTCTTTTTAAACAACAAAAATTATGGTGTTGACTGTCCCTTTAAATACAAAAACATTATTCCACATTGATATCCCCATTTGCATCTCCACACACAAATAAGAAAGTGTATTAAATTGGCTATACAAACCAATAACGTTTACATATGCGCCGGAATATCAAGATCTTTATTAAGACCCCTAGGGTGCATGCTCCCTAGTTTAAATATCCAGTAAGTTTCTTGTAGTTTTAATATAAGTAACCTATCCTTACGTGTAGAAGGTTTGTTTGAACAAATGGCCGAAAAACTGTATTTTGAAATAGCTCACTATTCTTGCTTTTCTTGTATTGAACAAATAGCATTTTTCATGTGAATTATATATTTTTTTACAATACCCCTTTAAATATTTTAGGTATGCCATTTTAAAATAAGATGTACATAAAATTGCTTTTTTTTACACCAGTTTTATTTCACAAGTAAGTTCAGTAAGCCTTGTTCAGAACTTGCTCTGCAGTGTCTGCTGCCTGACATTACCCATATGTTTAACCTCATAAATAAAATGCTGTTACATTAGACCATGTTATTATTGTGCTATTAGGTCCTTTTAACACCAAGAACTGAACTAATGTGCCCTTGTTGCATTTAATCAGCACTTTCAGTGCTTTTTCTTTGAGTTGACCGCACAAATCATGTATTTTTTTTTCAGCAGATAATGCACTTTTTGAAAATATCTTTAGTCTGCAGAAATAACCAAAACTGGCAGAAAGATGCCATGAAGAATGCAAAACTAGTGATTTGTTGTGTCATTTTTATAGTCTAGTAAATAAAAATGTGACTTATGTGAGTCATTATTTTCTAAGAATTGCAATAAACAGATTATGGTTCAGCTTTTAGCATTAATTTACCTTCCAAAAAACACCAACATTTAGGATTCAATACCTATGTTTTCTAATAAAAATTAGAAGGTACAAAATATTTGTAACTTTGCATCACCTTGCACTCCATGCAGAAAATAAGAAGAAATACAATATTAGATACATTTTGAAGACTGCATAAAAATTGTGTGTGACAATTAATCTTGACAATGTAGGCATGAGTATTTATGTCTGAAATCTTACAGGACCCCAAAATATTTGGAGTTATTTCACATTATTATAAACCAGATAAATTTGAAGAGCCTAGTTTTTTGCCCTTTTTAAATATGGGGTGCCATGTCCATCTGCGTAATGGGGTCATTTGTCGGATTATGGGGTGTATACAAGAGGTCTGTTTATGGGTAAATTTTTTGGTTCTTATCTACCGTCAAAGTCTATGTTTTAGAAAACAGAGCATACCTAGTAGAACAATTCAACCCTTGATAGGAACCCTCTGCTACCTAGATGGGCATAATATCTATCATTCCAAATCTCGGAATCCCCTCTTTTATATAAATGGGATTTGTTTGTGGAATGTGTTGTCTTTATGTATGAAGGCCACAGTAACCTTAGGTAAATGATTACCTTCTTATCATCTTATGCAAATTGATTACTATTGACAGGAGACCTTGCAGTAGAAAATAGTATTCTCCACTTTCTACAGTGTGGGTCGTATACACCTCTGTTGCAGTACAGAGGGAGTTAGTGGTTCTGAAAAAGCCTCCTTATAAAATGATAAATGATCTCTGGTTCTTAGTGAGGTTAGTGATCGATCACTATTACAATGATGACCATCTGCATGTTAGTGGGGTATGTGTCCCTTGTTATATAATAAATAAGATAAGGATGTGGTAACTGTTCACTGTTCTCCAGGGTGATCACATGCATTTAAAGTGGCCAATTGACCTATCATGAAAGAGGGAGTTCCCCTAAATTAAATGAGGGATCACTTGAATCTTTGTGTTCTATAAGCTGCTTCTTGGTGTCCCATTCATACAAGTTATGTAGAATAGTAATTCAACTTCCTCTGCCTCTTGACACATTCTTAGTGAGCTGTTCTTTACACTAAAGGTTATGGAAAGGCTACCTAGAATAACATAACATAGGAGCTGGGGAGAGACCCATTAGACACAGGGGCGCATTTTGGCCTAGGCAAACAAGGCACTTGCCTAGGGTGGCAGATTGGGAAGGGGCAGCACTTTTTTTGTGGCTATATTTGTAAGAAGCGTACAGTTATTTTAGAAGTATTATACAGGTATATAATGAGATATTTTGCCAAAAGAGCTTACTTTCTAGGGGAGTATAATAAGACACTGCCCATGGAGCTTACAGTTTAGAGGTATCTCTGAACCTTTAATTTATTTAGCCAGCTACTGCCTTTATGCGTATATGTGTTTGTGCATGTGTGTATGTGTATAACTGTGTGTTTGTGTCTGTGTGTGTGCAAGTGTTTTGCAAGTCCTTGTGGACATACTGGAAAGGCCATGAAATTTTTTTATATATCTTTCCTCCCTGACCAAAAAATATTATTGGGGGTGAGGGGGCAACAGAATTGTTAGTGTCTTTGGCAGCACAAAACCTAAATACGCCACAAGACCTCTTAGTGAATTTTACACATTTATTAGGCTGTCTGGCCATTCAGAGACAGTATAATATGTTAAACTTCAATACAATATTGACTATTAGATGGTTTATAAAAATAAAATAGGCAGATCAAGGTGAAAGTGTGATTAAATGTACATAATGTAAAAAATAAACTGTCATGATTCAGATAGGGCCTGCCATTTTAAAAAAACTTTCCAATGTACTTTTATCATCAATTTTGCTTTGTTCTCTTGATATTCTTAGTTGAAAGCTAAACCTAGGAGGCTCATATGCTAATTTCTTAGCCATTGAAGGTTGCCTCTTATCTGAATGCATTTTGACATTTTTCACAACTAGAGGGCATTAAATAATGTGTGCCATATAGATAACATTGTGCTCATGCACGTGGAATTACCTAGGAATCAGCACTGATTGGCTATAATGCAAGTCTGTCAAAAGAACTGAAATAAGGGGGCAGTCTGCAGAACCTTAGATACAAGGTAATCACAGAGGTAAAAAGTGTATTATAACTGTTGGTTATGCAAAACTGGGGAATGGGTAATAAAGGGATTATCTATCTTTTTTTTTTTTTTTACATTTTTTTTATTTTATTTTTTATAATCTTTTATTGAGGTTATGCACAAAGACAACAAAAGAAAAGAGAGCATACATTAAATGTCACATGACATAAATGATATAGTTTTTCATGAGTTGCATTACAATGATAAAGCTAGCAAACCGATAGGATGACAAGTTATGAGCTCTTGAAACCTCCATTTTATAGTTTTAAAAGCTTCTATGGACGACTAATGGTCTGGCCAGCACTGGGCCCTTTGATATAGGAAGCACTGGTGAAGTAAGTTAGTCGTATCAACAACCCCAGAGGGTCTAATGACACATAGTAAATCTAACGATTCAATGGTAATAATAAAAGTTGTATATAATAAATTGAACAATAGTAATAACATATAAACTTAAATGAAATCTGAAAAAGTTTATCAGCGGGTAAACAACACTTGATGTGTTAGAATATCCACTGTTTTGAAGTGGAATCTCAGTGTATACAAGTTTCAAGTAGTGGTTACAAGACGGGCCACTTTGGGGCCAATTAATTAATGGTTATAAGCATGAACTGAGAACAATATATGAATTATAGGAGCGGTTTAGACATGGCATAGGGAAAAAAATCTGGGGGCACATATCTAATGCTTACCACTGTGAGATAAATTGTCAAACAAACTAGACACTAGAATAATACTAAGATTCCTCTAGTGTTGTAACTGAATGCCACTTTCACCTGCAAATGTAGGTCCTTATAACAGTACAGGTGGCCCTCGTTTTACAACGGTTCAATTTACACCGTTTCAGAATAACAACCTTTTTTTTTCAGTCATGTGACTATTGAAAAGCATTGAGAAGCAGTTCATTTATTAAAATAACCAGTAGGTGGAGCTGTCCGCTTGTGTTGCAGCAAAGCCATGCAAGCTGAAATGAATCAGTTTAACCAGACCTGAGCTATTGAGTAGATTTCAAAGGAACAAGATCTTCCTGTCTATAACTCAGTCCAGATTGGAATGCATAGAAAGAACTGTTTGCAGAAAAATGCAAGTGAAGTCTGTGTTGTGATTATTTTATTAGGTTTATAATGCTGTTTAGCATTTAAAGTCTACATTTCAAAGCTTTTAAAATAATGTATTAGGTGTTATGACAATTTTGAGAGGGGCCTGGAACCTATCTCCCTCACTTCCCATTGACTTACATTATAAACTGGGTTTCAATTTACAACGGTTTCGATTTACAACCATTACTTCTGGAACCTAACCTAACTGAGGGCTACCTGTATACAAAATTTGTGAGCATGTGTTCTAACTTAGCTGTAACTTAGCTGCGTTATAGTCTACTTTAGTTTATATACTCGAGATGAACACCTCTCAATATTGCTGGATCGACTATATGCTCCTAATCACTATCTGTATAATTCAGGAGGAGACTTCTATTGCCAAACATAGGAAATATTATATGGGGTATTGTAAATATAACTGTAACGGGAGTTTACATCCACATTTGTATCTGTATCTGGGCTATCGTATTGTAGGTCGGAATAGACCCTACAGATATAGCCCTTCTTACGTCTGTGTTATGTATTATAAGATAGGCTAGTTGATGTTGTTATGAGTTGCTACTGAGGATGCCCGCTCTTTCTCCTGCCGCTGAGGGAGACCGAGGAAATATGTCTTTGTGGATAACAGTCAAAACAATTTAGTTCAATATAGTGCTCTACACAACATTAAACAAGAGTTAAAGTAATATTGAGTGCATTTACATAATGAGTTGGTGATGTCACATAATCTTTGGGCATATAGTTAGCGTACCATGGAGATATTAAAATAATGCTGTATATAGAAGCTTAATTATATAGTAGGAGCTTGAAATCAAATAAAGGAGTATATTGAAGCTACTAGTCATGATAAGAGTTTAATACTGACATATGCTTATGCAGAGTATACCATCAGACTATTCATAAGAAGGAGACAATGTAGTTAAATTGGGCATCGAATTAAGGATGGTAAGAGACTGTATTTAGTATCTTATTAAGCTAAATCGATATGAGTACACAAATTTAATATAGGACATTCAACGTATATAATATATATGAATGTACCTGTACTTTATGTGACCAGATCAACAAGAGGAGAGATAGAACACACAGAACTTGGTATTTAAGAGGGCATATAGACCAACAACAGGAACGTGTTACTACATATATACAGTAAACTAATTATTTTATAGAGTCCATCTTATAAATGTTGAGTTTGAAGACTCAGCTTAACTGCCCATTTTTAACCTATCCCACACACAACTGGTTTAGGTGCATATTTTAAGGGAAAATGTGAGAAGTTAGAGTAGGCAGAGACCTCCAAGGCACTTTTGGATCTAAAAAAATCCCATTTTTAAATCGTATATCTGATCCCGACTCCTCAGCCACACATGCATACCTCTGCTTTTAGCAGTGCCTAGGAAATTCACTCTATTTAGTATATGCACCACAGGTAGGCGAGTGTCCCAGTTTGGTAATAAAGGTGTAGCTGAATTAGTAGAGGTCAGGGCTGCATACAGACTCGGCTGAGGGTTAGGTTTGCAGTGTAGGTTAGTGAGAAGCTCTGTTGTAATACCCTGCCTCTGATGACTTAAATCTCGCTTCTGGTGACCAGTCGGTGTCTCCATAGAGCTCACAGGCATCAGGTAGGGAGGGTCATCTGACCTGCAGGACTCTGGCATAATGTCCATGACACAACTAGGGTCGCTTTTTTGAATAGCGCAACACCATGGGAGCTCCTGTTGGGTAAAGGGAATTGCATCCTCTGGCTCCTCTATGCTGTTGAACTCATCTTGTGTGTTCAAATCTTGTATATGTTGTGACAGTCTTTCAAATCTATCCTGCATGGCCTCTTCTAATTTTAATAATAGGGCCCGTACTGTGGTATGGAAGTCCTCCATTTTGTTGTCTCTGTAGATGCACCCCAGTGTTTTTATAAATGATATGAAAGAGTGGACCTCTACTCGCGATACACAAATGTCTCCAGACTTCAGATATCAACAGATCCTGTGTCGGGTATATATGTCCTACAATACCTCTCTAGTTTGGTCTGGTAGTAGTAGCGGACGGTGGTGTGTAAGTTTTAGGCCCCTGGAACCCCATCAACGGCAGGCCCCTGCCACAGGTCCCGGGCTCTACTGTGAGGTGCTACAGATTGCATCAGTGTCGTTTAGCAAAGTCGGGTTTATGCAGGGACTTGGTGAGCTTTCAATTATTGCCTGTGTGGTTGTCTACAGAAGAACATCCAGGATTACCGCATAGGCCTCAATAGTCGCCGTGGAGTGCTCTCAGGTGATATTTGGCCTACAAAAAGTAGGTTAAAGGTCTCACCCACTCTCTCGATGTCTGTGGCTAAAGAGAGTATCCTTTAGAGAAGGTAGTGTGGCTTTTTTAGAGCTTTATGCCGTATCAGTAGTTGGAGCTCAAAGCAGATGCGACTGCTCTCCTCGGCTGTTGGCTCTGCCGAGATTATCTTTTTAAATAATAACAATTCTGGTGTAGACTGTCCCTTTTAAATCAACTGCTCTTTGGACCTGTTTATAGATTGTATATTGCCCAAACTGCATTTTTGCTTATCTTTGTAAAAGCATTTTAAATCATACTACTGCAGTTACATATATAAACTATATGCACATATACAACAGTCTGTGTTTGACATATGACAGAAAGTTTACCAAGGAACAATAAAGATAGCGGGCGCCCTTGTTGAGCCATGTGTAATATACTCAGAGTATGTGATGTTAAATGAAAAATGTCGAGGATGGAGACACTCCAACTAATAGAGCTATACCAACTGTGATATATATATATATATATGTGTGTATAGAATATAAGTATATATAAATGTGATAAAATATACTGTGAGGAATAAAATATGAGAATCTTTGACAGATAACGTAGATGATGTAAATCCCTATCTGGAGAAATAAACAAAGGTATTGTCTGTAGAATAATTGTTAGTTAATAGTTCTCAATATCTGAAGAGAGTCAAGTCTCATAAAGGGATGATGATGTCCACAGTGGATAGATGGTGGTACAGGTCCAGGCAGCTATCTGTAGAGGATCGAGGCCACGATCCAAGATCAGTAATCTGCAGACAACCTAAAAACACAGAAGAGCCACATGGCCCAATATTGTTGTATGCAAATTAAGTTATTAGGATAAGTAGATAGAGCGGTCTGGGCTCAATAGCAGTCTTCTGGGTGACTACTATTGACCCCAGGCTGCTCCTTCTGCACCATTAGGGGTGCCTTACCAAATGTGAGTGTATCTACTTAACCTAATACCTTCATTTGCATCCAACAATATTGGGCCATGCTTCTGTGTTTTATGTTGTCTGCAGAAAGTTTACCAGTTGTACATAGTTTACCAACTCTTGACTCCTTGAAAAAGCCAAAGTATCTGATGGAATGCACGTTGGAGTAGTTATCCAGACACGGACTGATACATAACAGGAGGTGGGACTTTCGAGTTACACATCAAGCAAAGACACACCGTTGCAAAACTGTGTATAAAAGCCATAAGGAATGTAATCACTTAACCTTTTAGCTGTGTGCAACTCAAACAGTCTGTTATATTGCAAATGGGTTTATAATCTCACATATATTGTTGCCACAACCTGGTTTATTTGCAGGAATTAAATTGTTACAAAGTTCTTACTTATAACACTCTTGTTTCCAGGTACACATAGAGTGTTAGCTGTATATATGTTCAGCTGGGTGAGTTTTACATATGCACTATAAAGTATTATGTTTCTCCTTTTGTAGGTATATATATGTTCAGATAACCTCCAAAACTCCAGTATTCCAGTATATTATATTGTATCACAAGTAGATAGCATGAAGATATATTGGTGGTATCGAACTAACTTTGTGTGTTTGTAAAAACATCAACCCAGGTTACTCACGGTTATCCGGCCCCACTATGCGGGATGTTGGAAAGTGTTCAGGCACTCCTCCTCCTCACCAGATAGCCGTTATCCAGTACAGAACCTGTAGCTTAGAAATCTCTGCGGTGTATCTCACACACCAAAAGGAATCCAGCAATACCACAATGGCGAAAAATAAGCAATCATAGACCGAGCTGAATCATCACTGTATATTTATTGTCACATCAAGGAAAACAAAGGTTCCACCACTCCACACACATCAGCTACATCCAACGCGTTTCCTGCTGCTAAACAGCACTTCGTCAAGTGCTGTTTAGCAGCAGGAAACGCGTTGGATGTAGCTGATGTGTGTGGAGTGGTGGAACCTTTGTTTTCCTTGATGTGACAATAAATATACAGTGATGATTCAGCTCGGTCTATGATTGCTTATTTTTCGCCATTGTGGTATTGCGGGACTTTCGAGTTACACAGACGCCAGTTCTAAGTTCGGCGGAGAACGGCAGTCAGCATTCTCTTAGCTGTAGACACGATTATTTTGTGATTTGGCCCTTAATAGCCCTTCTGTTATAGTCCATATGAGTTGTGTACATGCTTTTATATGTTTTATGACATTCTTTGCAATTATCTGTTCACCTACTTTGTGGGAGAGAGAAACACCTACATTCCTGTGTGCTCAATTAAAGCTTTGTACAACATAAGTAAGGCTCTTCTATAACCTTTGCCTTTATTTTATAGAAATTTACTGTAGGGTTTATTCTCTTTTTTTTTTTTTTTTTTTTTTTTTTTTTTTAAGGCATCTGTATTCAAGCCTTGTAAGCAACAGCACTTTAAAGGGACAGTTAACACCAGCATTTTTGTTGTTTTAAAAGATAGATAATACCTTAATTAACCATTCCCCAGTTTTGCATAACCAACACTGTTATAATTATACACGTTTTACCTCTGTAATTACCTTGTATCTAAGCTTCCGCAGACTGCCCCTTATTTCAGTTCTTTTGACAGACTTGCATTTTAGCCAATCAGAGCTGTCTCCATGGTAAATTCACGTACTTGAGCTCAATGTTATCTATATGAAACAGATGAACTAATGCCCTCTAGTGGTGAATAACTATCAAAATGCATTTAGATTAGAGGCGGCTTTCAAGGTCTAAGAAATTTAGCATATGAACCTCCTAGGTTTAGCTTTCAAAGAATACCAAGAGATCAAAGCAAAATTGGTGATAAAAGTAAATTGGAAAGTTGTTTAAAATTACATGCCCTATTTGAATCATGAAAGGTTTTTTTTTTTTTTGGACTTGACTGTCCCTTTAATGAAAACGAAGGACTATATTATTTGATTATATACGTGCAGTGTTGAATTTGTCACATTTAGATTGTATTTTTTTGTGCAGTATGGCAGCCATGTATTCCATTCATTCCTGGTATTTTATCCATCTCAGCACTTTTACAGCATAAAAAAATAACCTACATTTTTTTTTTTTTGTAAAAGGTTTTAATTACGTCTTCTTCCAAATGCACCAACAAAACTTTTTAAAATATACTGTTACAGTGCACATATACAGTTCAATAAATCAGATTGCATCTTTCAGAAAGCTTTTTTTCCCCTCCTAAACTTGATCTCACTACTGAGCTTGGCTTTCATTTTCTGTTGGTGATAGTTCATTTACAGCTCCAGATAAAGCAGATTTCTAGCTTCAAATTTCATTTTCACAGGCTTGAGTATGTGAAAAATAACACTGCCCAGCAAATTGAATTGACATAACCTGAAAGTCACAAAAGGGCTACAAAGTCATAGTCAAGTAAAGGTTTCTATTTTGGAACATTTGTTTTTGTGGGATGCGTTGGAAATCTTTTTTATTAATGTAAAATTATATGTACCCCACTAATTCTCTATCTACTCATTAATACATTTTTGTATTTTTTATTTTAGAATGGACAGCGAATTTACTCCTCTTGAATGTCTCCTGCCTACAGGTAAGAATTATATTCCTGTGTAAACAGCAGCAATAATGTGTAATTTAATAAATATAGGATTCATGCCTTTTGTATTCACAGTATAACAGATTACTGCCCTTAACCAATATTGTGGGGGTGCTGGATGGAAATAATACATTGACATGCTAAAATAGAAGGAAAAATAATAAAGCACACATTGGGTAGTGAGGTCGGCCTATGATGATGTATTGATGGACAGATTACTGCCCTTAAAGGGACATAATACTCATATGCTAAACCACTTGAAACTGATGCAGTATAACTGTGAAAAGCTGACAGGAAAATATCACCTGAGCGCATCTATGTAAAAAAGGAAGATATTTTACCTCACAATCTCCTCAGCTCAGTAGAGTAAGTTCTTTGTAAAAAGTTATACTCAGTTACTGCCCAGCTGCAGGTTAAAAAAAAATGAAGAAATGAACAGCAGCCAATCAGCATCAACAGTGCTGAGGTCATGAACTCTTTTACTGTGATCTCACTTAACTCTCATGAGATTTCATTGTAAACTTCCTTACACTGAATAGGGAAATAAGATGAGTGTGCACAAAAGCTCACTCCCTTAGCTGTCCCGGGACAGACATACTGATTTGTTGCTTAGAAGTCTTTTACAATGGGATGTGGCTACTGAGAAACTTTTGAGGTAAAATATCTTTCTTTTTTACATAGAGATGTTCAGGTGATATTTTCTAGTCAGCTTTTTACAGCTATACTGCATCACTTTCAAGTGTTTAAACATTTGGGTATTAGGGCCCTTTAACAAATATGGTAGGGGAGCTGGGTGCAATGCTAGTGATTTGTTTTATACCGCAAAGTTGTTAAACACACAGTAGAAGTACTGCTCGGGACACGCAAAGCATTGCTTGTCCTGAACAGAAATCACCACTTATCCGATCAGCGGTGCTAGTCATGCGACTCAGATGTGTAACTGTTGTTGCTGATTAGATCAGAGGTTTCTGCCTTTAATGTGAATTCTCCACCATTTTACGGCAACCCTATGTGTGATTATATGAGATACGACTTGTTCCTGTGTGTAAATCTAAGGGGGCACTATCTTCTAGAGCCTTTTTGAGAGGTTGCCTAAAATGGTTATCTTTTTTTAAAAAAAAAAATGAAACCATTATTTATTATAATTCTATTTTTATTTTACTAATCACAAGAAATATGAAATAATTACACAGTTTGTGTTCTACCATTAAGTGAATATAAACAATTGTTTGTCTCTTTCTTTAATAATAGAGACAGTGATCCCACTTACTCTGCAACATATTGGAGTATGTAGTTTCCCATGAGTGGCCTAGCAGTAGTTTGGTGAGTGGTTGGCAACATGGTGCACCCTAGGGGTGGTACCAGTTTTGTGTGTCAGTTTTACCAGCACTGGCCTAGGGAATTACTAAGGGATGAACTATGGAGACTTAAATCCATTTAGTAATCATTGTGGTCTGTCTGGGGTATAGGCCCATGGTTTTTTACAGCTTAGCAACATCTGTTCTGGGGTTTTTGAATTGAATAGTATATATTGGATCAAATAACTGTTGTCAGCCATATGCTAAGGCAACGACAGTTTAAGCATCTCTACAAAACATTTGATGTACCAACTGAACTGCACCTAAAGGTCTCTAAAAGGGAAATATGCTTTGAATCAATCAGACTGATGTTTTTCTTTTTTAATTAAAATAATACACTTGCCTAAAGTTTGCATCTTTCCATTATATTCAAATTTAAAATGATAGTAAAATTAAACTTTCATGATTCTGATAGAACATGCAATTTTAAACAAATTTCCATTTTACTTCTACTATCAGTTTTGCTTAGTTCTTCTGGTATCCTTTGTTAAAAAGTAATCCTAGGTGAGCTCTGGAGCGTGCACGTGTCCTTAGCCTTCAGGCAAGCAAAAAATGCTTTAAATAAATGCTATACATAGTTGCAAACTCAGCTGTCAAAGAGTGCCTGTAGCATTATATTGCAGCTGTGTTTGCAACTATATATAACATTGCTATAAACATTGTTGCAAACACTGCTTCCAGATGGCTAAATACATGTGCGTGCTCCTGAGCTCACTTATGGTTACTCTTTACCAAAGGATTGCAAGAGAACTAAGCAAAATTGATAATAGAAGTAAATAAGAAAGTAGTCTAAAATGTCATGCTGTATCAAATCAATATGAGTTTAATTTTGATTTTACTATTCCTTTAAATAAATTTGTTTGAGGTTAGTACAAGATATTCAGTCTTTCAGTAATATGCTTAAATATAAACTCATTGGCCCCTATTTAGCTAATTGCTAGCAGGCAAGGTCCTCAGCCAACAAACCTATCCTGCTGCGTTTCGCTTGCATGGTGATATCTGCCGTCCACATTTAAAGCGACATGAAACCCAAATTTTTTCTTTCATGATTCAGATAGAGAATAGAATTTTTAGTTTTTTTTAAAATAATTTTTATTGAGGCAAAAAGTAACAACAAAACAGAAAATATGTCCAGATATAAAGCAGACTAGATGAAAATATCTATACAATTCTCATTCAGAAAATATACGTAAACTTAAAATATCAGTATAATCACCATGTCTAACCCACAGGAATGATAAATATATGCAAGTGAGAGCTTGAGATATACAGAGTGGCAAGCAGAGTATTAACAAAGTAGTTTCTGACGAGGGTTATAATAGTATATCTGGGAGGTGGGTTACAGGATGTGTGATATATGGAGTTAAGAGTAAAAGAAACTAACATATGATAGACATAATTAACTGGAATATATACTAATGGAGCCTCGTTTTATAACCATTAACTTAGAAAAAAATAAGAATGGTCCCCCATGTTGCTGTAGTATTCATAAGATAGTTTATCTACTCTGAGCGAATTGGGGCAAAACGGGGGGATTAGTGTCATGATTTTATTTGGGGGAAGGGAAATTCAGTGGGCAAGAGCCGCTTTAGATGAGAGGAAAAAAGGGGGGGGCGGAGTTAAATAGAATATCAGTCTAGGATAGCTTTTAGATCTTTAGGTGTGTTGGGTATAGAGCAAAAAGATGTGGTTCCTGACGGGATTATGTGTAAGAAAAGAAAAACTGATATATACTGTATATAATTTTATCTAAATACTCAAACAAGGGTATAACAAGTATAGAGTAGTGTAGAAAATATAGTACTTAATATGAATGCATAAGCATGACACCTATTCAACTGGACGTTGAAAACATCAGCACTACCGTGTGCATAGATTCGGGCTTCTCATGGTTGGGTCGGCACTGTGTACTGGCTAAAAGTAAATAGGGCTCCATGAGACCCCAGGATATATGTGGATCACTGCCTACAACACCACAAGATAATGGTACATAAAGTTAGCGAACATTTTTGAAGAAAAGAAATTATTCTGAAAACCCGGTTTGAGGTAAAAGGGAAATATAGTAAGTTAACACTATAATAGTGTGAATCTATCCCTAGACTGACCTGCAAATATGCTTCTGTTTACAGATATGAATTGATTGCATACCGATTGTAGTTATAGCTAGAAGGTATAATATAATAAGAGTATATGGGAATTAGAAATTGGCTTAGAACTCTAAGAGTTAGGTAGGAAGAGGGAGCTATAGTGACTTTAAAGGGAACTTCCTACTATAAGACATAAGGGGTATTACGTCCAAAAAAGGCTATTAATTCCAATAGGTGATCATATTAAAGGGTATATATGGAAGAGGCCTATGGTAGTAATGTAATCTATAACTACGTCCAAAGTTGCTTATTAATGAGATCTAGGGAAATGTCAAGTCTGGAGTGGAGTTAATTCCTCTATGGCTGCGTAGAGCATAAGTAGAGTACCTCTACGTTACTGGAAGTGGAAATAACATAAGCGGGTGAATCAGCTACTCAAAAAACAAAAATCATAAAACATTTGCATTAAGACATATATAAACGGAGAGTGCCAATTCAAATTTCAAACTTACAGTTATCATGCTACTGGCCTCTCATGTAGGTGCTGAACATATTATCTTTAGAGATAGGTAACAACAAAAATAAATCAATTTTTGCTCCTATCAATTATATAATGAGTTTGAGATATTTTCCCCACTGTAAGTGTAGTAAAAGTAGGAAGAGACAATATTAAAGTGAAGAGTGTAGTTGACACAGAATCAAACGAGTCAATGTTTGGTCCAATTCCAGATTCGTAGGCTAAGTAGTTGGGGGATGGGGTAATTAATGTTGTAGAGTTAGCGTGGGAAATCTAGTCGTAGAAGTAAACGTGTGGAATGACTGGAGACAATAGTCAGTATAAAGAGGAAAACAGACCCCCTGAGCATATAATGTGTTAGCGGTATCATCTTATATAATGACAGTACTAGTCATTTACATGTCTGCCAAGTAAGATTATGCATGATCTCTCTCAGGTAGTATACATGAATTGCTCAAGATGGGCCCAAGTATAAAGGAGAATATTACTAGATACCTGGGACTCCAAACCACGTGGCCCTCACAGCAATCATCATATTTGGGAACATATATGAATGAAATAACAGTGTCATCTGATATAAAAATAGCACTTGTGAGACTAGTAAAGTAACACAACGTGGTACCAACATAAACTATATATTAAAATGAGCTGGAAACCAGACTATTAACCAACATCTGTCTAAGAACTCTGGGTTGTATGATAGAGTGGTAATTGGGATGTGTATCTCCTACTTAATTTAAACCTATATCACAATGTACAATGTAATGTGTAAATTAGAAGATAGATACAGGGCACTGTTAGCAATAAAATCCACAACCGATGTTTAGTCATAATAGAAGCAATCCCAACAGCAAAAAGAGCAAAAAAAGAAACTTTGAGAAGGAAAGATTGTGAATCGCTGCTGTTACAGGTTGAAAGAAATATATAGTAGACACTGTCATAGACTGCAAAGTGAGTTTGTGAAGGATGGGAAAAATAGCAATATAACCAAGCACCTATATGAAGACACTCATGGAGTTCTCAGTTGCAAGGTAGAAAGTATAGTAACATTATCTTTATAGAGTACTAGAACTTGTAACGTTCCCTTCACTGTGAGTGACTCCATCAGCTGCCATAGGGACTATCCTTCGTTCAGCCTACCCCAAGGCAGTACCATAACTTCTGATATAAGTCTAACCCAGTGGGGAGAAATAATATGCCTGTATCAGGACTGCATGTAGGATAAGATGTCAGGAATGGACCCTTTGCAATGCAAACCTGTATGCTGTGCACAGGGAGGGCTTTCTCCTGGACCGCATAACAGCCAGCCGTTCCAGTCACAGCTGAGAGATATGGAAGACTCCGCCCGAGCCACAACTCCTCTGTACCATGGAATAATGCGCGTGTGAGTTCGGTATGGCTGTCACTCTTGTGTCCCACAGGTAAGGATGAACTTTAGCGTGTAGAAAATTGTAGCTCCCAGCTCCACCAGAGGGGGCGGTAACATTCCCTTCCAGAGCAGTCAGAGGTAAAATCTCTCCAGCTGTATCCGGTAGGTCTGGGAAGGACTTCTTTATCAATTCCGTCTCTAATGTATTAGGTTGGTCATCTTGTTCATATAGGCTCTTTGTGATTTCTAGCTCGATACGCTGTGGCGTTAAGGGCTGGGTCATTGGAGGCTTTAGGTCCGTCTTTGATTCCAATGACAATGCTGGCAGTGTAGTGCAGTCTCTAAGCACTCCTGTTAGATCAGCAAATCTGCGACTCATCAAGTCTCCAAAAGCATTCAGATGAGCTAGTAGAGTCACATTGAGTTCCTCCATGTTTCGGTGTAAAGTATAGCTAAGGTGCCACGTGGGTTGCAAGATGTCCGATCCCTGATGGTTGCTTCGACTGGCGTTGTGGCAAAGACTTATGGCAGTTTTCTATAATCAGGTTGCAGGGTACTTGTGTCGTCCTCCCTAAAGCATATTTCCCACCTTAGAAGAAAATTGGGCTGCACTGAGCAGTCAAAAATTAGTAAATTATCCGAACAGGTCCGGAGCTATGATGAGAAGCGACCGGTCAGATGCAGAGCTTGCTCCTCCCCCCCGAGAATAGAATTTTAATCAAACTTCCAGTTTACTTCTGTCATCCAAATTGTTTAATTGTCTTGCTATACTTTGTTAAAGAAACAGTAATAAACATGGGTGAGACAATAACAGGAGGCATATAATATGTGCAGCCACCACTCAACAACAGCTCCTGAGTCTACCTAGGTATTCTTTTCAACAAAGTATATCAAGAGAACAACAAAAATAGGTAATAAAAGTAAATTGGAAAGATGTTTAAAATTGCATGCTCTTTCTAAGCCTGAAAGAAAAAAAATTGGTTTTCATGTCCCTGGGTAGCCACCAATCAGCAAGTGCTACCCGGTTCTGAACCAAAAATGGGCCGACTCCTATGCTTACATTCCTGCCTTTTCAAATAAAGATAGCAAGAGAACAAATAACCTTTTTATAATAGGAGTAAATTAGAAAGTTGCTTAAAATTGCATGCTCTATCTGAATCATGAAAGAAAAAAAAATGGGTTTTTGTGTCCCTTTAAGGAAACCCTAAAGTCAAAATTAAACTTTTATGAATGCAATTTTAAACAACTTTCCAATTTACTTCTGTTATCAGATTTGCTTTGTTCTCTTACTATTCTTTGTTGAAGCGTAGGCTTAGGAGCAGCAATGCTGGGAGCTAGCTGAACACATCAGGCGAGCCAATGACAAGAGGCATATATATGCAGCCAACAATCACCAGCTAGCTCCCAGCAGTTGTGAAAAATTGTATGCACTATCTGAATTATGAATGTTTAATTTTTTCTTTACTCTTCTTAACATTGCACAAGAAAGCACATGTGCGCCTTCACCCTCCCCCCCCCCACACACACACACACTCTTGTGCAACCAACTGTGCAACAGCAGGACCTGGAAATAAATTTGGACAAACCAGTGGTGGAGACTTAAGAAAGTAGAGGTCTTAAAACTATTGCTTCTTAACTTGGAGTTGCATACTCTCATGAGCAAGCCTGCACCACAATGACTCAGCTTTATAAATGGAGCCTGCTGTGTGACCTCTTGGACAGAGTTCAAATGTAAGTTTACTGCTTAACGGAGAGATTCTTAAAATAGTCTTTTCATAAAAAAAATGTTTTTCCTGGTCTGTATCTATTTTATTTCATCTTTTTATAATCACCTTTTTGTTTCTCCAAGAAACCGAGCTGTCAAGTCACACTGTGAGACAGCATGACACACTATGTGAGGTCTGGCTTCCAGATCACACTATTTATCATTAAAATCACACTATAAAATGAAAAAAATCAGACCTTGCACATCTCTTCCAAGGCTCAGAAATCACCCAGGCTCAGAAATCTGCAGCAAGTATACATATGTTATATATAAAATGTTATTGAAAAAGTTGTAACCTTACAAAAAGTTTCATAAACCAAATTCAGCTTCTTAGTGCAGCATTACTATATTATCTATAATCTGATAAATTTAAAAAAACTAAATATATTATATTTATTCAAAGTACAGTGAGTTTAGATTTTAATATCAAACAATAACTCAGTTATAACATTTTAAAATATTTTAATGAGATTTTGCAACTTTTTTTTTAGTTTGTTTATTATTTAAATTAGAGGGATATAAAATTGCAAAAAGACAATGATCTAATACGTTAGTGTATTTTTATTACTGCACAATTGATCGTATATAACTCTGTTTTGAACCCCTGCAAAGAGATCAAAAAAGGTCTTAGATTACAAGTGGAGTGATCATTTTTTTTTATTGCTCGTGAGCGTTAACTGCACTCAAGGTAAAACAGAGTACAAAAAAAGTCCTCAGCACTTTATAATAAAACTCAATTCTTCTTTCAGCATCCAGATAAAACAAACTGCAATGTTTCGGCCATCTTGGCCTTAATCATGCATATTCTTTACACCTTACAGCCTTAATTTATAGGTAAAATCATTACTATAACACTCTACAGGTGAGTTTCAGGTGATCATGTACCTTTTACAATTCTCTGTTGCCACCTAGTGGCTTTTCATTTTATTACATGTTAAATCCTATCTTAACCCCTTAACAACCGCAATGTACCACCTCTCAATTTGCCAACATGGTCTATAATCTGCCATCTCAATTGACTTGCATTGTGGCCTGCTTTGACGAAGTTGCCATATGATATATGTTCATGAACTGTTTTGAAGAGCTATATGTTTCTGAGAATGAGCTATTCAAGGAATATGGCGCCAATTGGTGGCGAATTATAGCTGATATCTTTGGCATATGGTGGGGGCACACGGAGTCCTTGAAACAATTTGTAAGGACCCTCAATGGTGCAGTAAAGGGTATTGAATTCACGTTAACTTGCAGTGAACAAGTTGTAGAATTTCTAGACACAAGCGTGTACAAAGTATATTATACAGAAAACCTAAATCTATTTGGCGCAAGGGGTTAAATATTTGGTGGACCTGGAAACCATGTTACTGATATGGATTCTGGGAACTATTATTTTTTTTTAAAAAAAAGAAATTAATATTAAAGATGTACAAACTTAAAGGGACACTGAACCCAATTTTTTTCTATCGTGAGTCAGATAGAGTATGCAATTTTAAGCAACTTTCTCATTTACTCCTATTATCAAATTCTTTTCATTCTCTTGGTATCTTTATTTGAAATGCAAGAATGTAAGTTTAGATGCCGACCCATTTTTGGTGAACACACTGTGTTGTTCTTGCTGATTGGTGGGTAAATTCACACACCAATAAACAAGTGCTTTCCGTGGTCCTAACCAAAAAATAGCTCAGATGCCTTCTTTTTCAAATAAAGAAAGCAAGAGAACGAAGAAAAATTGATAATAGGAGTAAATTAGAAAGTTGTTTAAAATTGCATGCTCTATCTGAATCACGAAAGAAATTTTTTTGGGTTCAGTGTCCCTTTAAACAAGATATGAAACACAAACATTTTCTTGTCTGATTCAGATAGAGCCTACAATTTAAAAAAAAAGTTTCCAATTCACTTCTATTATCGAATTTGCTTTGTTCCCATGATATTCTTTGTGGATACCTACGTAGGTGTCTGGAGCAATACATGGTAGGAAACAGTGCTGCCATCTAGTGCTCTTGCAAATGGATAACGTTCTTGTAAGACTTTTGCCATTTATAGTGCTCCAGCCATGTGCACACTGCTTGGTTTACGTCTCTACTTTTCAACAAAAGATACCAAGAGAATATAGTAATTGTAGAAGATGGTAAATGTAATAAAAGAAGTACATTAGAAAGTTGTTTAATATTTATTTTCTCGAGCAATAGTCTAGAGTACTCTAACATCGGCATGTCTGATAGCGCAGGTGCGCTATATTACTAACATAATAGACCTCTTTGGGTTTGTGCAGTAAAATTCATGTATAGAACACTCTGAAAAGTTTTATCCATGTTAAAGGGACACTGAACCCAAATTTCTCCAACATAGGTGTGTCCGGTCCACGGCGTCATCCTTACTTGTGGGATATTCTCTTCCCCAACAGGAAATGGCAAAGAGCCCAGCAAAGCTGGTCACATGATCCCTCCTAGGCTCCGCCTACCCCAGTCATTCTCTTTGCCGTTGCACAGGCAACATCTCCACGGAGATGGCTAAGAGTTTTTTGGTGTTTAAATGTAGTTTTATTCTTCTATCAAGAGTTTGTCATTTTAAAATAGTGCTGGTATGTACTATTTACTCTGAAACAGAAAAGAGATGAAGATTTCTGTTTGTAAGAGGAAAATGATTTTAGCAACCGTTGCTAAAATCGATGGCTGTTTCCACACAGGACTGTTGAGAGGAATTAACTTCAGTTGGGGGAAACAGTGAGCAGACTTTGGCTGCTTGAGGTATGACACATTTCTAACAAGACTTGGTAATGCTGGAAGCTTTTCTTAATTTTCAATATAAGAATAAAAGGGCTTTACAAGGGCTTTAAAGACTGGTAGACATTTTTCTGGGCCAAAACGATTACTTTATAAGCATATTTAAATCTGGAACTGAGAGCGATATTCAATGCTCTCAAGGCTTGGCCTCAACTAGCAAAGGCCAAATTCATAAGGTTTCAATCAGACAACATGACGACTGTTGCATATATCAACCATCAGGGGGGAACAAGGAGTTCCCTGGCGATGGAAGAAGTGACCAAAGTAATTCAATGGGCGGAGCTTCACTCCTGCCACTTGTCTGCAATCCACATCCCAGGAGTGGAAAATTGGGAAGCGGATTTTCTGAGTCGTCAGACATTTCATCCGGGGGGGTGGGAACTCCATCCGGAAATCTTTGCCCAAATAACTCAATTATGGGGCATTCCAGACATGGATCTGATGGCATCTCGTCAGAACTTCAAGGTTCCTTGCTACGGGTCCAGATCCAGGGATCCCAAGGCGACTCTAGTAGATGCACTAGTAGCGCCCTGGACCTTCAACCTAGCTTATGTGTTCCCACCGTTTCCTCTCATTCCCAGGCTGGTAGCCAGGATCAATCAAGAGAGGGCTTCGGTGATCTTGATAGCTCCTGCGTGGCCACGCAGAACTTGGTATGCAGACCTGGTGAATATGTCATCGGCTCCACCATGGAAGCTACCTTTGAGACGGGACCTTCTTGTTCAAGGTCCGTTCGAACATCCGAATCTGGCATCACTCCAACTGACTGCTTGGAGATTGAACGCTTGATTTTATCAAAGCGTGGGTTCTCAGATTCTGTCATTGATACTTTTGTTCAGGCTCTGGTTAGAATCAAGCCTGTTTACAAACCTTTGACTCCTCCTTGGAGTCTCAATTTAGTTCTTTCAGTTCTTCAAGGGGTTCCGTTTGAACCCTTACATTCCGTAGATATTAAGTTATTATCTTGGAAAGTTTTATTTTTAAAAAACAACAGAAAAGGTAAACCCTTGGTGGTAGAATAAAGCAACTCTATGTTTGTGTGGTTTCCCTAAAAACCCACACCAAATCTAAATGAAATACAGGAAAAAACAGAGTGCGCTGCAAACAGCTCTACCTATTCTCTATTTGGTAATAAATTATAAATACAATTTTACCATATATTAAAACATAACTACTACACAAATTAAAACAAATTCAATGTATACTTTATTTTCACAATATATATTAAAACATTTTAAAATATTATAAGGTGCACCTTATAGTTAATAATATCTCAATAAGCTGCTTTTTGTTTCACACAACTTAATATCCTAAATGTTTAGGGGTAAGCATACACACGGTTCTATTAGACCGTAAGTTGATCTGGCAACAATGTTCCTTTTATGTACTCAATAAAACTTTTTCTTCTTGTAACCATATGTTAACCAATTGAATAAGTTTGTTCTCTTTATATTGCTATTTGTTAGTCTTTTATGTCCCCACTAAGATCTTTCTTATTACTGTATGTTTTATATTTTGGGTGATTAGCAATCGTTGGTTGAAACAGTATTCATGATAAACAATCCCTTTTATCCTCTGTATGCGTGGGTTAAAATGTCCCAGAATATAAAAGCTGATAGTCACTCACCAGAATCCGAAAGGTTTAGTATTTGTTTTACCTTTCCCCGACTCTGCTATTCCTTCTATTGCAGCACTGTTGGTGTCTCCGGATTAGCCGTTACTTTGGCTGTGACGTGTGTTTTCTCACGTGATTACTCTGCTGCTCCAATAGCCCGGTCGGGTTACCGGTGGCGGTTTTTTTCAAAATTTGTAGTATAATTTCTCAAAGGTGTCCATATCTTTCAAGGTTGTTCTATAGTAAGATCTCTATAGGTTCTTCTTGCTTCCTTAATCACCCAAAATACTTGCACGATTGGGCTGCTGTGTGTAGGGATAACAATTCCGTTATCAAAGCTGGCCAGCTGAACGGACACGATCCTCACTCATCTACGCGTTTCAGCTTAATGCTTTTTTCAAGATGAGTCTATTCCTATACAGCAGCCTTCTTATGTGGGTTTCTTTAAAGGGATATATCTTTTCTTAAAGGGACAGCTTCTCTCTTGGTTACTTCTTCAATTTTCTCAACTTATTCTTTTGAGAATGGAACATTTAATTAAAAACATTGTAGAGTATATTTAATCCTAAGGGCATTTTGTGACAATAGAAATTTTATTATACACAATAATTAATTTAATCGCATTTAATAAATTGATTCCAATAAAATATTCAAAACATAATAAATAAATTATTAATAACCCAACTTCAAAACTCATGACTACCTTCTTTTAAACAATTATCATGTTAAACTAAATGAATCTATACCAAAAATAATATGATAATAATTTAGTTAGTTATTGAGTATTCCTTTCCTATTCTTAAATATAGATACAAACTGAATTTTTAAAATTATTAATTAATTAATAATTAATTAAAACTTCATGTACTTTAAAATTGTTCTTATAAAAAATATATATATATATATTCCTATAATTAATAAAATCATGTCATCTACATCATTTTAAAATATATTATTTGGAAATGCATTATATGAAAGGATTGAGATCTAGCTCTGCATTAAGGCCTAAGGGAGTAAGGGTTTTAAAATTAAAAATTAGCTCTGCTTCTGATTTTAAAAGTTTCTTATTAATATCTCCCCCACGCCAATCTTGTTTAATCTTTCTCAAGCCCCAGTATTTCATGCCTTTTGGGTTCTGATTGTGTTCTTCTTTAAAATGTTTAGAGAGCAAATGTTTTTCGTATCCATTTTCTATATTTAGGATATGCTCTCTAATTCTGTCCCTCAACATGCGTGAGGTCTCTCCCAAGTATTGCTTATGGCATGGGCATTCTATTATATACACAACATTTTTATCAGAGCATTTTATCTGGTCTCTAATTTTATATTCTTTTTGAGTTACACTTGATTTTACACTTGTTTTTTTACTGCTATACTTGCAGGCTTTGCAAGATATACAAGGGAAATATCCCTCTATTTTGTGTCCATTTAGGTCTACATCTCTTAAGTTTGGTTTCATAGGTTTGAAAGTGCTAGGTGCTAATATATTTTTAAAATTCTTTGTTTTTCTATACACTATTTTTGGTTTATCAGTAAGGGATTCACCAATATAGGGATCTCTTTGAAGTAAGTGCCAGTGCTTATTTAAAACCTCTCTTAATTTATTATGATTGACATTATAATCCGTAATAAAAGGGATATTTAGAAACTCATTATTGCACTCTTTTCTCATTCTGCTTTGTAATAGATCTTGCTGAGTTTTTCCTTTGGCTTCCACTCTAGCAGTGTTTATGAGTTCTTTATTATAACCTCTTTTTTTAAACTTCCCTTCCAAGTGATTGGCCTGTATTTCAAAATCCTCCTGTCTAGTACAATTTTTTCTAATTCGTAGAAATTGGTTTTTAGGAATATTTTCTAACCATTTTTTATAATGACAACTATTACTATGAATGTAACCATTTGAATCAACCTCCTTAAAATGAGTTTTTGTAATAATTTCTTTGTTATGTATTTCAATATCTACATCCAAATAGCTTATATTGCTAGTACTGATTTCATAAGTTAATTTAATATCAAATTCATTGTTGTTAAAATCCTCTAAAAACATATCTAAAATTTCCTTATCCCCTTTCCATATTAAAACTATATCATCTATGAAACGACGATAGAGCACCAAGTTCGCCTCCCATTGTGATCCATGAATTAGCTTTTCTTCTATGAATCCCATGAAAAGGTTTGCATAACTGGGGGCGAACTTGGTGCCCATCGCCGTTCCTTTAATTTGTAAATAAAATTGATTATTAAAATTAAAGTAATTATTATTTAAAATATAAGATATACTATCAAGTAGAAATTGAATTTGTTCTATTGGCATTTCTCCCCTCTTATTTAAAAAGTATTCTACTGCCTGTAAGCCTAAAGTGTGTTTAATACTCGTGTAAAGAGAGCACACATCACATGTTACTAGAATAAAATCTTTTTCCCATTTAATATTTTTTAAAATCTTTATTAGTTCTGTGGAATCCTTCAAATGGGATGGGAGACAGGTTACATAATCTTGAAGGAAACTGTCCACATATTCTGACAAATTTGAAGAAATAGATTCTATCCCGGAAATTATAGGCCTACCCGGGGGATGTGTTAGGGACTTATGTATTTTCGGAAGGTAATAAAAAATTGGTATTCGTGGGTAATTTACGTTTAAAAAGCCATATTCCTTCCCATTAATAATTCCTGTATTATGTGCTCTATCTAATAATTTTACTAGTTCTTTACTTAGTTTGGAGGTGGGGTTTATTTTTATTTTCTTGTATGTATCCTTGTCATCCAATAGTCTATTAGCCTCAATTTCATAATCTTCTGTATCTAATATAACAATCCCTCCTCCCTTATCCGCTTGCTTAATAGTAATTAATCTATTGTTTTGTAAATCCTTCAAAGTTTCATTTTCCTGTTTTGTAAGATTATATTTCATTTTATCTACATTCATGTTTTCAATATCTTTTTTAACTGCCCTTTCAAACATTTCTATATTTCTGCCCTTTTCTGTACTTGGAAAAAAATATGATTTAGGCTTAAAATTAGTATGGTGAAAGCCTCTTTTATCATTGTCTATTTCACGCTCTATTGGGTTTTTTATAAAGTATCTTTTTAGAGTGACATTTCGGATGAAACTATTTACATTTATCAAAGTATTGAATTTATTTAATTTATTTGATGGTGCGAATGTCAGACCTTTTTGTAATACTTTATATTGAATATCGCTCAACTCTATAGAGCTTAGATTAAAAATTCCTTGTTTGTCTACCACATTCTTCTCTGTTTCTCTCTTTCCTCCTCTACCTCTGGTTCCTCTCTTTCTCTTTTTTTCTGTTTCATTCTGTCTGTTTCTCTTCTGTCCTCTCCTAAAAAAGAGACTGAGGTGCCTTGTTGTGGGCTATCTAGATTAGTTCTTAAATCCAGATCTCTTAAGGGCTCGAATCTATTATAAGTGGACCAATTTGATTCTTTTTGTCTCCAATCTTCTTTTTTAGCTCTCCAGTTTTGTTTATTATAGTTATACCTGGGCCTATTATAATTGTCACCCTGGTGTGTATAATTGCTATAATTTTCAGTGTTTCTCTCTCTATTATAATTATCCCTTCTATAGGTAGGGAAACTATAACTTTCAGTATTTCTTTCTTTATTCCAGTTACTATTATAATTTGAATTGGGTTTAAAGTATTCACCTGGTATTCTTTGATTAGAAGCTGGGTCTCTATTTTTATTTTGTTCTATATTTTTATTTCCTAAATAAATTCTATTTGCAAAAGAATTTGATTTCATATTCTTTTTATTATTCTTTTTGGAAAAAATCTTCCATTTTGGATCACTTTCTGGTTGTTGTTTAGTTGTCTCAGTTTCTGGAGATTGGACATCATTATTTTTATCGGTATTTTTATAGTCCACTATATCCCTATTCATTTTTCTACATTTAATCTCAATAGTTTCTTTTTTTATCTCTTTAGATTATTTATAATTTTTGTTTGTATATTTTTATATTCTGTCTCTTTATTCCAGGGGGATAGTTCATTACTTAGGTGCTCAATTTTTTCACCAGATTCCCTCAAACTGATATTCCTCGATTTTACAATTATTTTCATTAAAGTAACAGATGCGTTACTTAAAGTCTCAAACCATTCTTTTTGAAGGTGTTCTTGTAATGGAAAAGTACAGTCCTTTAATAGTCTCAAGCCTCTAGGCACAATATTTAAATTAATATATTTTTGCAAGAAACTGACTTCTAATTTTTGTTTCATTTCTTTAATTAGTATTTTTTCCAGATCCTCACACATCTCTGGAATATTCCCTAAAGGAGCTTGTGTCATAGGTTCAGTAGAATCCTCCAATTTTTCTATTTCAGTAAATAAATCTAATCTTACTTTAAATATATCCATAATATTTATTCAGATCTAACTATAAGGGTTAAGGGAAAAAATAGTAAAAAACAACAGAAAAGGTAAACCCTTGGTGGTAGAATAAAGCAACTCTATGTTTGTGTGGTTTCCCTAAAAACCCACACCAAATCTAAATGAAATACAGGAAAAAACAGAGTGCGCTGCAAACAGCTCTACCTATTCTCTATTTGGTAATAAATTATAAATACAATTTTACCATATATTAAAACATAACTACTACACAAATTAAAACAAATTCAATGTATACTTTATTTTCACAATATATATTAAAACATTTTAAAATATTATAAGGTGCACCTTATAGTTAATAATATCTCAATAAGCTGCTTTTTGTTTCACACAACTTAATATCCTAAATGTTTAGGGGTAAGCATACACACGGTTCTATTAGACCGTAAGTTGATCTGGCAACAATGTTCCTTTTATGTACTCAATAAAACTTTTTCTTCTTGTAACCATATGTTAACCAATTGAATAAGTTTGTTCTCTTTATATTGCTATTTGTTAGTCTTTTATGTCCCCACTAAGATCTTTCTTATTACTGTATGTTTTATATTTTGGGTGATTAGCAATCGTTGGTTGAAACAGTATTCATGATAAACAATCCCTTTTATCCTCTGTATGCGTGGGTTAAAATGTCCCAGAATATAAAAGCTGATAGTCACTCACCAGAATCCGAAAGGTTTAGTATTTGTTTTACCTTTCCCCGACTCTGCTATTCCTTCTATTGCAGCACTGTTGGTGTCTCCGGATTAGCCGTTACTTTGGCTGTGACGTGTGTTTTCTCACGTGATTACTCTGCTGCTCCAATAGCCCGGTCGGGTTACCGGTGGCGGTTTTTTTCAAAATTTGTAGTATAATTTCTCAAAGGTGTCCATATCTTTCAAGGTTGTTCTATAGTAAGATCTCTATAGGTTCTTCTTGCTTCCTTAATCACCCAAAATACTTGCACGATTGGGCTGCTGTGTGTAGGGATAACAATTCCGTTATCAAAGCTGGCCAGCTGAACGGACACGATCCTCACTCATCTACGCGTTTCAGCTTAATGCTTTTTTCAAGATGAGTCTATTCCTATACAGCAGCCTTCTTATGTGGGTTTCTTTAAAGGGATATATCTTTTCTTAAAGGGACAGCTTCTCTCTTGGTTACTTCTTCAATTTTCTCAACTTATTCTTTTGAGAATGGAACATTTAATTAAAAACATTGTAGAGTATATTTAATCCTAAGGGCATTTTGTGACAATAGAAATTTTATTATACACAATAATTAATTTAATCGCATTTAATAAATTGATTCCAATAAAATATTCAAAACATAATAAATAAATTATTAATAACCCAACTTCAAAACTCATGACTACCTTCTTTTAAACAATTATCATGTTAAACTAAATGAATCTATACCAAAAATAATATGATAATAATTTAGTTAGTTATTGAGTATTCCTTTCCTATTCTTAAATATAGATACAAACTGAATTTTTAAAATTATTAATTAATTAATAATTAATTAAAACTTCATGTACTTTAAAATTGTTCTTATAAAAAATATATATATATATATTCCTATAATTAATAAAATCATGTCATCTACATCATTTTAAAATATATTATTTGGAAATGCATTATATGAAAGGATTGAGATCTAGCTCTGCATTAAGGCCTAAGGGAGTAAGGGTTTTAAAATTAAAAATTAGCTCTGCTTCTGATTTTAAAAGTTTCTTATTAATATCTCCCCCACGCCAATCTTGTTTAATCTTTCTCAAGCCCCAGTATTTCATGCCTTTTGGGTTCTGATTGTGTTCTTCTTTAAAATGTTTAGAGAGCAAATGTTTTTCGTATCCATTTTCTATATTTAGGATATGCTCTCTAATTCTGTCCCTCAACATGCGTGAGGTCTCTCCCAAGTATTGCTTATGGCATGGGCATTCTATTATATACACAACATTTTTATCAGAGCATTTTATCTGGTCTCTAATTTTATATTCTTTTTGAGTTACACTTGATTTTACACTTGTTTTTTTACTGCTATACTTGCAGGCTTTGCAAGATATACAAGGGAAATATCCCTCTATTTTGTGTCCATTTAGGTCTACATCTCTTAAGTTTGGTTTCATAGGTTTGAAAGTGCTAGGTGCTAATATATTTTTAAAATTCTTTGTTTTTCTATACACTATTTTTGGTTTATCAGTAAGGGATTCACCAATATAGGGATCTCTTTGAAGTAAGTGCCAGTGCTTATTTAAAACCTCTCTTAATTTATTATGATTGACATTATAATCCGTAATAAAAGGGATATTTAGAAACTCATTATTGCACTCTTTTCTCATTCTGCTTTGTAATAGATCTTGCTGAGTTTTTCCTTTGGCTTCCACTCTAGCAGTGTTTATGAGTTCTTTATTATAACCTCTTTTTTTAAACTTCCCTTCCAAGTGATTGGCCTGTATTTCAAAATCCTCCTGTCTAGTACAATTTTTTCTAATTTGTAGAAATTGGTTTTTAGGAATATTTTCTAACCATTTTTTATAATGACAACTATTACTATGAATGTAACCATTTGAATCAACCTCCTTAAAATGAGTTTTTGTAATAATTTCTTTGTTATGTATTTCAATATCTACATCCAAATAGCTTATATTGCTAGTACTGATTTCATAAGTTAATTTAATATCAAATTCATTGTTGTTAAAATCCTCTAAAAACATATCTAAAATTTCCTTATCCCCTTTCCATATTAAAACTATATCATCTATGAAACGACGATAGAGCACCAAGTTCGCCTCCCATTGTGATCCATGAATTAGCTTTTCTTCTATGAATCCCATGAAAAGGTTTGCATAACTGGGGGCGAACTTGGTGCCCATCGCCGTTCCTTTAATTTGTAAATAAAATTGATTATTAAAATTAAAGTAATTATTATTTAAAATATAAGATATACTATCAAGTAGAAATTGAATTTGTTCTATTGGCATTTCTCCCCTCTTATTTAAAAAGTATTCTACTGCCTGTAAGCCTAAAGTGTGTTTAATACTCGTGTAAAGAGAGCACACATCACATGTTACTAGAATAAAATCTTTTTCCCATTTAATATTTTTTTTAAATCTTTATTAGTTCTGTGGAATCCTTCAAATGGGATGGGAGACAGGTTACATAATCTTGAAGGAAACTGTCCACATATTCTGACAAATTTGAAGAAATAGATTCTATCCCGGAAATTATAGGCCTACCCGGGGGATGTGTTAGGGACTTATGTATTTTCGGAAGGTAATAAAAAATTGGTATTCGTGGGTAATTTACGTTTAAAAAGCCATATTCCTTCCCATTAATAATTCCTGTATTATGTGCTCTATCTAATAATTTTACTAGTTCTTTACTTAGTTTGGAGGTGGGGTTTATTTTTATTTTCTTGTATGTATCCTTGTCATCCAATAGTCTATTAGCCTCAATTTCATAATCTTCTGTATCTAATATAACAATCCCTCCTCCCTTATCCGCTTGCTTAATAGTAATTAATCTATTGTTTTGTAAATCCTTCAAAGTTTCATTTTCCTGTTTTGTAAGATTATATTTCATTTTATCTACATTCATGTTTTCAATATCTTTTTTAACTGCCCTTTCAAACATTTCTATATTTCTGCCCTTTTCTGTACTTGGAAAAAAATATGATTTAGGCTTAAAATTAGTATGGTGAAAGCCTCTTTTATCATTGTCTATTTCACGCTCTATTGGGTTTTTTATAAAGTATCTTTTTAGAGTGACATTTCGGATGAAACTATTTACATTTATCAAAGTATTGAATTTATTTAATTTATTTGATGGTGCGAATGTCAGACCTTTTTGTAATACTTTATATTGAATATCGCTCAACTCTATAGAGCTTAGATTAAAAATTCCTTGTTTGTCTACCACATTCTTCTCTGTTTCTCTCTTTCCTCCTCTACCTCTGGTTCCTCTCTTTCTCTTTTTTTCTGTTTCATTCTGTCTGTTTCTCTTCTGTCCTCTCCTAAAAAAGAGACTGAGGTGCCTTGTTGTGGGCTATCTAGATTAGTTCTTAAATCCAGATCTCTTAAGGGCTCGAATCTATTATAAGTGGACCAATTTGATTCTTTTTGTCTCCAATCTTCTTTTTTAGCTCTCCAGTTTTGTTTATTATAGTTATACCTGGGCCTATTATAATTGTCACCCTGGTGTGTATAATTGCTATAATTTTCAGTGTTTCTCTCTCTATTATAATTATCCCTTCTATAGGTAGGGAAACTATAACTTTCAGTATTTCTTTCTTTATTCCAGTTACTATTATAATTTGAATTGGGTTTAAAGTATTCACCTGGTATTCTTTGATTAGAAGCTGGGTCTCTATTTTTATTTTGTTCTATATTTTTATTTCCTAAATAAATTCTATTTGCAAAAGAATTTGATTTCATATTCTTTTTATTATTCTTTTTGGAAAAAATCTTCCATTTTGGATCACTTTCTGGTTGTTGTTTAGTTGTCTCAGTTTCTGGAGATTGGACATCATTATTTTTATCGGTATTTTTATAGTCCACTATATCCCTATTCATTTTTCTACATTTAATCTCAATAGTTTCTTTTTTTATCTCCTTTAGATTATTTATAATTTTTGTTTGTATATTTTTATATTCTGTCTCTTTATTCCAGGGGGATAGTTCATTACTTAGGTGCTCAATTTTTTCACCAGATTCCCTCAAACTGATATTCCTCGATTTTACAATTATTTTCATTAAAGTAACAGATATATTTTATATTCTGGGACATTTTAACCCACGCATACAGAGGATAAAAGGGATTGTTTATCATGAATACTGTTTCAACCAACGATTGCTAATCACCCAAAATATAAAACATACAGTAATAAGAAAGATCTTAGTGGGGACATAAAAGACTAACAAATAGCAATATAAAGAGAACAAACTTATTCAATTGGTTAACATATGGTTACAAGAAGAAAAAGTTTTATTGAGTACATAAAAGGAACATTGTTGCCAGATCAACTTACGGTCTAATAGAACCGTGTGTATGCTTACCCCTAAACATTTAGGATATTAAGTTGTGTGAAACAAAAAGCAGCTTATTGAGATATTATTAACTATAAGGTGCACCTTATAATATTTTAAAATGTTTTAATATATATTGTGAAAATAAAGTATACATTGAATTTGTTTTAATTTGTGTAGTAGTTATGTTTTAATATATGGTAAAATTGTATTTATAATTTATTACCAAATAGAGAATAGGTAGAGCTGTTTGCAGCGCACTCTGTTTTTTCCTGTATTTCATTTAGATTTGGTGTGGGTTTTTAGGGAAACCACACAAACATAGAGTTGCTTTATTCTACCACCAAGGGTTTACCTTTTCTGTTGTTTTTTACTATTTTTTCCCTTAACCCTTATAGTTAGATCTGAATAAATATTATGGATATATTTAAAGTAAGATTAGATTTATTTACTGAAATAGAAAAATTGGAGGATTCTACTGAACCTATGACACAAGCTCCTTTAGGGAATATTCCAGAGATGTGTGAGGATCTGGAAAAAATACTAATTAAAGAAATGAAACAAAAATTAGAAGTCAGTTTCTTGCAAAAATATATTAATTTAAATATTGTGCCTAGAGGCTTGAGACTATTAAAGGACTGTACTTTTCCATTACAAGAACACCTTCAAAAAGAATGGTTTGAGACTTTAAGTAACGCATCTGTTACTTTAATGAAAATAATTGTAAAATCGAGGAATATCAGTTTGAGGGAATCTGGTGAAAAAATTGAGCACCTAAGTAATGAACTATCCCCCTGGAATAAAGAGACAGAATATAAAAATATACAAACAAAAATTATAAATAATCTAAAAGAGATAAAAAAAGAAACTATTGAGATTAAATGTAGAAAAATGAATAGGGATATAGTGGACTATAAAAATACCGATAAAAATAATGATGTCCAATCTCCAGAAACTGAGACAACTAAACAACAACCAGAAAGTGATCCAAAATGGAAGATTTTTTCCAAAAAGAATAATAAAAAGAATATGAAATCAAATTCTTTTGCAAATAGAATTTATTTAGGAAATAAAAATATAGAACAAAATAAAAATAGAGACCCAGCTTCTAATCAAAGAATACCAGGTGAATACTTTAAACCCAATTCAAATTATAATAGTAACTGGAATAAAGAAAGAAATACTGAAAGTTATAGTTTCCCTACCTATAGAAGGGATAATTATAATAGAGAGAGAAACACTGAAAATTATAGCAATTATACACACCAGGGTGACAATTATAATAGGCCCAGGTATAACTATAATAAACAAAACTGGAGAGCTAAAAAAGAAGATTGGAGACAAAAAGAATCAAATTGGTCCACTTATAATAGATTCGAGCCCTTAAGAGATCTGGATTTAAGAACTAATCTAGATAGCCCACAACAAGGCACCTCAGTCTCTTTTTTAGGAGAGGACAGAAGAGAAACAGACAGAATGAAACAGAAAAAAAGAGAAAGAGAGGAACCAGAGGTAGAGGAGGAAAGAGAGAAACAGAGAAGAATGTGGTAGACAAACAAGGAATTTTTAATCTAAGCTCTATAGAGTTGAGCGATATTCAATATAAAGTATTACAAAAAGGTCTGACATTCGCACCATCAAATAAATTAAATAAATTCAATACTTTGATAAATGTAAATAGTTTCATCCGAAATGTCACTCTAAAAAGATACTTTATAAAAAACCCAATAGAGCGTGAAATAGACAATGATAAAAGAGGCTTTCACCATACTAATTTTAAGCCTAAATCATATTTTTTTCCAAGTACAGAAAAGGGCAGAAATATAGAAATGTTTGAAAGGGCAGTTAAAAAAGATATTGAAAACATGAATGTAGATAAAATGAAATATAATCTTACAAAACAGGAAAATGAAACTTTGAAGGATTTACAAAACAATAGATTAATTACTATTAAGCAAGCGGATAAGGGAGGAGGGATTGTTATATTAGATACAGAAGATTATGAAATTGAGGCTAATAGACTATTGGATGACAAGGATACATACAAGAAAATAAAAATAAACCCCACCTCCAAACTAAGTAAAGAACTAGTAAAATTATTAGATAGAGCACATAATACAGGAATTATTAATGGGAAGGAATATGGCTTTTTAAACGTAAATTACCCACGAATACCAATTTTTTATTACCTTCCGAAAATACATAAGTCCCTAACACATCCCCCGGGTAGGCCTATAATTTCCGGGATAGAATCTATTTCTTCAAATTTGTCAGAATATGTGGACAGTTTCCTTCAAGATTATGTAACCTGTCTCCCATCCCATTTGAAGGATTCCACAGAACTAATAAAGATTTTAAAAAATATTAAATGGGAAAAAGATTTTATTCTAGTAACATGTGATGTGTGCTCTCTTTACACGAGTATTAAACACACTTTAGGCTTACAGGCAGTAGAATACTTTTTAAATAAGAGGGGAGAAATGCCAATAGAACAAATTCAATTTCTACTTGATAGTATATCTTATATTTTAAATAATAATTACTTTAATTTTAATAATCAATTTTATTTACAAATTAAAGGAACGGCGATGGGCACCAAGTTCGCCCCCAGTTATGCAAACCTTTTCATGGGATTCATAGAAGAAAAACTAATTCATGGATCACAATGGGAGGCGAACTTGGTGCTCTATCGTCGTTTCATAGATGATATAGTTTTAATATGGAAAGGGGATAAGGAAATTTTAGATATGTTTTTAGAGGATTTTAACAACAATGAATTTGATATTAAATTAACTTATGAAATCAGTACTAGCAATATAAGCTATTTGGATGTAGATATTGAAATACATAACAAAGAAATTATTACAAAAACTCATTTTAAGGAGGTTGATTCAAATGGTTACATTCATAGTAATAGTTGTCATTATAAAAAATGGTTAGAAAATATTCCTAAAAACCAATTTCTACGAATTAGAAAAAATTGTACTAGACAGGAGGATTTTGAAATACAGGCCAATCACTTGGAAGGGAAGTTTAAAAAAAGAGGTTATAATAAAGAACTCATAAACACTGCTAGAGTGGAAGCCAAAGGAAAAACTCAGCAAGATCTATTACAAAGCAGAATGAGAAAAGAGTGCAATAATGAGTTTCTAAATATCCCTTTTATTACGGATTATAATGTCAATCATAATAAATTAAGAGAGGTTTTAAATAAGCACTGGCACTTACTTCAAAGAGATCCCTATATTGGTGAATCCCTTACTGATAAACCAAAAATAGTGTATAGAAAAACAAAGAATTTTAAAAATATATTAGCACCTAGCACTTTCAAACCTATGAAACCAAACTTAAGAGATGTAGACCTAAATGGACACAAAATAGAGGGATATTTCCCTTGTATATCTTGCAAAGCCTGCAAGTATAGCAGTAAAAAAACAAGTGTAAAATCAAGTGTAACTCAAAAAGAATATAAAATTAGAGACCAGATAAAATGCTCTGATAAAAATGTTGTGTATATAATAGAATGCCCATGCCATAAGCAATACTTGGGAGAGACCTCACGCATGTTGAGGGACAGAATTAGAGAGCATATCCTAAATATAGAAAATGGATACGAAAAACATTTGCTCTCTAAACATTTTAAAGAAGAACACAATCAGAACCCAAAAGGCATGAAATACTGGGGCTTGAGAAAGATTAAACAAGATTGGCGTGGGGGAGATATTAATAAGAAACTTTTAAAATCAGAAGCAGAGCTAATTTTTAATTTTAAAACCCTTACTCCCTTAGGCCTTAATGCAGAGCTAGATCTCAATCCTTTCATATAATGCATTTCCAAATAATATATTTTAAAATGATGTAGATGACATGATTTTATTAATTATAGGAATATATATATATATATTTTTTATAAGAACAATTTTAAAGTACATGAAGTTTTAATTAATTATTAATTAATTAATAATTTTAAAAATTCAGTTTGTATCTATATTTAAGAATAGGAAAGGAATACTCAATAACTAACTAAATTATTATCATATTATTTTTGGTATAGATTCATTTAGTTTAACATGATAATTGTTTAAAAGAAGGTAGTCATGAGTTTTGAAGTTGGGTTATTAATAATTTATTTATTATGTTTTGAATATTTTATTGGAATCAATTTATTAAATGCGATTAAATTAATTATTGTGTATAATAAAATTTCTATTGTCACAAAATGCCCTTAGGATTAAATATACTCTACAATGTTTTTAATTAAATGTTCCATTCTCAAAAGAATAAGTTGAGAAAATTGAAGAAGTAACCAAGAGAGAAGCTGTCCCTTTAAGAAAAGATATATCCCTTTAAAGAAACCCACATAAGAAGGCTGCTGTATAGGAATAGACTCATCTTGAAAAAAGCATTAAGCTGAAACGCGTAGATGAGTGAGGATCGTGTCCGTTCAGCTGGCCAGCTTTGATAACGGAATTGTTATCCCTACACACAGCAGCCCAATCGTGCAAGTATTTTGGGTGATTAAGGAAGCAAGAAGAACCTATAGAGATCTTACTATAGAACAACCTTGAAAGATATGGACACCTTTGAGAAATTATACTACAAATTTTGAAAAAAACCGCCACCGGTAACCCGACCGGGCTATTGGAGCAGCAGAGTAATCACGTGAGAAAACACACGTCACAGCCAAAGTAACGGCTAATCCGGAGACACCAACAGTGCTGCAATAGAAGGAATAGCAGAGTCGGGGAAAGGTAAAACAAATACTAAACCTTTCGGATTCTGGTGAGTGACTATCAGCTTTTATATTCTGGGACATTTTAACCCACGCATACAGAGGATAAAAGGGATTGTTTATCATGAATACTGTTTCAACCAACGATTGCTAATCACCCAAAATATAAAACATACAGTAATAAGAAAGATCTTAGTGGGGACATAAAAGACTAACAAATAGCAATATAAAGAGAACAAACTTATTCAATTGGTTAACATATGGTTACAAGAAGAAAAAGTTTTATTGAGTACATAAAAGGAACATTGTTGCCAGATCAACTTACGGTCTAATAGAACCGTGTGTATGCTTACCCCTAAACATTTAGGATATTAAGTTGTGTGAAACAAAAAGCAGCTTATTGAGATATTATTAACTATAAGGTGCACCTTATAATATTTTAAAATGTTTTAATATATATTGTGAAAATAAAGTATACATTGAATTTGTTTTAATTTGTGTAGTAGTTATGTTTTAATATATGGTAAAATTGTATTTATAATTTATTACCAAATAGAGAATAGGTAGAGCTGTTTGCAGCGCACTCTGTTTTTTCCTGTATTTCACAAAGTTTTATTTTTGGTTGCAATTTCTTCTGCTAGAAGAGTTTCAGAGTTATCTGCTCTGCAGTGTTCTCCTCCTTATCTGGTGTTCCATGCAGATAAGGTGGTTTTGCGTACTAAACCTGGTTTTCTTCCGAAAGTTGTTTCTAATAAAAATATTAACCAGGAGATAGTTGTGCCTTCTTTGTGTCCGAATCCAGTTTCAAAGAAGGAACGTTTGTTGCACAATTTGGATGTAGTTCGTGCTCTAAAATTCTATTTAGAGGCTACAAAGGATTTCAGACAAACATCTTCCTTGTTTGTTGTTTATTCTGGTAAAAGGAGAGGTCATAAAGCAACTTCTACCTCTCTCTCTTTTTGGCTTAAAAGCATCATCAGATTGGCTTATGAGACTGCCGGACGGCAGCCTCCTGAAAGAATCACAGCTCATTCCACTAGGGCTGTGGCTTCCACATGGGCCTTCAAGAACGAGGCTTCTGTTGATCAGATATGTAAGGCAGCGACTTGGTCTTCACTGCACACTTTTACCAAATTTTACAAATTTGATACTTTTGCTTCTTCTGAGGCTATTTTTGGGAGAAAGGTTTTGCAAGCCGTGGTGCCTTCCATCTAGGTGACCTGATTTGCTCCCTCCCATCATCCGTGTCCTAAAGCTTTGGTATTGGTTCCCACAAGTAAGGATGACGCCGTGGACCGGACACACCTATGTTGGAGAAAACAGAATTTATGTTTACCTGATAAATTACTTTCTCCAACGGTGTGTCCGGTCCACGGCCCGCCCTGGTTTTTTAATCAGGTCTGATGATTTAATTTCTCTAACTACAGTCACCACGGTATCATATGATTTCTCCTATGCAAATATTCCTCCTTTACGTCGGTCGAATGACTGGGGAAGGCGGAGCCTAGGAGGGATCATGTGACCAGCTTTGCTGGGCTCTTTGCCATTTCCTGTTGGGGAAGAGAATATCCCACAAGTAAGGATGACGCCGTGGACCGGACACACCGTTGGAGAAAGTAATTTATCAGGTAAACATAAATTCTGTTTTTTTCATTCGTGATTCAGATAGAGCAGGCAATTATAAGCAACATTCCAATTTACTCCTATTATCAAATTTTCTTCATTCTCTTGGTATTTTTATTTGAAAAGCAAGAATGTAAGTTTAGATGCCGGCCCATTTTCGGTGAACAACCTGGGTTGTTCTTACTGATTGGTGGATAAATTCACCCACCAATAAACAAGTGCTTTCCAGAGCTCTGAACCAAAAAATGGCTGGCCCCTTAGCTTAGATGCCTTCTTTTTCAAATAAAGATAGCAAGAGAATGAAGAAAAAATGTTAATAGGAGTAAATTAGAAAGTTGCTTAAAATTGCATGCTTTCTCTGAATCACGAAAAAAAAAAAAAAGTTGGGTTCAGTGTCCCTTTAAGTTGCTCTGTTTAAAATTTGTAACCATTCATTTTTAATACCAGACTGAGCACAAAACAAGTTTGATAATAGAAGTACAGTAAATTGGGAAAGTGTTTAAAATCACATGCTCTATCTGAATCAAGAAAGCAAAAAATTGGGTTTCACGTCCCTTTAACATTTCCTAATTTTTATTGAAATATACCTCGTACTATAATGTAATTTCTAACAAGGAGGGGCCTCAACTGCCCTTTTTTTTTAATTTAATTTTTTTCTTAAAATTTTTTTTATATTTAATATATCTAAAAAAAATAATAATTAATTTTACCATGAATTTTTTTTTGGTAAGTTTTTTGCAATTATAATTTTAAATAAACTGTTATGTCTTCTCCTGCTGAGCTGTCCAACATCAGCTTTTACTTTGAAAATGTGACATCTGCAATCAGGTTACAGATAAATCTTCCATTTGCAACCCTAATAGCAGCTGAAAGCAATTGCACTTTTTTTAAATAAAGGAACAAAAACAGGATTTGCCATTGTAGTAGATAGTTATTTAAAGGTGAAAAACCTCTTTTCTCTTCCCTTGTGTAAAAGTAACCGTAATGTATTTCCCATGTGGCTACTTGTAAGATTGTTCCTGTTGAAGCATTAATCGGTCAGGAAGTTGTCATGGCTACCAAGACAAGCAGAAGAATGACTTTAAGGAAAATCAGCTTTTTAATTCATACAGAAAATCTTTTCTTTTGAATCTGTTATGAATAGGCATTCCCTAAAAATAAATAAAATAAATATATGATCTTGAAAATTATCCCTTCTGCTAGGCCAAAATACCTTCAGAAACATAAAAAAGTTAATTACTTTCATTTAACAAATAAAACATAATCCTCTTGAAGTCTACTCATTAGTTTTCCATTTTTTTGAAGAAATTGTTGTGTCTTAAAGGAAATTCATTTTTACATGATGTACAATAATAATGAAAAGGATTTTATAGCAAATGATTTTGTGTTTAAAATAACCGCTGGTTATTTGTCTGAGCACAAAAGGATATAATACTCATAAACTCACTGTAGGATTACAGGTTTATTGCCCTTTGTTAAAGCACTTGAGGAAACAAAAAAGTACATAGATTTATAAATATTGTTGGATTATGTTCTACTGAGACTTTCTTTAGAAATGTAAATGAATAAATAAATACCAATACATTGGGTATTGTTCACAGGTATATATATTCAGAATACTAGAGATATCAGTTTACATTAGTGCATGATCATTTTTATAAAGCAAACAGAGTTTTACCTGTACCTGTTTTAAATTTAGAAAGGATATAGAAGTTATGCATTGTTTTAAAATGTCCATACACTGCCTTTACTCTACTGCAATATTGACATTAAAATATAATGCAAGCATGCTCCACTGCTGAATATTTTAGAGGGAAAGAAAGGTAAAAAAAAGAAATGTTCATGGGGGCATTTCAGTTTAAAATATAAGCATTTTTGGAATATACTTTCATTAGCAAAAATGCTTTGAGTAGAAGTTAAAGGGACACTCTCTAGTATAAATTAAACTAAAATTAAAAGTCCTATCTGAATAATGACAATCAATTTTCCAATTTACTTTTATCATCAAATTTGCTTTTTTTCTCTTGGTATTCTTAGTTTAAACTAAACATAGGTAGGCTCATATGCTAATTTCTAAGCCTTTGAGGGCTGCCTCTTATCACAGGCTTTTTAAATCTCTTTTCAACACAAAGAGACAGAAAGTACACGTGGGCCATATAGATAACACTGTGTTCAGACACAGGGGGTTATTTAAAGGGACACTGAACCCAAATTTTTTCTTTTCTGATTCAGATAGAGCATGCAATTTTAAGCAACTTTCCAATTGACTCCTATTATCAAATTGTCTTCATTCTCTTGGTATCTTTATTTGAAATGCAAGAATGTAAGTTTAGATGCTGGCCCATTTTTGGTGAACAAACTGGCTTGTTCTTGCTGATTGGTGGATAAATTCACCCACCAATAAACAAGTGCTTTCCATGGTTTTGAACCAAAAAAATAGCTTAGATGCCCTTCTTTTTCAAATAAAGAAAGCAAGAGAACGAAGAAAAATTGATAATAGGTGTAAATTAGAAAGTTGCTTAAAATTGCATGTTCTATCTGAATCATGAAAGAAAAAAAATTAGGTTCAGTGTCCTTTTACGATTTAGCACAAAAGAATGCTAAATTTAAGACAATAGAAAATAAACAGTCACAGTCATATGATCAGGGGATAAAAAGTATATTAATATAACTGTGTTGGTTATGCAAAACTGGGGAATGGGTAATAAAGGGATTATCTATCTTTTAAAATAATACCAATTCTATGTTAGACTGTCCCTTTAAAGGGACTGTCTACTCCAGATTTTTTTATTGGTTAAAAGATAGATCATCCCTTTATTACCAATTCCCCAGTTTTGCATAGCCAACACAGTTATATTAAAATACATTTTACCTCTGTGGTTACCTTGTATCTAAGACTCTGCAGACTGCCCCCTTATTTCATTTCTTTCATTTTAGCCAATAAGTGTTGACTCCTAAGTAGCTCTATGAGAGTAAGCACAATGTTATCTATATGGCAGACATGAACTAGTGCTGTCTAGCTGTGAAAAGACACTGAGATAAGAGGCGACCTTAAAAGGCTTAGAAATTAGCATAATACCACCTAAGTTTAGCTTTCAACAAAGAATACCAAGAGAACAGCGCATATTGTATTTATTTGATAAAAGTAAATTGGAAAGTTGTTTAAAATTGCATGCCCTATCGGAATCATGAAAGTTTAATCTTGACTAGACTGTGCCTTTTTAATACGTTTTTTTTCAGTGGCATATGCACATATCCTGTGAAGGCCCATGCTTCAGTATTCCAACACCATGCCTGCTCAAAGAGTCAGCAGTGGCTTGTATAACACAAATGATGTATTCTGAAGCAATGCACATCCTTGCAAGCTCTCTTGAGAATGTTTAGTGTTTGAATACTGGTGCACAGTCCCACATAGGATATGTACGTATGCTGCAAAAAAACAGTAATCACTTTTACTAGAAGCATTATTGATGATAAAAATATATTAAAAAATGCTTCTATTTCAAGTTGAATTTCACTTGTGTACATTTCATTTTTGACCTTTTCTATCCCTTTAAAATAACATTTATACTTTTTTATATAATTCAGAGAAATACTAAGAGCAATATAGAGGCTGCATTGTTCAAGCCGTTAGTAGGAAACGTTTTGTGCTCCTAGCTGCTTATTTATGGGGAGTGAAAGACTGAAGCACTGCACATGCTCACTAAGTGGCAGTCTTTCACATGTGGCAATGAACACCAGGGACTGAGGTCCTATTCACGTTAATGAATTATATAATGATAGCCTCTTTGGCTCTATCGTCTCCACCAGTTATTTTAATGGTGCCATTGCAGTATACAAAGAAGACTGAACACAACGCATTACACTTAAAGGGACGTAAAAATGAAAACGGAAAACACTGTTGGAGCATATTATTACTGCACTATTGCTCGCAAATAACATTTTTGCAGGGAATAAACACATAGTTAAAGGGATGCTAAACCCTTTTTTTTTTTCTTTCATGATTCAGAAAGAGCATGCAATTTTAAACAACTTTCTAATTTACTCGTATTATCAAATTTTCTTCATTCTTTTGCTATCTTTATTTGAAAATCAGCATTTTAACCTTAGGAGCCAGCCCATTTTTGGTTCAGCACCTGGTTAGCACTTGCTGATTGGTGGCTAAATGTAGCCACCAATCAGCAAGAGCTACCCAGGGTGCTGAACCAAAAATGGGCTAGTAAAAAGTAAGTTCTATTTTCCTTCTCCTTGTGAAAGTTATCATCCAATCACAAAATGCATATACATGTATTCTGTGAATTCTTGCACGTGCTCAGTTGAAGCTGGTGCCTCAAAGTGTGTAATTAAAAATATTGTGCACATATAGATAACGGAAGTTAATTGGAAGTTGTGTAAAGGTGTGTGCTCTATCTGTATCACTGAACCCAAATTTTTTTTTCTTTCATGATTCAGATAGAGCATAAAATTTTAAGCAACTTTCTAATTTACTCCTATTATCAATTTTTCTTCGTTCTCTTGCTATCTTTATTTTAAAAGCAGGAATGTAAATCTTAGCAGCCAGCCCATTTAAGGTTCAGCACCATGAATAGCGCTTACTTATTGGAGGCTTACATTTATCCACCAATAAGCAAGCATAACCCAGGTTCTCAACCAAAAATGGGCCGGCTGCAATGCATCACATTTCTGCTTTTTAAATAAAGATAGCAAGAGAACGAAGAAAAATTATTTAAAACTTTACCAAATTGGTCATAAATAATTTAAATTACATTATTTTGAACTTAGGATATCTCAGCATCTAATACATAATTGATGTATTTGTCTAGAAAATATCTAGACTTCTTTTTTTCTTTAAATATGCTTAATTTTTTCTTTATCTACAATTTTCTATTATATTATCTTGAGTTACAAAGGAAAGAAACATTGTAATGCGCAAATGTTCTTTTTTTTTTGTTTACGTTTATATATTTTTATAGAATGGAAATTAACGCTGCTTTACCTTTGTACTTTTATCATTATGTTTTTGTTTAATTAAACTAAACATTATCTCTTCTAAATAATGATTAGTTTTCCAATGAAAGTTGAAGAGGAAATAAAGAACACTTAGGAAATTTTAACATTTCTTTTCTATTTTTTAAGAAGCAAATAATGTTCCATATAGTTTAGTCGTAAACTGTTTAGATGATTAAATCATTATTAAAGGGTCATTATAGTTGTACAATTGCATGCTGTATTTTGTTAGAGCAAGTAATTTTATCACTAGTGATGCATGAACGCCAAGGTCTCCATGTATGAAGCAGCGTAAGCTTCTCTGGAGCCCTTGCGGGGCAGGTTAGCACATGCGAACCTGCTTCCCTCAAAGTAAGAAGCAGCGGTCATTAAACTCCTGCTTCTTACACTCTTCAACACCTCTGAGGTAGTAAAGAGAAATCACTGTGATCTCGCTCGCTCTCAGTGATTGACAGTCCCTTCTCTTGCTTTGTGCGCAAGTGAAGGGGCGGGCATTACACACTCACCTGAGTGCGTAATGCTGCATACGGGCCGGTGGACGAACAGATCCGCTACCCATATGCAGCGGAGTACGGACAGCATCTCAAGTTGAGAAGCTATCCACACATATTTTAATACATGGTACCCCATGTCTTTAACCCCTGCAAAAGGGTTAACCACATAGTAAAAGTACCAATCAGGAGCTGCAGATCACTGGTCTGTTTATGTCAACAAATTATGTCATTTTATCACTATAATGACCTTTTAATACAGCATAGAAGGTAGGCTCTCAATAAATTCACAATACTAATAGTTTAGCTGGTACATACTGGTAATCCTGCTGCTCTTAATACTGTCACAACAGATTGAAATCTGGGTGAATGGCTTTGATGATCCAGGGCACAGTCCCGGTGTAAGCTCAATGTAAAACCCTTAACTCCCCTTCTGACCTTCTAAATATTATTCCTACCAACATGTAAAAAAACAACCTCTTTAATACCCCACTACAAAATTTCCCTTTCTAGAATATGAGAGACAACCAACTTTTTTCTGGCCTTGTTTACAAGTGGAGTGATAGTTTGCGCTCCTGCTTTTGAGTTACTTTGTTAGACGGAAGCTTTTTAAATGCGTTGAGTAGCAAACGTTTTACAAGTTGAAAGTAAAAGATGTTCGCTTGTGTGCTAACCTGACAGGTGCCAACAATTAAATATAAGTGTAGATATATACAGATTTATATTGGAATATCTATTTATAAAGACATAGATCATATTCCCCTATGTGCATAACATTGGAATGTGAAATATTTATATATATATATATATATATATATATATATATATATATATATATATATATATATATATATATATATATATATATATATATATATATATATATATATATATATATATATATATATATATATATATATATATATATGCTCCCAAGGTGCTCATCAAACCATATGCATAGTAAATTCACTACAGAAGCCACTCTCCGGTAATTATATCAATTTTTTTACTGCAAACAAGTTGTTTTCAGTAAAAAAAAAAATTGTTATAATTACTGCAGAGTGCCTTCGGTGGTGAATATTATATATACATACATACATACATACATATGGCCCTCGTTTTACAACGGTTCAATATACACCGTTTCAGAATAGCAACCATTTTTTTTCCAGTCCTGTGACTGCTATTGAGAAGCAGTGCATTGATTAAAATAGCCAGTAGGTGGAGCTGTTCGCTTGTGTTGCAGCAAAGCCAAGCAAGCTGAAATGAATCAGTTTAACCAGACCTGAGCTATCGAGTAGATTTCAAAGGAACAAGATCTTCCTGTCTATAAATCAGTCCAGATTGGAATGCATAGAAAGAACTGTTTGCAGAAAAATGCAAGTGAAGTATGTGTTGTGTGATTATTTTTATTAGGTTTATAATGCTGTTTAGCAAATGTTTTTGTTCATTTAACTTAGTTTAATTTTGTGCTGTGTAATTATTTTATTAGGTTTATAATGCTGTTTAGCATTTAAAGTCTTCATTTCTTCTGTTATGTGTGATCAGTCCACGGGTCATCATTACTTCTGGGATATAACTCCTCCCCAACAGGAAATGCAAGAGGATTCACCCAGCAGAGCTGCATATAGCTCCTCCCCTCTACGTCACTCCCAGTCATTCTCTTGCACCCAACGACTAGATAGGATGTGTGAGAGGACTATGGTGATTATACTTAGTTTTTATAACTTCAATCAAAAGTTTGTTATTTTACAATAGCACCGGAGCGTGTTATTACCTCTCTGGCAGAGTTTGAAGAAGAATCTACCAGAGTTTTTTACTATGATTTTAACCGGAGTAGTTAAGATCATATTGCTGTTTCTCGGCCATCTGAGGGAGGTAAAAGCTTCAGATCAGGGGACAGCGGGCAGATGAATCTGCATTGAGGTATGTAGCAGTTTTTATTTTCTGAATGGAATTGATGAGAAAATCCTGCCATACCGTTATAATGACATGTATGTATACTCTACACTTCAGTATTCTGGGGGTGGTATTTCACTGGAATTACTCTGTTAAAAGTACATTAAACCTTTTAATAGGTATTTATTATGTTAAACGTTTTTGCTGGAATGTAGAATCGTTTGCATTTTCTGAGGTACTGAGTGAGTAAATGTTTGGGCATTATTTTTCCACTTGGCAGTTTGCTTGTTTTAATTGTGACAGTTTCGTTTCTCTCTCACTGCTGTGTGTGAGGGGGAGGGGCCGTTTTTGGCGCTCTTTGCTACGCATCAAAAATTTCCAGTCAGTTACTCTTGTATTTCCTGCATGATCCGGTTCATCTCTAACAGAACTCAGGGGTCTTCAAACTTCTTTGGAGGGAGGTAGATTCTCTCAGCAGAGCTGTGAGACTTATATATTGACTGTGATTAAAAACGTTGCTCTGTAATTTTTATGTTTCAAATTTAATTATTGTTACTTTACTAATGGGAACAAACCTTTGCTAAAAGTTGTGTTGTTTTCAAGGATTGATGCTATAACTGTTTTTCAGTTCATTATTTCAACTGTCATTTAATCGTTTAGTGCTTCTTTGAGGCACAGTACGTTTTTGTTAAATAAGATTGTAACCAAGTTGCAAGTTTATTGCTAGTGTGTTAAACATGTCTGATTCAGAGGAAGATACCTGTGTCATTTGTTCCAATGCCAAGGTGGAGCCCAATAGAAATTTATGTACTAACTGTATTGATGCTACTTTAAATAAAAGCCAATCTGTACAAATTGAACAAATTTCACCAAACAGCGAGGGGAGAGTTATGCCGACTAACTCGCCTCACGTGTCAGTACCTGCATCTCCCGCCCGGGAGGTGCGTGATATTGTGGCGCCTAGTACATCTGGGCGGCCATTACAGATAACATTACAAGATATGGCTACTGTTATGACTGAAGTTTTGGCTAAATTACCAGAACTAAGAGGCAAGCGTGATCACTCTGCGCTGATAATACTAGGGCCATGTCTGATACTGCGTCACAGCTTGCAGAGCATGAGGACGGAGAGCTTCATTCTGTGGGTGACGGTTCTGATCCAAACAGATTGGATTCAGATATTTCAAATTTTAAATTTAAATTGGAGAACCTCCGTGTATTACTAGGGGAGGTTTTAGCGGCTCTTAATGATTGTAACACAGTTGCAATACCAGAGAAATTGTGTAGGTTGGATAAATACTTTGCGGTACCGGCGAGTACTGACGTTTTTCCTATACCTAAGAGACTAACTGAAATTGTTACTAAGGAGTGGGATAGACCCGGTGTGCCGTTCTCACCCCCTCCAATATTTAGAAAGATGTTTCCAATAGACGCCACCACACGGGACTTATGGCAAACGGTCCCTAAGGTGGAGGGAGCAGTTTCTACTTTAGCTAAGCGTACCACTATCCCGGTGGAGGATAGCTGTGCTTTTTCAGATCCAATGGATAAAAAATTAGAGGGTTACCTTAAGAAAATGTTTGTTCAACAAGGTTTTATATTGCAACCCCTTGCATGCATCGCGCCGATTACGGCTGCGGCAGCATTTTGGATTGAGTCTCTGGAAGAGAACCTTAGTTCAGCTACGCTGGACGACATTACGGACAGGCTTAGAGTCCTTAAACTAGCTAATTCATTCATTTCTGAGGCCGTAGTACATTTAACCAAACTTACGGCTAAGAACTCAGGATTCGCCATTCAGGCACGTAGGGCGCTGTGGCTAAAATCCTGGTCAGCTGATGTAACTTCTAAGTCCAAATTACTTAATATACCTTTCAAGGGGCAAACTTTATTTGGGCCCGGTTTGAAAGAAATTATCGCTGACATTACAGGAGGTAAGGGCCACGCCCTGCCTCAAGACAAAGCCAAAGCTAAGGCTAGACAGTCTAATTTTCGTCCCTTTCGGAATTTCAAAGCAGGAGCAGCACCAACTTCCACTGCACCAAAACAGGAAGGAGCTGTTGCTCGTTACAGACAAGGCTGGAAACCTAACCAGTCCTGGAACAAGGGCAAGCAGGCCAGGAAACCTGCTGCTGCCCCAAAGACAGCATGAATCGAGGGCCCCCGATCCGGGACCGGATCTAGTGGGGGGCAGACTCTCTTCGCCCAGGCTTGGGCAAGAGATGTTCAGGATCCCTGGGCGCTAGAGATCATATCTCAGGGATACCTTCTAGACTTCAAATTCTCTCCCCCAAGAGGGAGATTTCATCTGTCAAGGTTGTCAACAAACCAGATAAAGAAAGAAGCGTTTCTACGCTGTGTACAAGATCTGTTATTAATGGGAGTGATCCATCCGGTTCCGCGGTCGGAACAAGGACAAGGGTTTTACTCAAACCTGTTTGTGGTTCCCAAAAAAGAGGGAACTTTCAGGCCAATCTTGGATTTAAAGATCCTAAACAAATTCCTAAGAGTTCCATCGTTCAAAATGGAAACTATTCGGACAATCTTACCCATGATCCAAAAGGGTCAGTACATGACCACAGTGGATTTAAAGGATGCTTACCTTCACATACCGATTCACAAAGATCATTACCGGTATCTAAGGTTTGCCTTCTTAGACAGGCATTACCAGTTTGTAGCTCTTCCATTCGGATTGGCTACGGCTCCAAGAATCTTCACAAAGGTTCTGGGTGCCCTTCTGGCGGTACTAAGACCGCGAGGAATTTCGGTAGCTCCGTACCTAGACGACATTCTGATACAAGCTTCAAGCTTTCAAACTGCCAAGTCTCATACAGAGTTAGTTCTGGCATTTCTAAGGTCGCATGGATGGAAAGTGAACGAAAAGAAGAGTTCTCTCTTTCCTCTCACAAGAGTTCCATTCTTGGGGACTCTTATAGATTCTGTAGAAATGAAGATTTATCTGACAGAAGACAGATTAACAAAGCTTCTAAATGCATGCCGTGTCCTTCATTCCATTCAACTCCCGTCAGTAGCTCAATGCATGGAGGTGATCGGCTTAATGGTAGCAGCAATGGACATAGTACCCTTTGCACGTCTACATCTCAGACCGCTGCAATTGTGCATGCTGAGTCAGTGGAATGGGGATTACTCAGACTTGTCCCCTACTCTGAATCTGGATCAAGAGACCAGAAACTCTCTTCTATGGTGGCTTTCTCGGCCACATCTGTCCAGGGGGATGCCATTCAGCAGGCCGGACTGGACAATTGTAACAACAGACGCCAGCCTACTAGGTTGGGGCGCTGTCTGGAATTCTCTGAAGGCTCAGGGACAATGGAATCAGGAGGAAAGTCTCCTGCCAATAAACATTCTGGAATTGAGAGCAGTTCTCAATGCCCTTCTGGCTTGGCCCCAGTTAAAAACTCGGGGGTTCATCAGGTTTCAGTCGGACAACATCACGACTGTAGCTTACATCAACCATCAAGGAGGGACAAGAAGCTCCCTAGCAATGATGGAAGTATCAAAGATAATTCGCTGGGCAGAGTCTCACTCTTGCCACCTGTCAGCAATCCACATCCCGGGAGTGGAGAATTGGGAGGCGGATTTCTTGAGTCGCCAGACTTTTCATCCGGGGGAGTGGGAACTTCATCCGGAGGTCTTTGCCCAAATACTTCGAAGTTGGGGCAAACCAGAGATAGATCTCATGGCGTCTCGCCAGAACGCCAAACTTCCTCGCTACGGGTCCAGATCCAGGGATCCGGGAGCGGTTCTGATAGATGCTTTGACAGCACCTTGGAACTTCGGGATGGCTTATGTGTTTCCACCCTTCCCGCTGCTTCCTCGATTGATTGCCAAAATCAAACAGGAGAGAGCATCAGTGATTCTAATAGCGCCTGCATGGCCACGCAGGACTTGGTATGCAGATCTAGTGGACATGTCATCCTGTCCGCCTTGGTCTCTACCTCTAAGACAGGACCTTCTGATACAGGGTCCATTCAAACATCAAAATCTAACTTCTCTGAAGCTGACTGCTTGGAAATTGAACGCTTGATTTTATCAAAACGTGGTTTTTCTGAGTCGGTTATTGATACCCTGATACAGGCTAGGAAGCCTGTTACCAGAAGGATTTACCATAAGATATGGCGTAAATACCTATACTGGTGCGAATCCAAAGGTTACTCCTGGAGTAAGGTTAGGATTCCTAGGATATTGTCCTTTCTACAAGAAGGTTTAGAAAAGGGTTTATCGGCTAGTTCATTAAAGGGACAGATCTCAGCTCTGTCCATCTTGTTACACAGGCGTCTGTCAGAAAATCCAGACGTCCAGGCCTTTTGTCAGGCTTTAGCTAGGATCAAGCCTGTGTTTAAAACTGTTGCTCCGCCATGGAGTTTAAACCTTGTTCTTAACGTTCTACAAGGAGTTCCGTTTGAACCCCTTCATTCCATTGATATAAAGTTGTTATCTTGGAAAGTGTTATTTTTAATGGCTATTTCTTCGGCTCGGAGAGTCTCTGAGTTATCAGCTTTACATTGTGATTCTCCTTATTTGATTTTTCATTCAGATAAGGTAGTTCTGCGTACAAAACCTGGGTTCTTACCTAAGGTAGTCACTAACAGGAACATCAATCAAGAGATCGTGGTGCCTTCCCTGTGCCCGAATCCTTCTTCAAAGAAGGAACGTCTTCTACACAATCTGGATGTAGTTCGTGCCCTCAAGTTCTACTTGCAGGCAACTAAGGATTTTCGACAAACGTCTTCCCTGTTTGTCGTGTACTCTGGTCAGAGGAGAGGTCATAAGGCTTCGGCTACCTCTCTCTCCTTCTGGCTTCGTAGCATAATTCGTTTAGCCTATGAGATTGCTGGACAGCAGCCTCCTGAAAGAATTACAGCTCATTCTACTGGAGCTGTGGCTTCCACTTGGGCCTTTAAGAATGAGGCCTCTGTTGAACAGATTTGCAAGGCTGCAACTTGGTCTTCGCTTCATACTTTTTCCAAATTTTACAAATTTGACACTTTTGCTTCTTCGGAGGCTATTTTTGGGAGAAAGGTTCTTCAGGCAGTGGTTCCTTCTGTATAATGAGCCTGCCTATCCCTCCCGTCATCCGTGTACTTTTGCTTTGGTATTGGTATCCCAGAAGTAATGATGACCCGTGGACTGATCACACATAACAGAAGAAAACATAATTTATGCTTACCTGATAAATTCCTTTCTTCTGTTGTGTGATCAGTCCACGGCCCGCCCTGTTTTTTAAGGCAGGTAAATATCTTTTAAATTATACTCCAGTCACCACTTCACCCTTGGTTTCTCCTTTCTCGTTGATTCTTGGTCGAATGACTGGGAGTGACGTAGAGGGGAGGAGCTATATGCAGCTCTGCTGGGTGAATCCTCTTGCATTTCCTGTTGGGGAGGAGTTATATCCCAGAAGTAATGATGACCCGTGGACTGATCACACAACAGAAGAAAGGAATTTATCAGGTAAGCATAAATTATGTTTTCAAAGCTTTAAAAATAATGTTTTAGGTGTTACTTATGACAATTTTGAGAGGGCCCTGGAACCTATCTCCCTAACTTCCCATTGACTTACATTATAGCGCTGCGGAATCTGTTGGCGCTCTACAAATAACAGATAATAATAATTATAAACTGGGTTTCAATTTACAACGGTTTTGATTTACAACCATTCCTTCTGGAACCTAACCCCGGCGTAAACTGAGGGCTACCTGTGTGTATATGTATGTATGATGTGTATATATATATATATAATTAATACTGTATTAGAACAATTTAAAATGAATTAATCTCAAATGTGCATTCTCAGTTTTAGATAGCTATGCTCAATGGCCCTCGCCACACACACAGCAAGCAACCAAGTGCAAAGCCGTATCACGCACAGTAACACAATATACAAAATACAAAATGATGTCCTGGGTTTAGAGTGATACTGAGAAATGCAACACCCAGCTGCAATAGTCCTGAATGAACAGTTAATGGCTATGCAGGTGAACGACAGGGGATCTTTGCAATTCGAGTGCCATTATATACTCCGTAAGGCAAGTAGAGGAATCAAACAAGGATAACCATAGGTATTCCCATAAAGCTTTATAATAGTTCCAGCGTAAGCATACAGTTCAAGATACATGCCATGCAAAGTAGAGAGCAGGAATAGAAGCAGGTTGGTATAAAAGTGCCAAATTAGTAATCATGCCAGAGCACGGTTAGCACATAGCAGCGCAGTATACAAAAGTTCAGTCAACTGTCAAGAAGTCATGACATGTTATTCTCCACCAATAAACACACACTCCAAAGCCTCTAGCACAAGTGGTGGAAAACGGAGGTATCAGGCAGCTGAATAGTCTGGTCGCAGATAGCAAATTCCTCAAATCTGTGACTCCTGGATGTAAAATGTTCTTGTGTGCACAAAGCACCTTTTTATTACTACATTTTTATCTTATAATTATGTTATGTTAGACCAAGAGCAAAAAGAGATATTTTAAAAATTGAACATAATTTCTTTTTCTTTTTTTTCTCTGTAGCTAATTTGCAATTATAAAACTTAAAATCCTTTTACTCTCCAGTTAATCAACACGTTGCAATGGAGCTGGTGCTATAATGTAACTGTCTAAGTTCAAATGTAATTTAATTTCAAAATGACCTGCAGAAAATGTTTCACAAAAAAAAAAAAAAAAAATCTCATTGCCGAAAGTGAAAAAAAGTTCTGCCTTTGGGTGCATCACTGGTATAAAGACTAATAAAAAAGGTAATGCTTATTTATTTAAAAAATAAAACTGCACTAGCATGAAAAGTTTTTCATACTATATTACTTTAATAAATTCATAAATATTACATGTTCTGTATAATCCTTTACTAAAGCTTAACAGTCCTCAAGCTACACAGCTCTAAAGTTTTATTTGACAAGAAAATTCATTGCATACTGTCTACATCAGTGCTTTCCAAACTGTGTGTCGGCAGCAGTGTGTAGGTGTGTCCCTGCTTCAGCACAATTTTTTTATTTTTTTATTTATTTTTTTTTAATTGTTTTTTGGTTTCTGACTTTGCACCTGCCTGCTACGCATATCACATGGTTGACACGTGATTGATACCTAGTGGGTCACAGATCATCTTAACCAATTGGCACAGCTCAGTGGGAACTGAAACTATTAACATTGGTGGATTTGGTGTCACATTGGCTCCTGACTGCACGTGTATTTCCTTAATTGGCTTGTGACTGCAAGTGTAGCCAGTGAGTGGGACAGCAGTGTGTTTGCAGCACGGGCAGTAGTCAGTTGGACTCACAGAGCTCTGAGGGTTGCAGCTTAAACGCTGAGCTGAAGTCAGTGGGATTTTTTTGCAGCTAGCTCCCAGTAGTGCATTGCTGCTCCTGATCTTGATAAATGGATAGGAAGTGGAAACTTAAAAATGCTTGATGATGAAATGCGAGTGTCTTTATTTAATATTACACCAAATATTCCGAAACTGTGTTCATCCCATCAACCTCATACAGCCCATTAAAATAGTAAGTAGCTATTGGTGATATTAAACTTTTTTTTAATTCTTGAACATACATTCTGTTACTTGTAATTGCATTTTGTTATTATATCATTTATGTATGTGTCCCTATCTTTTAAAACAAGTTAGTTTAACCTCCTGTTTGCTAGTACAACTGAATTACTGTGTCGCGAAATGATGTAGGTCTGCAAAGTGTGTCACCAACATGAAAAGTTTGGAAAGCTCTGGTCTACATTCTGGCATTATGTTCATTCATCTTCAAGGTAGAATAAATGTATATTTTAGTATTTGGTAACTGTTTATATAAAAAGAAAATCCAAAAAGATGTAAACAGAAATGTAAACTCTAACGGTATTTATAGGACCTTAACATCTAAAAATGTATTTTCTATTGAAACTGCCATTTTTACCTGAATTCAGTCTGAATGAATCTAGGTAATCTGTATCAGTCTATTCTTAGCTTTTCTTTTTGATTCCCCATCAAGTTTGAATCTTTTTTTGGTGTAGTAATAATAATAATAATGATACTAAGCAAGATAATGTGGTTGATTAGTATCTATTAGAAACGTTTATCTAATGATCTTTATACAAAATCCACCGTTAAAGGGACATAATACTCATATGCTAAATCACTTGAAACTGATGCAGTATACCTCTTACTGTGATCTCATGAGATTTGACTTAACTCTCATGAGATTTCATAGTAAGCTTCCTTTACCTGATTGGTGAAATAATATGAGTTCACGAGGCTCATCCTTTCAGCTGTCCTAGGACAGACACACTAAAATGCTGCTTAGAAATCCTTTACAATGGGAGGTGGCTACTGAGGAACTTTTGAGGTAAAATATCTTTCTTTTTTACATAGAGATGTTCAGGAGAGATTTTCTAGTCAGCTTTTTACAGCTATGCTGCATCACTTTCAACTGTTTAAACATTTGGGTATTATGGCCCTTTAAAGTAAATGTCATTTTTTTTTTTTTTTTTTTTTTATTGGATAAATTATTTGATAAGCTTTTCTAAAGGACTATGATTGACCCAAATGTTTGTTAACCGGAATTAATATTTCTATTACCTGTAGTATCTCCCTATACGAGCATATTGTTTAAAGAGACATTAAACGCTTTTCGATTGTAATGTATAAACTTTAAGTATGAAGTTTAAATCAACCATGCAATACAGTTTCATTATTTATTTTTGCCCCTTCCCTTTAACTCTTAATTGTAAAAAGAAAATTCTCTAATGTGCATTTTCTTATTGCAGTATTGCTTGCTTTTAATTGATGTGTCTAATCTCTGCAAAGGCAAAGTCAGATTTGAAAACCAGTAATGTACTACTGGGACCTAGCTGAGCAAATATGGTGAACCAAAGATGTTATGCATGTTGCAGCCAATCAGCAGCTCCCAGTAGTGCATTCCTGGCCCTTAGCCTATGTAGGTATACTTTTTTTTAAAAGATTCAAAGAGAACAAAGTAAATTTGACCATTTCTGAGCATTTTGGAGTGTACATGTAAAAGCTCAGACTCATATATCTGCTACATACCTGTCCCTATTTGGCCTCAGCAGAGGATTGAGCATGGGCATGTGATTTTATGGATATCCGTTTCATGTTTTTATGTCACCCATAAAAGTTACATTTTTCTTTTTGGGAGTCTTATTGATGGAGGCGTGCAGTCACCTTATTTTCATTATCTAAGGAAACAAAATACCAGTGGCTAGCTGTGTCTACTCCAGTAATAACATTGTAGCAAACATGGTGTTATTGCATTCAACATTTTTAAACATATCATGATTTAAAGTGATGGTATATTTCAGACTATAAGAATGTTGCAATAAACTATTACAACAGTTTGCAAGTAAAACCATATAATTTGATTATTTAAAGTTTACCATCACTTTAATGAAAGGCAGCTGAAGAATCTTGTAATTACAAGTGTTTGTTTTCTGTTTCTTTTAATTATGGTGCAGTTTTTAAATAAATAAGCATGATCTTTTATTTATTTGTCCTTTATGGACCACACTAAAGTTTTTGTTGTTTATACTGAAAGATATCTATCTATCTATCTATCTATCTATCTATCTATCTTAAAGAAGTGCATTCAGCTCCTTCATGATGATCCAAATGCAGAAGTAAGTGGCTGCTTGTTTGGTAATCATAGTGTGGGGATCTTTTACTAGTATCATTCCGCCTACAAAAAGATACGAACGGTGATGGTTATATTTTTCATTTTAGAGATATTGAGACCATGTAGAATGCACTGAATTTTGGTTCTCTTTAGGTTTGCCTGCTTTAAAGGGAACAAAATTTGTATTCTGTAATTTATTGAAGCTGTCATTTTTGTATTAGTGTCCCTTGTGCTATATGCTTAACTCATGCAAAGGGGTTAAACACATACATAAAGATCAACCTGGGAGCGGCGAAACATTGCAGCTATTGAGCAGAAAACACCCAGTGAGCTAGCTGGGGCTCTGTACACATATAGTCACTACCATTATAGTGATGGTAAATTTGCCTCCAGAACTTCACATATTCTGAAAGCTCTTCTCCTAACTAGCATATCTATTTCCTAATTTGGTTCCAAAGTCAAATGTACTTTTAATACTCAGCATTTTTGTCAGGCTATGTTACCTCGTTTTAATGCAGCCTCTCTCAACAATTTGGCTTAGAGTTCTTTGACTGACAGGTCTTTCAGCCAATCGGAGCCTCAATATGCGCCCCATGTAAATTAATCATAGCACGCTCCCGTGCTTGGAACTCTGCCTAGAAGTTAAACTGCACACGCCCAACTCCCTACGTTATTTGCGCAACAGAAACAGTGATGCTGATTGCTGAAAACAGTAATCACTGTTTCTGTTGCGCAAATAGCGTAGAGAGTTGCACGTGTGCAGTTCAACTTCTAAGCAGAGTTCTAAGCACGGGAGTGTGCTATGATTAATTTACATAGTGCGCATGGTGAGGCTCCAATTGGCTGAAAGAGCTGTCAGTCAAAGAAGCCTAAGCAAAATTGTTGAGAGAGGCTGCATTAAACAAGGTAACATAGCCTGACAAAAACGCTGAGTTTTAAAAGTACATTTGACATTGGAAACAAATAAGGATATCGATATGCTAGTTAGGAGAAGAGCTTTCAGAATATGTGAAGTTCTGGAGGCAAATTTACCATCACTTTAAGTACAAAAAAAGTGATGAACAAAGAGCTAGCTCAACTATGATGTATGATATTATTAATAAAATTTCATTAAATTAGGTGCAGCCAGGAAACGCTATATGCAAAAATAAGTATATAAGAAAAGTTGATGCACCGGTATAAGGTGCGTCCAAAAGGCCATGAGTAAAGCACACTCACTATCTATAATAATTTACAGAGACAATTATGGTAATATGCAAAAAAAATTAATTTATGTGATCATAAATTATATAAAATTCAACATATATGTAAACATGTATATAAACAAATATGTAACTGCACACATGAAGACACACAGACAAAGACACATGGGCCCCTCACAACAACTTGAGCGTTACTTATCTGGCTACATAAATACACATGGAGCACCATAAATAAATCGGCTTTAAAGAGTAAATAGTACACAGTTCAGCATGGGAATGCAGAGATGGAACAGGCTGATGATTAAGGGTTAATGGTCAGATGAGCTGGATGCAAGCCTATGAGGCCCTTGGCCTTGATATTTCAAAAAAATATATGCCCAGTTCAACAGTAAGAAAAGTTATAAACAGTTCAGCATGGATGTGTTTGTAAGCAAAAGCTGTAATTGTAAAAGCAGGCAAGGAAGCGCTCAATATGACAGTTCCAAAAGTAGGGACCAGTGTGGGGTATCCATATAAGCTCTAGCCAGGATGATAACAAGGCGGACCGTCGTTAGCGAGACTGCCAACTCCACCGGTCACAGAATTTCAGGTATACTACCTCTCCTATAGCTAGTGAGCAAGCAATTAACGTCTCACTTCACCTCCACACGGTAAATCACAGCAGAATGAAGTGGGGGGATCCCACAATTCGGGAGCTGCACACCAACGTGTCCTCTTGTGCGTTTTGGTCCGTTACAGTTTTTTTTTAAATATCAAGGCCAAGGGCCTCATATGCTTGCATCCAGCTCATCTGACCATTAACCCTTAATCATCAGCCTGTTCCATCTCTGCATTCCCATGCTGAACTGTGTACTATTTACTCTTTAAAGCAGATTTATTTATGGTGCACCATATGTATTTATGTAGCCGGCTAAGTAATGCTCAAGTTGTTGTGAGGGGCCCATGTGTCTTTGTCTGTGTGTCTTCATGTGTGCAGTTACATATTTGTTTACATACCTGTTTAGTAAACAGTGTTTACATATATGTTGAATTTTATATATTTATGATCACATAAATTATTTTTTTGTGTGCATATTACCCTAATTGTCTCTGTAAATTATTATAGATAGTGAGTGTGCTTTTCTACTGGCCTTTAGGACGCACCTTATACCGATGCATCCACTTTTCTTATATTCTTATTTTTACAGTGTCTACTGTGTTCTGTTTCCAAAACTGGACTTTTGTTGTGAATTTAATTCATTTGCAGGTGTTAAACACAAATATGGGTTGATTCCAATCTTACAAAATACATACTTCTTAAATTTGAAGCCATCACAATGCGAATGCTAACACCATTTCTGTATTGGGAATTTCTTTTTTTTTTTTATCCGAGCAGTTATGTGATGCATGGACACAATTGACTTTGGCGATCACAAAGTGATCCATGAGTTTTGCACTATACTTTAACAAAAAAAGACACACATCGAATACAATAGACAAAGAGTTGATGAAGTGCTAAACTGTCCATTTCTAATTTCTTAATTTCTTTCATGTAATTAGCAAGAGTCCATGAGCTAGTGACGTATGGGATATACATTCCTACCAGGAGGGGCAAAGTTTCCCAAACCTTAAAATGCCTATAAATACACCCCTCACCACACCCACAATTCAGTTTTACAAACTTTGCCTCCTATGGAGGTGGTGAAGTAAGTTTGTGCTAGATTCTACGTTGATATGCGCTCCGCAGCAGGTTGGAGCCCGGTTTTCCTCTCAGCGTGCAGTGAATGTCAGAGGGATGTGAGGAGAGTATTGCCTGTTTGAATTCAATGATCTCCTTCTACGGGGTCTATTTCATAGGTTCTCTGTTATCGGTCGTAGAGATTCATCTCTTACCTCCCTTTTCAGATCGACTATATACTCTTATAAATATACCATTACCTCTGCTGATTTTCGTTTCAGTACTGGTTTGGCTTTCTACAAACATGTAGATGAGTGTCCTGGGGTAAGTAAGTCTTATTTCTCCAACATAGGTGTGTCCGGTCCACGGCGTCATCCTTACTTGTGGGATATTCTCTTCCCCAACAGGAAATGGCAAAGAGCCCAGCAAAGCTGGTCACATGATCCCTCCTAGGCTCCGCCTACCCCAGTCATTCTCTTTGCCGTTGTACAGGCAACATCTCCACGGAGATGGCTTAGAGTTTTTTAGTGTTTAACTGTAGTTTTTATTATTCAATCAAGAGTTTGTTATTTTGAAATAGTGCTGGTATGTACTATTTACTCAGAAACAGAAAAGAGATGAAGATTTCTGTTTGTATGAGGAAAATGATTTTAGCAACCGTCACTAAAATCCATGGCTGTTCCACACAGGACTGTTGAGAGCAATTAACTTCAGTTGGGGGAACAGTGAGCAGTCTCTTGCTGCTTGAGGTATGACACATTCTAACAAGACGATGTAATGCTGGAAGCTGTCATTTTCCCTATGGGATCCGGTAAGCCATGTTTATTACGATTGTAAATAAGGGCTTCACAAGGGCTTATTAAGACTGTAGACTTTTTCTGGGCTAAATAGATCATATTTACACATATTTAGCCTTGAGGAATCATTTAATCTGGGTATTTTTTGTAAAATAATATCGGCAGGCACTGTTTTAGACACTTTATTCTATAGGGGCTTTCCCTAATCATAGTCAGAGCCTCATTTTCGCGCCGGTATGGCGCACTTGTTTTTGAGAACAGCATGGCATGCAGCTGCATGTGTGTGGAGCTCTGATACATAGAAAAGTCTTTCTGAAGGCATCATTTGGTATCGTATTCCCCTTTGGGCTTGGTTGGGTCTCAGCAAAGCAGATTCCAGGGACTGTAAAGGGGTTAAATATAAAAACGGCTCCGGTTCCGTTATTTTAAGGGTTAAAGCTTCCAAATTTGGCGTGCAATACTTTTAAGGCTTTAAGACACTGTGGTGAAAATTTGGTGAATTTTGAACAATTCCTTCATGTTTTTTCGCAATTGCAGTAATAAAGTGTGTTCAGTTTAAAATTTAAAGTGACAGTAACGGTTTTATTTTAAAACGTTTTTTGTACTCGGTTATCAAGTGTATAACTGTTTTACATGTCTGAACTACCAGATAGACTGTGTTCTGAATGTGGGGAAGCCAGAATTCCCATTCATTTAAATAAATGTGATTTATGTGACAATGACAATGATGCCCAAGATGATTCCTCAAGTGAGGGGAGTAAGCATGGTACTGCATCATTCCCTCCTTCGTCTACACGAGTCTTGCCCACTCAGGAGGCCCCTAGTACATCTAGCGCGCCAATACTCCTTACTATGCAACAATTAACGGCTGTAATGGATTATTCTGTCAAAAACATTTTAGCCAAAATGAACACTTATCAGCGTAAGCGCGACTGCTCTGGTTTAGATACTGAAGAGCATGACGACGCTGATAATAATATTTCTGAAGGGCCCATAACCCAGTCTGATGGGGCCAGGGAGGTTTTGTCTGAGGGAGAAATTACTGATTCAGGGAACATTTCTCAACAAGCTGAACCTGATGTGATTACATTTAAATTTAAGTTGGAACATCTCCGCATTCTGCTTAAGGAGGTATTATCCACTCTGGATGATTGTGACAAGTTGGTCATCCCAGAGAAACTATGTAAAATGGACAAGTTCCTAGAGGTGCCGGGGCTCCCAGAAGCTTTTCCTATACCCAAGCGGGTGGCGGACATTGTTAATAAAGAATGGGAAAGGCCCGGTATTCCTTTCGTCCCTCCCCCCATATTTAAAATATTGTTTCCTATGGTCGACCCCAGAAAGGACTTAGGGCAGACAGTCCCCAAGGTCGAGGGAGCGGTTTCCACTGTAAACAAACGCACCACTATACCCATAGAGGATAGTTGTGCTTTCAAAGATCCTATGGATAAAAAATTAGAAGGTTTGCTTAAAAAGAGGTTTGTTCAGCAGGGTTACCTTCTACAACCAATTTCATGCATTGTCCCTGTCGCTACAGCCGCATGTTTCTGGTTCGATGAGCTAATAAAGGCGGTCGATAGTGATTCTCCTCCTTATGAGGAGATTATGGACAGAATCAATGCTCTCAAATTGGCTAATTCTTTCACCCTAGACGCCACTTTGCAATTGGCGAGGTTAGCGGCTAAGAATTCTGGGTTTGCTATTGTGGCGCGCAGAGCGCTTTGGTTAAAATCTTGGTCGGCTGCTGCATCTTCCAAGAACAAGCTACTTAACATTCCTTTCAAGGGGAAAACGCTGTTTGGCCCTGACTTGAAAGAGATTATCTCTGATATCACTGGGGGTAAGGGCCACGCCCTTCCTCAGGATCGGCCTTTCAAGGCAAAAAATAAACCTAATTTTCGTCCCTTTCGTAGAAACGGACCAGCCCAAAGTGCTACGTCCTCTAAGCAAGAGGGTAATACTTCTCAAGCCAAGCCAGCTTGGAGACCAATGCATGGCTGGAACAAGGGAAAGCAGGCCAAGAAACCTGCCACTGCTACCAAGACAGCATGAAATGTTGGCCCCCGATCCGGGATCGGATCTGGTGGGGGGCAGACTCTCTCTCTTCGCTCAGGCTTGGGCAAGAGATGTTCTGGATCCTTGGGCGCTAGAAATAGTCTCCCAAGGTTATCTTCTGGAATTCAAGGGACTTCCCCCGAGGGGGAGATTCCACAGGTCTCAGTTGTCTTCAGACCACATAAAAAGACAGGCATTCTTACATTGTGTAGAAGACCTGTTAAAAATGGGAGTGATTCATCCTGTTCCATTAAGAGAACAAGGGATGGGGTTCTACTCCATTCTGTTCATAGTTCCCAAAAAAGAGGGAACGTTCAGACCAATCTTAGATCTCAAGATCTTAAACAAGTTTCTCAAGGTTCCATCGTTCAAGATGGAAACCATTCGAACTATTCTTCCTTCCATCCAGGAAGGTCAATTCATGACCACGGTGGATTTAAAGGATGCGTATCTACATATTCCTATCCACAAGGAACATCATCGGTTCCTAAGGTTCGCATTCCTGGACAAGCATTACCAGTTCGTGGCGCTTCCTTTCGGATTAGCCACTGCTCCAAGGATTTTCACAAAGGTACTAGGGTCCCTTCTAGCTGTGCTAAGACCAAGGGGCATTGCTGTAGTACCTTACTTGGACGACATTCTGATTCAAGCGTCGTCCCTTCCTCAAGCAAAGGCTCACACGGACATTGTCCTGGCCTTTCTCAGATGAACGTGGAAAAGAGTTCTCTATCTCCGTCAACAAGGGTTCCCTTCTTGGGAACAATAATAGACTCCTTAGAAATGAGGATTTTTCTGACAGAGGCCAGAAAGACAAAACTTCTAGACTCTTGTCGGATACTTCATTCTGTTCCTCTTCCTTCCATAGCTCAGTGCATGGAAGTAATCGGGTTGATGGTAGCGGCAATGGACATAGTTCCTTTTGCGCGCATTCATCTAAGACCATTACAACTGTGCATGCTCAGTCAGTGGAATGGGGACTATACAGACTTGTCTCCGAAGATACAAGTAAATCAGAGGACCAGAGACTCACTCCGTTGGTGGCTGTCCCTGGACAACCTTAGTCACAAGGGATGACATTCCGCAGACCAGAGTGGGTCATTGTCACGACCGACGCCAGTCTGATGGGCTGGGGCGCGGTCTGGGGATCCCTGAAAGCTCAGGGTCTTTGGTCTCGGGAAGAATCTCTTCTACCGATAAATACTCTGGAACTGAGAGCGATATTCAATGCTCTCACGGCTTGGCCTCAGCTAGCGAGGGCCAAGTTCATACGGTTTCAATCAGACAACATGACAACTGTTACGTACATCAACCATCAGGGGGGAACAAGGAGTTCCCTAGCGATGGAAGAAGTGACCAGAATCATTCTATGGGCGGAGTCTCACTCCTGCCACCTGTCTGCTATCCACATCCCAGGAGTGGAATATTGGGAAGCGGATTTTCTGAGTCGTCAGACATTGCATCCGGGGGAGTGGGAACTCCATCCGGAAATCTTTGCCCAAGTCACTCAGCTGTGGGGCATTCCAGACATGGATCTGATGGCCTCTCGTCAGAACTTCAAAGTTCCTTGCTACGGGTCCAGATCCAGGGATCCCAAGGCGGCTCTAGTGGATGCACTAGTAGCACCTTGGACCTTCAAACTAGCTTATGTGTTCCCGCCGTTTCCTCTCATCCCCAGGCTGGTAGCCAGGATCAATCAGGAGAGGGCGTCGGTGATCTTGATAGCTCCTGCGTGGCCACGCAGGACTTGGTATGCAGATCTGGTGAATATGTCATCGGCTCCACCTTGGAAGCTACCTTTGAGACGAGACCTGCTTGTTCAGGGTCCGTTCGAACATCCGAATCTGGTTTCACTCCAGCTGACTGCTTGGAGATTGAACGCTTGATCTTATCGAAGCGAGGATTTTCAGATTCTGTTATCGATACTCTTGTCCAGGCCAGAAAGCCTGTAACTAGAAAGATTTACCACAAAATTGGGAAAAAATATATCTGTTGGTGTGAATCTAAAGGATTCCCTTGGGACAAGGTTAAGATTCCTAAGATTCTATCCTTCCTTCAAGAAGGATTGGAAAAAGGATTATCTGCAAGTTCCCTGAAGGGACAGATTTCTGCCTTGTCTGTGTTACTTCACAAAAAGCTGGCAGCTGTGCCAGATGTTCAAGCCTTTGTTCAGGCTCTGGTTAGAATTAAGCCTGTTTACAAACCTTTGACTCCTCCTTGGAGTCTCAATTTAGTTCTTTCAGTTCTTCAGGGGGTTCCGTTTGAACCCTTACATTCCGTTGATATTAAGTTATTATCTTGGAAAGTTTTGTTTTTAGTTGCAATTTCTTCTGCTAGAAGAGTTTCAGAATTATCTGCTCTGCAGTGTTCTCCTCCTTATCTGGTGTTCCATGCAGATAAGGTGGTTTTACGTACTAAACCTGGTTTTCTTCCAAAAGTTGTTTCTAACAAAAACATTAACCAGGAGCTTATCGTACCTTCTCTGTGTCCGAAACCAGTTTCAAAGAAGGAACGTTTGTTGCACAATTTGGATGTTGTTCGCGCTCTAAAATTCTATTTAGATGCTACAAAGGATTTTAGACAAACATCTTCCTTGTTTGTTGTTTATTCCGGTAAAAGGAGAGGTCAAAAAGCAACTTCTACCTCTCTCTCTTTTTGGATTAAAAGCATCATCAGATTGGCTTACGAGACTGCCGGACGGCAGCCTCCCGAAAGAATCACAGCTCATTCCACTAGGGCTGTGGCTTCCACATGGGCCTTCAAGAACGAGGCTTCTGATGATCAGATATGTGGGGCAGCGACTTGGTCTTCACTGCACACTTTTACCAAATTTTCCAAGTTTGATACCTTTGCTTCTTCTGAGGCTATTTTTGGGAGAAAGGTTTTGCAAGCCGTGGTGCCTTCCATTTAGGTGACCTGATTTGCTCCCTCCCTTCATCCGTGTCCTAAAGCTTTGGTATTGGTTCCCACAAGTAAGGATGACGCCGTGGACCGGACACACCTATGTTGGAGAAAACAGAATTTATGTTTACCTGATAAATTGCTTTCTCCAACGGTGTGTCCGGTCCACGGCCCGCCCTGGTTTTTTTTTAATCAGGTCTGATAATTTATTTTCTTTAACTACAGTCACCACGGTACCATATGGTTTCTCCTATGCAAATATTCCTCCTTAACGTCGGTCGAATGACTGGGGTAGGCGGAGCCTAGGAGGGATCATGTGACCAGCTTTGCTGGGCTCTTTGCCATTTCCTGTTGGGGAAGAGAATATCCCACAAGTAAGGATGACGCCGTGGACCGGACACACCGTTGGAGAAAGCAATTTATCAGGTAAACATAAATTCTGTTTTTCTGTGACACTCTAAGCTATGGTTGGGCACTTTTTTAATAAAGTTCTAAATATATGTATTCAAACATTTATTTGCCTTGACTCAGGATGTTCAACATTCCTTATTTTCAGACAGTCAGTTTCATATTTGGGATAATGCATTTGAATCAAATATTTTTCTTACCTTAAAGATTTGACTTTTTTCCCTGTGGGCTGTTAGGCTCGCGGGGGATGAAAATGCTTCATTTTATTGCGTCATTCTTGGCGCGGACTTTTTTGGCGTAAAAAATCTTTCTGTTTCTGGTGTCATACGTGTCGCCGGAAGTTGCGTCATTTTTGACGTTCTTTTGCGCCAAAAAATGTCGGCGTTCCAGACGTGGCATCATTCTTGGCGCCAAAAGCATTTAGGCGCCAAATAATGTGGGCGTTTTATTTGGCGCTAAAAAAATATGGGCGTCGCTTTTATCTCCACATTATTTAAGTCTCATTATTTATTGCTTCTGGTTGCTAGAAGCTTGTTCACTGGCATTTTTTCCCATTCCTGAAACTGTCATTTAAGGAATTTGATCAATTTTGCTTTATATGTTGTTTTTTCTCTTACATATTTCAAGATGTCTCACGTTGCATCTGAGTCAGAAGATACTTCAGGAAAATCGCTGTCTGGTGCTGGAACTACCAAAACTAAGTGTATCTGCTGTAAACTTTTGGTAGCTATTCCTCCAGCTGTTGTTTTTATTAATTGTCATGACAAACTTGTTAATGCAGATATTTCCTTTAGTAATGTACCATTACCTGTTGCAGTTCCATCAACATCTAATGTTCAGAATGTTCCTGATAACATAAGAGATTTTGTTTCTGAATCCATCAAGAAGGCTATGTCTGTTATTCCTCCTTCTAGTAAACATAAAAAATCTTTTAAAACTTCTCTTTATACAGATGAATTTTTAAATGAACATCATCATTCTGATTCTAATGACTCTTCTGGTTCAGAGGATTCTGTCTCAGAGATTGATGCTGATAAATCTTCATATTTATTTAAAATGGAATTTATTCGTTCTTTACTTAAAGAAGTACTAATTGCTTTAGAAATTGAGGATTCTGGTCCTCTTGATACTAAATCTAAACGTTTAGATAAGGTCTTTAAATCTCCTGTGGTTATTCCAGAAGTTTTTCCTGTTCCTGGTGCTATTTCTGAAGTAATTTCCAGAGAATGGAATAATTTGGGTAATTCATTTACTCCTTCTAAACGTTTTAAGCAATTATATCCTGTGCCGTCTGACAGATTAGAATTTTGGGACAAAATCCCTAAAGTTGATGGGGCTATTTCTACCCTTGCTAAACGTACTACTATTCCTACGTCAGATGGTACTTCATTTAAGGATCCTTTAGATAGGAAAATTGAATCCTTTCTAAGAAAAGCTTTTCTGTGTTCAGGTAATCTTCTTAGACCTGCTATATCATTGGCTGATGTTGCTGCAGCTTCAACTTTCTTTCATGTAATTAGCAAGAGTCCATGAGCTAGTGACGTATGGGATATACATTCCTACCAGGAGGGGCAAAGTTTCCCAAACCTCAAAATGCCTATAAATACACCCCTCACCACACCCACAATTCAGTTTTACAAACTTTGCCTCCGATGGAGGTGGTGAAGTAAGTTTGTGCTAGATTCTACGTTGATATGCGATCCGCAGCAAGTTGGAGCCCGGTTTTCCTCTCAGCGTGCAGTGAATGTCAGAGGGATGTGAGGAGAGTATTGCCTATTTGAATGCAGTGATCTCCTTCTACGGGGTCTATTTCATAGGTTCTCTGTTATCGGTCGTAGAGATTCATCTCTTACCTCCCTTTTCAGATCGACGATATACTCTTATATATACCATTACCTCTGCTGATTCTCGTTTCAGTACTGGTTTGGCTTTCTACAAACATGTAGATGAGTGTCCTGGGGTAAGTAAATCTTATTTTCTGTCACACTCTAAGCTATGGTTGGGCACTTTGTTTATAAAGTTCTAAATATATGTATTCAAACATTTATTTGCCTTGACTCAGAATGTTCAACATTCCTTATTTTTCAGACAGTCAGTTTCATATTTGGGATAATGCACTTGAATTAATCATTTTTTTCTTACCTTCAAAAATTTGACTCTTTTTCCCTGTGGGCTGTTAGGCTCGCGGGGGCTGAAAATGCTTCATTTTATTGCGTCATTCTTGGCGCGGACTTTTTTGGCGTAAAAAATTCTTTTCCGTTTCCGGCGTCATACGTGTCGCCGGAAGTTGCGTCATTTTTTGACGTTATTTTGCGCCAAAAATGTCGGCGTTCCGGATGTGGCGTCATTTTTGGCGCCAAAAGCATTTAGGCGCCAAATAATGTGGGCGTCTGATTTGGCGCTAAAAAATATGGGCGTCGCTTTTGTCTCCACATTATTTCAGTCTCATTTTTTCATTGCTTCTGGTTGCTAGAAGCTTGTTCTTTGGCATTTTTTCCCATTCCTGAAACTGTCATTTAAGGAATTTGATCAATTTTGCTTTATATGTTGTTTTTTCTCTTACATATTGCAAGATGTCTCACGTTGCATCTGAGTCAGAAGATACTACAGGAAAATCGCTGTCTAGTGCTGGATCTACCAAAGCTAAGTGTATCTGCTGTAAACTTTTGGTAGCTATTCCTCCGGCTGTTGTTTGTATTAATTGTCATGACAAACTTGTTAATGCAGATAATATTTCCTTTAGTAAAGTACCATTGCCTGTTGCAGTTCCTTCAACATCTAAGGTGCAGAATGTTCCTGATAACATAAGAGATTTTGTTTCTGAATCCATAAAGAAGGCTATGTCTGTTATTTCTCCTTCTAGTAAACGTAAAAAATATTTTAAAACTTCTCTCCCTACAGATGAATTTTTAAATGAACATCATCATTCTGATTCTGATGACTCTTCTGGTTCAGAGGATTCTGTCTCAGAGATTGATGCTGATAAATCTTCATATTTATTTAAAATGGAATTTATTCGTTCTTTACTTAAAGAAGTACTAATTGCTTTAGAAATAGAGGATTCTGGTCCTCTTGATACCAATTCTAAACGTTTATATAAGGTATTTAAATCTCCTGTGGTTATTCCAGAAGTTTTTCCTGTTCCTAATGCTATTTCTGCAGTAATTTCCAAAGAATGGGATAAATTGGGTAATTCATTTACTCCTTCTAAACGTTTTAAGCAATTATATCCGGTGCCGTCTGACAGATTAGAATTTTGGGACAAAATCCCTAAAGTTGATGGGGCTATTTCTACCCTTGCTAAACGTACTACTATTCCTACGTCAGATGGTACTTCGTTTAAGGATCCTTTAGATAGGAAAATTGAATCCTTTCTAAGAAAAGCTTTTCTGTGTTCAGGTAATCTTCTTAGACCTGCTATATCATTGGCTGATGTTGCTGCAGCTTCAACTTTTTGGTTGGAAACTTTTAGCGCAACAAGTAACAGATCATGATTCTCATGATATTATTATTCTTCTTCAGCATGCTAATAATTTTATCTGTGATGCCATTTTTGATATTATCAGAGTTGATGTCAGGTTTATGTCTCTAGCTATTTTAGCTAGAAGAGCTTTATGGCTTAAGACTTGGAATGCTGATATGGCTTCAAAATCAACTCTACTTTCCATTTCTTTCCAGGGTAACAAATTATTTGGTTCTCAGTTGGATTCTATTATCTCAACTGTTACTGGTGGGAAAGGAACTTTTTTACCACAGGATAAAAAATCTAAGGGTAAAAACAGGGCTAATAATCGTTTTCGTTCCTTTCGTTTCAACAAAGAACAAAAGCCTAATCCTTCATCCTCAGGAGCAGTTTCAGTTTGGAAACCATCTCCGGTCTGGAATAAATCCAAGCCTGCTAGAAAGGCAAAGCCTGCTTCTAAGTCCACATGAAGGTGCGGCCCTCATTCCAGCTCAGCTGGTAGGGGGCAGGTTACGTTTTTTCAAAGAAATTTGGATCAATTCTGTTCACAATCTTTGGATTCAGAACATTGTTTCAGAAGGGTACAGAATTGGTTTCAAGATGAGACCTCCTGCAAAGAGATTTTTTCTTTCCCGTGTCCCAGTAAATCCAGTGAAAGCTCAAGCATTTCTGAATTGTTTTTCAGATCTAGAGTTGGCTGGAGTAATTATGCCAGTTCCAGTTCCGGAACAGGGGATGGGGTTTTATTCAAATCTCTTCATTGTACCAAAGAAGGAGAATTCCTTCAGACCAGTTCTGGATCTAAAAATATTGAATCGTTATGTAAGGATACCAACGTTCAAGATGGTAACTGTAAGGACTATCTTGCCTTTTGTTCAACAAGGGCATTATATGTCCACAATAGATTTACAGGATGCATATCTGCATATTCCGATTCATCCAGATCATTATCAGTTCCTGAGATTCTCTTTTCTGGACAAGCATTACCAGTTTGTGGCTCTGCTGTTTGGCCTAGCTACAGCTCCAAGAATTTTTACAAAGGTTCTCGGTGCCCTTCTGTCTGTAATCAGAGAACAGGGTATTGTGGTATTTCCTTATTTGGACGATATCTTGGTACTTGCTCAGTCTTTACATTTAGCAGAATCTCATACGAATCGACTTGTGTTGTTTCTTCAAGATCATGGTTGGAGGATCAATTTACCAAAAAGTTCATTGATTCCTCAGACAAGGGTAACTTTTCTGGGTTTCCAGATAGATTCAGTGTCCATGACTCTGTCTTTAACAGACATGAGATGTCTAAAATTGATTTCAGCTTGTCGAAACCTTCAGTCACAATCATTCCCTTCGGTAGCCTTATGCATGGAAATTCTAGGTCTTATGACTGCTGCATCGGACTCGATCCCCTTTGCTCGTTTTCACATGCGACCTCTTAAGCTCTGTATGCTGAATCAGTGGTGCAAGGATTACACAAAGATATCTTTATTAATATCTTTAAAACCGATTGTTCGACACTCTCTAACGTGGTGGACAGATCACCATCGTTTAATTCAGGGGGCTTCTTTTGTGCTTCCGACCTGGACTGTAATTTCAACAGATGCAAGTCTCACAGGTTGGGGAGCTGTGTGGGGATCTCTGACGGCACAAGTAGTTTGGGAATCTCAGGAGGTGAGATTACCGATCAATATTTTGGAACTCCATGCAATTTTCAGAGCTCTTCAGTTTTGGCCTCTTCTGAAGAGAGAATCGTTCATTTTTTTTCAGACAGACAATGTCACAACTGTGGCATACATCAATCATCAAGGAGGGACTCACAGTCCTCTGGCTATGAAAGAAGTATCTCGAATTTTGGTTTGGGCGGAATCCAGCTCCTGTCTAATCTCTGCGGTTCATATCCCAGGTATAGACAATTGGGAAGCGGATTATCTCAGTCGCCAAACGTTGCATCCGGGCGAATGGTCTCTTCACCCAGAGGTATTTCTTCAGATTGTTCAAATGTGGGAACTTCCAGAAATAGATCTGATGGCGTCTCATCTAAACAAGAAACTTCCCAGGTATCTGTCCAGATCCCGGGATCCTCAGGCGGAAGCAGTGGATGCATTATCACTTCCTTGGAAGTATCATCCTGCTTATATCTTTCCGCCTCTAGTTCTTCTTCCAAGAGTAATCTCCAAGATTCTGAAGGAATGCTCGTTTGTTCTGCTGGTAGCTCCGGCATGGCCTCACAGGTTTTGGTATGCGGATCTTGTCCGGATGGCCTCTTGCCAACCGTGGACTCTTCCGTTAAGACCAGACCTTCTGTCACAAGGTCCTTTTTTCCATCAGGATCTGAAATCCTTAAATTTAAAGGTATGGAGATTGAACGCTTGATTCTTGGTCAAAGAGGTTTCTCTGACTCTGTGATTAATACTATGTTACAGGCTCGTAAATCTGTATCTAGAGAGATATATTATAGAGTCTGGAAGACTTATATTTCTTGGTGTCTTTCTCATCATTTTTCTTGGCATTCTTTTAGAATACCGAGAATTTTACAGTTTCTTCAGGATGGTTTAGATAAGGGTTTGTCCGCAAGTTCCTTGAAAGGTCAAATCTCTGCTCTTTCTGTTCTTTTTCACAGAAAGATTGCTAATCTTCCTGATATTCATTGTTTTGTACAAGCTTTGGTTCGTATAAAACCTGTCATTAAGTCAATTTCTCCTCCTTGGAGTTTGAATTTGGTTCTGGGGGCTCTTCAAGCTCCTCTGTTTGAACCTATGCATTCATTGGACATTAAATTACTTTCTTGGAAAGTTTTGTTCCTTTTGGCGATCTCTTCTGCCAGAAGAGTCTCTGAATTATCTGCTCTTTCTTGTGAGTCTCCTTTTCTGATTTTTCATCAGGATAAGGCGGTGTTGCGAACTTCTTTTGAATTTTTACCTAAGGTTGTGAATTCCAACAACATTAGTAGAGAAATTGTGGTTTCTTCATTATGTCCTAATCCTAAGAATTCTAAGGAGAAATCGTTGCATTCTTTGGATGTTGTTAGAGCTTTGAAATATTATGTTGAAGCAACTAAGTGTTTCCTAAAGACTTCTAGTCTATTTGTTATCTTTTCCGGTTCTAGAAAAGGCCAGAAAGCCTCTGCCATTTCTTTGGCATCTTGGTTGAAATCTTTAATTCATCATGCCTATGTCGAGTCGGGTAAAACTCCGCCTCAAAGGATTACAGCTCATTCTACTAGGTCAGTTTCTACTTCCTGGGCGTTTAGGAATGAAGCTTCGGTTGATCAGATTTGCAAAGCAGCAACTTGGTCCTCTTTGCATACTTTTACTAAATTCTACCATTTTGATGTATTTTCTTCTTCTGAAGCAGTTTTTGGTAGAAAAGTACTTCAGGCAGCGGTTTCAGTTTGAATCTTCTGTTTATGTTTTTCATTAAACTTTATTTTGGGTGTGGATTATTTTCAGCAGGAATTGGCTGTCTTTATTTTATCCCTCCCTCTCTAGTGACTCTTGCGTGGAAAGATCCACATCTTGGGTAGTCATTATCCCATACGTCACTAGCTCATGGACTCTTGCTAATTACATGAAAGAAAACATAATTTATGTAAGAACTTACCTGATAAATTCATTTCTTTCATATTAGCAAGAGTCCATGAGGCCCGCCCTTTTTTGTGGTGGTTATGATTTTTTTGTATAAAGCACAATTATTCCAATTCCTTATTTTATATGCTTTCGCACTTTTTTCTTATCACCCCACTTCTTGGCTATTCGTTAAACTGAATTGTGGGTGTGGTGAGGGGTGTATTTATAGGCATTTTAAGGTTTGGGAAACTTTGCCCCTCCTGGTAGGAATGTATATCCCATACGTCACTAGCTCATGGACTCTTGCTAATATGAAAGAAATGAATTTATCAGGTAAGTTCTTACATAAATTATGTTTTTTGAATGTCCAATACTCTGAAATAGCCACAGATGCCATTTTAGATGTAAATAGGTATATATGGTCCACAATCACTCATTAAACCTAAATTCACTTCTATTGTATAGTCCCTTGGTAGAGAGCAAGACAAACATTTACACGTATTTAATAGAGACATTTGGGCAAGAAAGATCTAATTGTCCTTCTAAGGTTAGCTACTCTCTGTTGTCTAGAAAGTTGTCTTGGCAAGTATCCCTTTTACTTTCTGTGACTTGTGTTTGGCTGTGACTGGCTATTATATTTTCTTGGAAAATCTGACATCTATCATTGCTTTTATCTGCATTGTGTCTCTCTCTATGGGGTTGAATACAATCTTTCAGAAATTCTTGACATTTATTTATTTTAAGAAAGGGTCACAATATTTCAGAGTCAAACACAGCCAATTTTGATAACTTCCATGATATTTGATCTCCATTTCGTCTCAACAGCATCTTTCCGGTTCTGAGCATGTGCAGATCAGGAGCCTGTGTGTTACTGATCGATCTGTGGGTGTTAAACATTTATTAATGCCTTTGACTGTTGAATTTGATGTGTTAATTTTGTTGTCCATATTTAGTCAATACCTTGTGGTCAGGTGGATTGTGATTGCCACAGTCTATGCTGTCCAGGCATCATATGAACATCTCAGTAACAAAGAAAGCGGGTCTCAGGCATAGAAGTAGTTTGTGAAAAAAAGCACATTAATTGCTGGCATCACTTGGGAGAGATTACAGTACATAAAAACAAGCTACATGTAGCAGGGAATGGTCAGACGCGTTTCGGCTCACGCCTTCATCCGTGACCTGTGAATTATACAATGCTGGACATATAAATACCCTCAGTGAAAAGCTGATTGGACAATTTACATAATGAATAATTGATTGAGGAGATCATAGTGACCGCCCCTGTGAATGCTTTAACCCTTCACTCTAAAGGAAAAAGGAAAAAAGAAAAAGAAAAAACACACATTGTTCAAAATATGAAAGAATGCCCCTATGCATATCAATGTTACACATCTTTTTCCCCATACAAGGTTTTACATTTTATGTTTATTTATATTCAACTTTACTGAGTGAGAGTGCAAATAGAAATCTGGGGGAGGCCCTTATCAGTTACTAATGAATTATATATTTGCCATTTTTATCGCAGTCTCCATCCATACCAGATATTGATATTATATTTAAGCCTAACAGGTTAACGTATGGTATAGGTCGAAGCTTGCAACACTGGCAAAACATCCACCCAGAAAACTATAACAAACATAATTGCTCTATCACTGAGAATAGCTGAACACAAATTTGCTCGCCTAATATTAAGATGATATGAGAAAAATTGTGTCTATTCTACAAATAATATGGGACAATCTAATAAAAGTTGATGAAACATATAAGAGCATCACATAGAGCCCAGAAAGGAGGGGGAATGAAATTATCTGGGTTAGTAACTTATCAGAGAGATGTCACATAAATAAAACTAAGTTTGTAGTGAATATTCCCTCTTGTTGTTATAACCATTGTGCTGAAGAATAAACCTAATTTCTAATAACCCCAAGGGGTGTATATAAGAATTTGCCCATATGTTTCATCAAACCTAACTGTATGTTGTTTCTAAATCAATTAATATTGAATGAGTTACCTATTTCCAGACATTAATTATGTCTGAATCGATATTGAAACCCAAAGGTGCCCTTGTTCTCAGGGTGAAAATCCAAAAGGCTTCTCTTTTGGAAAGGATCTCATCCACATTACCCCCTCTTACAGGACGGCGAATTAACTCAATCACCAGCCATCTGAATGAGTCCACCTTACAATCATGTTCGACAATAAAATGCTCTGCCAATGCTGAACATGGATTGACATTGGAGATATCATTGAGATGTTCCCTAATCCTTTCTCGGACTTCCCTGGTGGTCATACCTACATATTGTAGGTTACAAGATGTGCACTTGATCATGTAGACAACATACTTATTTCTACAATTGGAGAAATGATCCACATTATATATCCGTTGAGTAACGCACGATTGAAATTGCTTCGTAACCATCGCTTGGCCACATGCTTTGCAGCTTGATTTGCCACACTTGAAGTGACCTTTAGTGGTTAACCAACTGTCTTTTTTAGCATAACCACGAATCATACTGGGAGACAAGTGGTTGCCTAAGGTTTGATTTCGTCTTCAGACGAAACGAAAACCTTTTTTGACAATAGGGTTCAAAGATGCATCACCCATTAATATGGGTAAATTCTTCTTTACAATTTTAATAATGGCATCATATTGTCTACTGTATCGTGTGCTAAAATTTATTTTATCATCTTGTGCAACAATTTTTTCTGACCTATACCTAGGTTTGTCCTTTAGGAGAGATGACCTGTCCATAGCTTCCACTTGAGCTGCTGCTTTCTCTATAATAGAGACTTCGTATCCTCGTTCAATAAATTTTTGTCTTAATGCAACACCCTCTAATAAGAAGGTCTGTTCGCTAGAACAATTGCGTTTTAATCTTATGTATTCGCCTTTTATCATACCAAAGCCTGTGCACCTAGGATGCAAACTCTTCATATGAACATCCATTATTATATTTTCCCAAAACAAATGTTATTATTATTTTGATTGTTTAGATTTAAAAGCCGACAAACACCCAATAAACAAGTTCAACAGAATTGGAATTGACCCCTATGTGTCTAACACTGTATTTTAATGTCCTGAATCATATATTGATTTAGAAGAACTTATTATATTTTGGGATCTGAAGATTACCCTAAATTTTTGTTTCATTGGAGGGATATACTTAGTGTATTTTTGAAAGTTCTGTTATAAAAAATCAATAAAAAATCAATACAATTATACAAAAATAAATAAAATCCACAATTGTGTATTTAAGACTTAAATTGTAACTTTTTTTTTTTTTTGCAATACACTAGCAAAAATGCTTGTAACATAATCTACAGATGTCAGTCATAACTTTTACTGTGCACAAGGCACACAGATCAGACATCCATATGTCCTCTACACTTGCAAATACAAGTAGATGGAGAAATACTTATATTCAGAATTGAAATGCACTATCAGATGATTCAGATAGAACAAGCAATTTTAAGGGCTCATTATTTTGGTGACCAAAAATGATCTATTACTGGAGAGAAAAATAAGTTAATTTTTTTAACTTGTATTGAGAAAAGAATGCCAGGTGACCATGTCTACATGGAACAAAGATTGAAATGTTATACAAAGGATAATCCGTTGTGAGGCAGAACAATCAGTAAATGTATGGTAACATAGTTTGTAGAAAAGTCCAAATTGTTTTTATAACATTGTTATTTTATAGCAGGATCCCTGGCTGGTCCGGTTGAGTTATCACAATATTATTTGTGTTTTCTATTTACAAGTTTTCAGCTAAGCATCTGTAGAGGACTTGTGGGTCCATGAGGTAAATAGGATTGGGTTCAGTCCTTATTATCTTTCACTCTGGTTGACTGGGTCAGTGGAGTTCCACTGCGTCTCTCTCTGTTGTTTCTGATAATTTTTGGACCTAGATCATTCCTTCCCACGTGGTTGGATGGTTGGAGGGCTTTGTTCCTCCTTTCTGCTGGTTTAGGTGGTTTTGCCTTCAGAGGTTCTAGGACTTGTTCCTTTAGTTGTTCTCTTTTTCATTGGGAACTTTTGGACTTGTCCATTTTTCTCCTTGTGGGTTTGGTCACCTTATGAGGACCTGCTTCCTTCGGGAGACTTTTTGTCCCCTTTTAGGGACATTAGGCCGAGTGGCTTCTCCTGGGCTCCGCTTAGGGGTTCTTTCCTGGGGTTGGGGATGTTCTGCTTCTTTTTCCTTGGCTGTTGTCCTCTGATTTTGTATCTGAGGTGATGGGAGACTAGCCGTTGCTCTGTTCTGGGGACTTTGTCCTCAATGTATCCCCTTAATCTTGATAGTAGTGGTGTTGTTTGGACGCCTGTTAGGCTCTAGAGTCTTATACGACTTTGTGATGCCTTTACTCTTTTGGAGTGTTGGACTCCTGCAAGGGGTGGTCTCTTCCCTTTGGGTAGGGAGTTGCAAGGGACTCTTGTTCTCACTATCCGGGATATTCTAGATATTTCTCTGTGAGTCTGTTTTTTATATCAGACGAGGTACTTAAGTTCCTGGGATATTGTTTATTTTCAGCAATTGTAAGGCTCGGGCCTATCTTTGTTCTGAGTTTTCCGGTTAATTGAGTGTTTACCTCAACTTTTTTACTTAATGGGTCCTGCTGTGGGATGCTACCGGACCTTTCTGATCCTAGGATTGGTTTGGAATGCTCCAGGGAACTTAGGCTATGGCCTTTTGTTCTGGCGGGTTGATCTGTTTTTAACCGGGCTAGGTTTTATGAGCGCCAATGCTGCTTGGAGCTTGTCTTGTCTTGAATGATACGGTTTCCCTTAGGACAGTCAGCTGATGTAACCTGACAGTTGGCTTAGCTGCCTAGCAAGTGGAAGGTTTCAGGTGAACAGCTGCAGCTATTGCACCTTGAATGTGTACTAGCAGGCTGTTTTTTTAACGGATTCCTCAGTGTTCATCAGGACGTGGCCTTGATTTTCTTTCGGTTCAGCCTATGACTTCATGTCCTATGGGCAGGTACTCTATCCTTATCGATGCTCTCCTTTTTCGGGGGGGCTTGTTATCTTCCTTACAGAGGTATGGTTCCTATTTTTTTGGGGCCTCTTCTGTTTTATCTTGTTCTGTAACCAGTCTGCTCTCTAAATGGTTCTGTTCCCTCTGGGGAGCTGCTGGCTCCGCGTTTTGACTGTCTTTGGGTGGTTTTGCTGGATCTCCTTGGGTCTACGCCTTGTTCGACTGTCTATGAAAGAGTGTTTTGGGTTGTCACCCGAGCTAGGTTGGAGTGGCTTGGTCCATTCTTCCGCCCTTTTTAGAGGGTTGGTGTTGGGGTTCCTTTTGTTCCCCTGCTTTTCAGATCTGCCATCGCTTGGGCTGGTCCGGCTGGGTGTAGGATCTGGAATCTATTGCTCATACTCTGGTCTTGGAGGTGCGAGAGGGCCTCTTTGAGGTTCTGTACTTTTCCTTGTGACCTGTGAGTAGGTTTGAAGGTGTTGGATTGCCTATGGGCCCTCTGTTTTACAGATTTCGCAACCTGATATCTTCTTCTGCCACTCTTTCCTACCTGGAAAGTATTTTCTTTCTGTGTCATCTTCATGATGGCAGCGTGTCCTTGTCTCAGGTGCTTTTCTTTGGGTTTGCTACACGTATTTGTTTTTGATTGCTCAGTATTCTGAGTTTTGACGATTTGAGGACTCCATCTTCAGCTGTCTTTTTTTGGTGCTGTTGCATGATGTTCGGGAGCTTTTATTCTCTTCTGATGCCTGGTCCTAGTCTGGTCTGGGCGTTGCCTCCCCTTGTTTATCAGGACCCATTTGGGTAATTGTGGGCTTGACTGGACTTTTAGGGTTTTTCCTTATGGGGTTTGACTGTAACCTTTTGGGAATCCTTGTGGTTTCTTCCTTGTCCTCTCCCTTTTGAGGGTTTTGACTGTTACTGCTTTTCGCTAGTAAGTGGTGTGTGTTTGTGAACCGACTGCTAGGCACAGGAGCTCCTGGAGGGGTGTTGGCTCAGTGAGTCTGCTTTTTGCGGTCTCTAGTTAGGCTTCCGGATTTTCTGAGGATCAGTGTCCTTGGGGCCCTTTTCCTTTTTTTCAAATGTTCTCTTGGCTTCGTACAAAGTGGAATTTTTTGTGGGTTGTGGTTTTCAGGCCTGGTGCCCTCAGAATGGGCCGCCTTTTGTACCCTCCCGTTTTTAGCATTCAGTGTCCTCTATGGCTTGGGTATTGTTTTCCCAAAAGTAATGAATGCAGCTGTGGACTCTTTCCATTTATAAAGAAAAACATAAATTATGCTTGCCTGAGTCCACAGCTTCCTGCCCATATTTCTTTCTGTGGGGTGTCTGTTATTTTTATTCTTCTGGCACCTTTCACCCTGGTATTTCTTCTACTGTTCCTTGTTCCTCGGCAGAATGACTGGGGGATAAGGTAAGTGGGAGGAGTATTTAAGCCTTTGGCTGGGGTGTCTTTGCCCCTCCTGGTGGCCAGGTTCTGAATTCCCAAAAGTAATGAATGCAGCTGTGGACTCTTTCCGTCTGAAGAAAAGAAAATGATCAGGTATGCATAATTTATGTTTTTAAAAGTTTAAAATTTACTCCTGTTATCGAAATTATTTTATTCATAATAGCAGCACGCTTGTGTGTGAAGAACTACAGTGTATGGTAGCAGTTTTGCAAGAATGCTTTCTAACATAATCTAATGCCATATAGTGCTGTAGATGTGTGCATACTCCTAAACCTACCGTCCTGCTTTTAAAAAAATAATAAAAGTAAGTTGGAAAATTTTTCAATGGTACACAATATCTGAAACATGAATTTATTTATTTTTTCATGTCCCTTTTTATGACACCTGTAAATCCCCAGTACAATTAAATGAGCCAAGCCTCTTCTGAAATACGGATTCCACACCCACCTTCTTTCATATGATTGTCCAGGTTAAAACAGCTTGCATATAATATAGGGATAGAGATTCTCTACTGGAACCCAGGAGACCCTTTATATAGTAAATTGGTCTCAAACTCATCCAAATTTCACTTGCCATACATGTCACATTGGGGTTTCCAAATATGGAAGATAATAGGGATGGAATCAATTTTTTTTTAATGAGAACCTAGAACATCTTTTAATACAACATACAGTATTTTAAAGCCTGGCCTCCCTGATGAAAGTGACTTATATAAGATCATGTAAACCAGTGTTTCTCAACCACGGTCCACAAGTACCCCCAACAGGCCAGATTTATCATTATAGTTGAACCAGTGCACAGGTGAAATAATCAGCTGATCGGTAGCCATAGTTACCTGCTCTCACCCATCAGCTGATTATTTAACCTGTGCTCTGATTCAACTATAATGAAAACCTGGCCTGTTGGGGGTGCTTGAGGAGCACAGTTGAGAAACAATGATGTAAACCACTGCTAGGAGAGGTATATCTGATTGTTCTACTATACAATTGGTTTTCAGGAAACCCCAGAAATAACTATTCAGTTCTTGGAATCATCAATAGCCAGCTTTTTGGAAGTCTATTCTCCTGCACCAGTGTTTTCTTTCTCTGTTCTAGAAAGATAACGGTCTGCTCATAATTCCTGTGGTTCTTCTGCCTTTAGCTTGCTTGTAAATCATCTTCAATTTTTTTTCCTATGTATACATTTATACAGCTTTACAGTGTTTAAATTATGCCAAATATAGCTGTAAAAAAATCAATTTGATCATATAAAAACCCAATGCAATATACAATTTGCATCCTGCTTTTGTAAAAAGCTTTGAAGCAGAATTGAATGCTAATCCATGCAGACTTTAGGCATTTATGTTAATTTATAAATCAACCTAAATATGAACATTGTGTATGCATTCTGCTTCATATGCTTTTCTGTGTAAATGCCTGCATGTTTTCATTTATTGTCAAAAGGTAACCTATGGTTTCTTTTTATTAGTAGAGCAAACACAGTACCTGCTTTATTTCTGTTTACATTTGAATAAAACGCCACGGGAAAATTCTCTATTATGTCTAGTGTTGAGATATGTTTGAAAATAAATTCACTAGGATGTGGAATACACTTGTTTACTGGTTTGATAATATTCCTTTTCGCTTCCCGAGCCTGAATATCTGCAGAGCATGGAGTTTGTAATGTTTTGATGCACAGAATATGACAGAAATTGTGTTGGTGAGTTTTAAGCTACCAGGTACTTGTTGGGGTAGGTAAATTAGGAACTGGGCTCGAAGACACTGCCTGTTTTTTTACAGCCCACAAACAAAGAATGTTTAAAAAAAAAAAAAAAAAAAAAAAAAAATCAATAGTATTTCATGATGTGAATATTGTATGAAATTCAAATTTTAATGTCCATAAATAAAGTATTATTGAAACACAGCCACTATCATTATTTTATCTATTGTCTCTGGTTGCTTTCTAGTTACAACAGCAGATTTGGTTAATTACGACGTATGTGACGCATGTGTTACTTTGCACTGCTGCATGGTGCGCTTAAATATACATTTACACGATATTACCAACCCAATTTCTTTGAGGGACTGCAAAGCCGATCAAGCACAAAATCCTGTTGTAATACCAGGTATTCCAAATTATTAAATAACGGAATGCACATAAGCATCTAATGACTTGTAATTCGGACGCAATGAGCAGGCTACTACTTCGTTTGCGCTGTCCATAACAAAAAACTGTATAAGATGCGTTAAATGACTTTGGTTAACCATTTTAACCAACAGCTTTTAATACCGGATGTATACTACAGATTGCACGAAATCGAGCATACCACAACACTCCATGCATTAGAGGAATAGTCTTGTCAAAATTTAACTTTCTTGATTCAGATAGAGTATGCAATTTTAAGCAACTTTCTAATTTAATCCTATTATTATTTTTTCTTCGTTCTCTTGGTATCTTTATTTGAATGTAAATTTAAGGGGATAGGAAAGTCAAAATTAAGCTTGCATGATTTAGATAGATTATGTAATTTTAAAACACTTTTAAATTCACTTCTATTTTCAAATGTGCTTTGTTCTCTTATCCCTTGTCGAAAAATAATACGCACATATCCTACACTAGTGGGAGCTGCTGCTAATTGGTGCCTGCACACATTTGTCTCTTTTGATTGGCTGACTAGAGGTGTTAATCTGCCAGTAGGGAATTGCTGTTCCTTCAGCAAAGGATAACAAGAGAATAAAGCAAATTTGATAATGGAAGTAAATGGGAAAGTTGTTTAAAATTGTATGTTCTATCCAAATCATGAATTTATTTTTTGGTGTTTCCTGTCCCTTTAAGAGCTGGCCCATTTTTGGTTCAGCACCTGGGTAGCGCTTGCTGATTGGTGGGTACATTTAGACAACAATCAGAAAGTGCTACCAGGTGTTGAACCAAAAAGGGCCGGCTCTTATGCCTACATTACTACTTTTTCAAATAAAGATACCCGGAGAACAAAGACATTTTTAAAATAGGAGTAAATTAGAAAGTTGCTTAAAATTTCATGCTTTATGTGAATTGTGGAAATTTAATTTTGACTAGACTATCCCTTTAACAATTGTGCTCACTTGTAATCTAGGCCAAAATGTATTATAATGCTTAGTAAAACATCTTTGCAATGTATGTTGTTTTTTTTTTTTTTGTTGTTGTTTTTTTTATTATTTATTTTATTATTTTGCATGCTTTTCCTGTAAATTAACTCTGAAATGTATGGTTTTCCCCACTGCCTCAAGTGCCTGGAGTGCATCATGCACTTTGACCCTGCAACATTTTATTGCCTAATTATGTAGTGATTGCTTGATCTGTGTAGGTGCCAAATTTTATTTCTATTCTTAACAAAGCAGATAAGATAAGCACAATCAAAGCTCATCAATGGGAACTGAAAACTCATTTAAATTTTGCTAACCTTTAGTTGTATGAAGGTATTTTGCAGTGCAGTGCTGCTTAAAGGGACAGCAAACATACAGAATAATGTTATATAATTCTGCACATAGCGCAGAATTATATAACATTATTTTACCGGTAACTTCATAAATTACAAGTATTGCTGTTTTTTTGTAGTCTAAAGTTGGACTCCTCTCTAGGACCTACTGAGCAGGTCTTGGATTTTCAAAGTGCTGTTCGCGGGAGTGCTGGCTAGTCACAGCACGCCCGATCGTGCTATTGGACTGAATGTAGCTCGCTCCCGCTCTGATCTGGTAGCGGGAGCAAACTACATTCAGTCCAATGGCGCGATCGGGCGTGCTGTGACTAGCCAGCATGCCCGCGAAGTTACCGCTAAAATAATGTTATATAATGTGCACTATTTGCAGAATTATATAACACTATTCTGTTCGTTTATTGTCCCTTTTAACTATATAATTTTCATTAGAAAACAAATAGCTCTTCCTCTTTAAATTAGTTGAACAGCCTACTTTATAGTTTTAACTGACAGTCCATATCCCTTATTTTCACCAAAACGTTATTTTTTCCAGCTAATGAGGATCTGCACCACAGAATTTTGCCCATTGTTTTGAAAGGTTGCAGAACTCCTATTGTAACACATGAGAAAACTAAAGTAATGTTTGCAAAGACACGCTCATGCTTTTAAGCTTCAGATATTCTTACTTTTCATGCCAAGAAAATTCAGATATTTGAATCATGAACATTTTAAATTCAGAATTGAGTTTTAAACCAAATGTACCTGTACAGCGGTTTTGTTTGCGGATTAGTTTGATCACAGTACCCTAGCAATGCATTACAGAAATAATGAATTCTATATCCAAACAGGTTTAGAATATGGTATAAATTTACAGAGTTTATATAGAAAGACAATACTCTGAAGAATATACATACAGGCAAAGTTCATATAGTGAGACAATACTCATATACATGGCAAGAACAGACATACAGGCAAAGTTCATATAGCTAGCAAACATCATGTGATAAGTAGATAATCCAGGATTGTAAATATTTATATTTTGCACCTTGCCCTTTAAAGGGGCAGTCAACACCAGAATTATTATTGTTTTAAAAGATAGATAATCCCTTAATTACCCATTCCTTCTTTTTGCATAACCAACACAGTTATAATAATACACATTTTACCTTGTATCTAAGCCTCTGCAGTCTGCCCCCTTATTTCAGTTCTTTTGACAGACTTGAATTTTAGCCAATCAGTGCTCACTCCTCGGTAAATTCACGTGCACGAGCTCAATGTTATCTATATGAAACACATGAACTAACGCCCTCTAGTGGGGAAAAACTGTCAGATACAGAGGCGGTTTTCAAGGTCTAAGAAATTAGCACATAAACCTCCTAGGTTTGGCTTTCAACTAAGAATACTAAGAGAACAAAGCAAAATTGGTGATAAAAGTAAATTGGAAAGTTTTTTTAAAATTACATGCCCTATTTAAATCATGAAAGTTTTTTTTGGACTTGACTGTCCCTTTAAAGATCTGTCAACAAGGGTAGAAAAACATTATAATTCAAACATTTTTCTACAGTATTTCAGTAGATTAAAGGGACATGAAAGCCACATTTATCCTTTTCATGATTCAGATTTCTAATTTATCATTCATCATCATCATCATCATTCTATCAATCATCATCATCATTCTATCAATCATCATTCTATCAATCATTCTATCAATCATTCTATCAATCATTCTATCAATCATTCAATCAATCATTCATTCTATCAATCAATCATTCATTCTATCAATCATTCATTCATATCATTCATTCATTCATTCATTCATTCATATCATTCATTCATATCAATCATTCATTCATCATCAATCATTCATCATCACATTTTCTTTGTTCTCTTGGTGTCTGTAGTTGAAAAGCAAGGAGGTAAGCTCAGGAGTGTGCACGTGTCTGGAGCACTATGGCAGCAGTTTTGCAAGAATGTTATCCATTTACAAGAGCACTAGATAGCAGTGCTGTTTCCTGTGATGCAGTGCTCTAGCCACCTACCTAGGTATCTCTTCAACAATTAATGCCATGGGAACTAAGCAAATGAAATAACAGAAGTACATTGGTAACTTTTCTGCTGATATGTTAAAGGGATAAGCAATTCAAAACTTTTCTTTTGTGATTCAGAGTCTGAATGTTAACACCTTGTTTGTCACAATCATTTTTCAGTGGTCAAACACCAACCACCGCTTTCCTTGTTTGGAGGAGCCAATCTGAACTTGACTCTGAAGATGACAGAACATGCCACTATCATTGTGTTAACAAAAGTCTCCATTATTTGGCTTCAACAGAAAAGAAAAATTGAAAATTAGGGATAGATATGTTGTTGGTTCGGCCCCTCAAGCCTGATGTGTATTTTTTTTAAGTTTTCTGGACTGAAAATACACAGTTTCCATAATTATATTACTAGAAAAGCGACAAAATAAATAATGAAAGTATGTAGCAAAGTTGTTTTAAATTGCATGTTATATTGTAATCTCAACTAGTGTAAAGGGTTAAAATAAGAGGCTATGATGAAACGGCTCATTGATGATCTGAGAAACTATTTGCATGCTATTTTGTAACTTGATTTTATTAAAAGTTGTTATTTATCCAGTTACAGTTGTGTAAGATAGGCTGCTCTGTTGTACACTGGTGAGTCCAGGTGATAACCAAGCTTGCCTTGTTTGCACTGTTCATCATATAGTGCCAACTTAATGTGTGAGTTACCTATTTGGGATTTTTTACACTGCTGTTATACATCTGCCACACAGTCTGCACTATGAGGCGCCCTTTATGCTTTTGATTTTAATATCCCTTTAAACCTTCTAATTACTCATTCTAGAGAATGTCTTGGAGGTCAGGTAGTTCCTGTACCATCATTGATTGAACTGCTACAGGAGTTCCAAGTTTAATATACCAATAATGATACAGTATCTTTAAAATAAAGTGAAGCTGTCAATTTATTGACACACATATTTCTATTTAAGTCATTTGAAGGATAATCTAAGGTTTAGTTCATTGATTTTCTGCAAGTACGATTGGACAAACTTGGTGGGTACATTGAATTTATATCCAGTCTTGTTTCAATCTCCAGTAATGAAGGGGGACAAGCAAATCAGATGATGAGGATATTTATGTCTAAGTTAAAATGTGGTCTGAAACGATTATTCTTCTGAGCTTAAAGGGACACTATACCCAAACATTTTCTTTCATGATTAAGGTAGAGAATACAATTTTAAACAACATTCCAATTTACTTCTATTACCTAATTTGCTTCATTCTTTAGATATACTTTAATGAAGAAATAGCAATGCACATGATGAACCAATCACAGGAGGCATCTATGTGCAGCTACCAATCAGCAGCTACTAAGCATATCTAGATATGCTTTTCAGCAAAGAATATCACGAGAATGAAGCAAAATAGATAATAGAAGTAAATTAGAAAGTTGTTTATAATTGTATGCTCTTTCTAAATCATGAAAGAAAAAATGTGGGTTTCGTGTCCCTTTAAGAAGGAAGAACCTATCATCTCGATTAACTCAAATGGTTATTCTCCTGAGCATAAGTAGGAAGAACCTATAATCTAATGAGCATTAGTAGTAAGTACCTATCATCTAATAAGCATTGGTAGGAAATATCTATAAGCCAACGAGCATCAGCAGAAAGTACCTACAAAGCAATGATAGTGTTGTATTATCAATTTAAATGTAATCAGATATTACTTTACATTTTTTTCAGGCAAATAAAAAAAAAAAAAATCAACATGTTTTAAACACTGATTTTTCATGTGGATGATAGAAAATGTCTTAGTACAATTGGCTACATTCATAAACGCTCATAAGGTTGCTGATTGTAAAGGCAAGATCATGTTTAAGCCTTGCATTACTGATCTTTCTGAGCGTATCATGAGCATTTCTGCCATCTGTTATCTATACTTGCCCAATACATGAAATCTCTTGCACATGAAACAAACTTATTGCTAAGTGCTTAAAACAATTATAACCACAAAAACACAAAGAAACACACTTAAAAATGAAGAGTAGAATATCCCCATGTTTGTTACTAAAAATTTGTTTTACTGAATAGAATGAGAGGCGTCTCAGAAACCTCACAGAGTGTATAAGGTGCTGACTGTAGGAGCTCGGTGGGAATGGTCCAGATTTGTTTCTTTAAATCTTGAAAATTCATAAAGACCATATTGCCCCAGTGTAGCATATCGCCTCATGACCTGACCTGACAAGGTTGACTCATTTTCTTTCACTTTTTTCAAAGTTTTCTTTTTTTGTTATGTTATAGAGCACTGTTTTATTAAGAATGTATTTTTTTTTACCATTTTAATGGGTTTCCTAGGGGTTTGAATGATGCTGGTATCCTTTCAAGTTAGAAGACTTCTAAGTGGCAACAAGTATCTTTTGATAACATTTGTTTAAAATAGGGCTTATCTTTCTGTAATGAAGAGTTGTGTCATTGCAGTGAGTATTTTTGCACAAGATATAAGTTCAGATGTATTTTATAGATTCTGTGCCAGTGTCTCTTAAAGTTTAAGACAGCAAGAGTTTTATTGTAAACGTTGTAAAACTTGGATTGTCTTTACTTTAAAACAGAAATGCTTTGCACACCCAAGTTAGTGAGAGAAACCGTTTGTTTGCAATGCAGGAGGAAATCCAGACTGCAGGACTGAGGTCACAATTCAGGCTTAAAAATGATTTCAATTTTAAATATAATCATTTTTGTAATATATCTCCATTAGCAAAAATGCTTCTTTTTAAAATTTAAATTACTTAAGTGGCCCTTTAAGTTGTTTTTTACTGTTACTGTTTTATTGTTAATCCACCTTTCCTGAATCCTGCCGCTACTGTATCTGCTGCACCTCTCTGTGAGTCTCTTCACTGGCTCCCCATTCACAGCAGAATAACATTTTAAATTCTCACCCTGACCTACAAAGCCCTTAACACTGTCCCCCACTACCTATCCTCACAAATCAACAAATATACTTCAGCCCTTCCACTAAGCTCCACAATGACCTACTCCTTGCATCTTCTACAATCACCTCCTCCCATGCTAGACTGCAGGACTTATCTTGTGCAAGACCAACACACTGAAACACACTTCCTTGTGCTGTCAAACTTTCCCCTAATCTGCCTTCTTTTAAATGCTCCCTAAAGACATTTTTATTCAGGGGAGCCTACCACCCAACTCGTAACAAATGAATTCCACTTACCTAATAGTTGTTCTCATCCAACTCTGTTTTAACATCAGTCTCACACAGTCCTCAGTTTCTCATCAACCTACCCTTCTAGATTGTAAGTTCCCACAACGTGAATAGGGCCCTAAATTCTTCATGGATTTTCTCTGTCAAATGTTGTGTTGTTTCTTACAAGTATTGTATAATTTGTTTACTTATATCAATTCTTCTCATGAACAGGCATTTATAAATTGGTGATTTATAAATAAATTATAAATAAAGTATACTAATATTAATAATAATAATACTATTATATTTGGATCCATTACAAATATCCTTTCTGCATTTTAGTAACTTGATATACATTTATATTTGTTTCCATTTTGCAATCATAACAGCAAATCCATTAGTTTTTTGCAGTGTGTAACCTCTGCTTTAGTTTCATCTGGCTTGGTATTCATTTCATTTTAATTAGCTTCATTATTTTTTATTTTTTTTAAGGCAAGATGTTTGGTTTATCTTCTCTGTTGAGTAGTCTAATTGTATCTTTCTTGCCTTAAGTATTATCTCGTTAACTTTATAAGCCATCTTTTCCACGCCATCTACAGAATTAATTTCCTGCCTATGCACTGATTTTATGTCTTTATTGTAACCCCCAAACTTTTCTATTAGAAATTTTATAGTTCTACTGTTCATTTCTTTTTTCTCTCGTTACAACAGTTTAATGGCATTATAAAAATGATGACCTGATTTTCAAAAAATAATTCAAGTAAAAAAAAAAAAAAGCCAATATATTATAAAAACAATGATGATTTTTCTGAAAACACTCCCAAAAATGTGTACTACACTTTGTTAGTCTAAAAGACTTGCAGCATATGGCATAAAGGGATATATATTGCTTGGTTTATATCATACATATATATATTAAAATAAGTGTTTGTTATTCATTTTTATTTCCTTACAAGGACTTTTCTCAGTTTTTAGTAATCTTAAGAATATTTATTGTTTCATAACAAACCAACTAAAGATTGTCAGAGCAGCCAAACCTTACTGTCAGATAATTTCACACACTACTTGGAATCTCATCTCTAGATAACAATACTGATGTGTTTTCTTACCATGAAAGTAGCTGCAATAGACATGGAAATCAAAACTAAACTTTCATCATTCAGAGAGAAAACAAATTTAAAATGTTACCCTTAATACTTCAATAGGCAAGGAATTGACACAATTTTTCTTTCATCATTCAGATAGAGTGTAAAATAAATAAAAAAAAACTTTACAATTTATTTCTGTTATCAAATTAATTTTGTTCTTTTGGTATCCTTTGTTGAAAAAGCAGGTAGGTAGGCTCTGGAAAGTGCATGTATCTGAAACACTGTTATCAATTTTTCAAGAATACTTGTAAGAATGCTATAAATTTGCAAGAGCACTAGATGGCGGCTATGTTTGCTGTCAGGCATACTATCTACCTAGAATACCATGATAAAGAATAAACTTGACAATAGAAGTTAGTTGGAAGCTTGCTCTGTCTAAATTCTAAAAGAAAAATGTAATGCTCTTTTAACGCCTTTCCCTGGGAGCATACTCAGGTAGCCGCAAGAGTGTGCGTGTGTGAAGAAAACTACATTGCAGTAACAATGTTATGCATGTGCGCAATAAGTGCACACTTAGCGTACCTCAGTATCCTTTCATGTAAAGGAACGAAGACTCAACAAAGGATTTTGGCCCTGATGTTAAAAGTATTGTCAGACCCATGAGAAATTGCCTTTTTTGGCCTCACCAATCTCGCAATCTGTGAGTCTGTTGATATTTTAAATGAAATTGAACTGACCCTCTCTGTTCTGGCGAGTGGCGATGTGTCTTTTATAGTAAATAATAGGGATCGCAGTTCAGCAAAAGTCTGCCGACACCGCCAGTTATCTTGGATCTCGCCGGGGATGGGGGGAAGCTGTATTAAAAGTAAGTTTATACAACATAGACTGCCCATTCATTCACTAAAACCAATAACTGTTTCTGTGTAGTAACACTTGAAATAATGCATATGTAAATTAAAGGGGCATGTAACCCAAAATGTGTCCTTCCGATAGAGCATGCAATTTTAAACGTTCTAATTTACTTCTATTATCAAAATTTTCTTTGCTCTCTTGGTACCTTTAGTTGAAACGCAGGGACGCCTGCTCAGTATCTTGCATGTGTCGGGTGCAGCAGTTTTGCAAGATTATTATTCATTTGCAAGAGCACTAGAGTGCAGCACTATTTCCTGCAATGTAGTGCTGCAGACACCAATCTAGGTATCCTATATTATAAAAGGCAAGTGTTTGTCTGAAGCCGTCATGCGCAGTACAGACAAACACTTGGCCTTAGAAAGCGCACAGCTGATCGCACGCGCACCCACCCGACCTCGCACGCGCACCCCTGCAGGTGAAAACAGCAGCGCGAGGACCGGACAAGTGAAGGCGCACAGCTGATCAGACGCACATCCCTGCAGGTACGAGAGAGATTGAGAGATTGAGAGAGAGAGATTGAGAGAGAGAGATTGAGAGAGAGAGATTGAGAGATTGAGAGAGAGAGATTGAGAGAGAGAGATTGAGAGATTGAGAGAGAGAGAGATATTGAGAGAGAGAGAGATATTGAGAGAGAGATATTGAGAGAGAGAGAGAGATATTGAGAGAGAGAGAGATATTGAGAGAGAGAGAGATATTGAGAGAGAGAGAGATATTGAGAGAGAGAGAGATATTGAGAGAGAGAGAGAGATATTGAGAGAGAGAGAGAGATATTGAGAGAGAGAGAGAGATATTGAGAGAGAGAGAGAGATATTGAGAGAGAGAGAGAGATATTGAGAGAGAGAGAGATATTGAGAGAGAGAGAGATATTGAGAGAGAGAGAGATATTGAGAGAGAGAGAGATATTGAGAGAGAGAGAGATATTGAGAGAGAGAGAGATATTGAGAGAGAGAGAGATATTGAGAGAGAGAGAGATATTGAGAGAGAGAGAGAGAGAGATATTGAGAGAGAGAGATATTGAGAGAGAGAGATATTGAGAGAGAGAGATATTGAGAGAGAGAGATATTGAGAGAGAGAGAGAGAGATATTGAGAGAGAGAGAGAGAGATATTGAGAGAGAGAGAGATATTGAGAGAGAGAGAGATATTGAGAGAGAGAGAGATATTGAGAGAGAGAGAGAGATATTGAGAGAGAGAGAGATATTGAGAGAGAGAGAGAGATATTGAGAGAGAGAGATATTGAGAGAGAGAGATATTGAGAGAGAGAGATATTGAGAGAGAGAGATATTGAGAGAGAGAGATATTGAGAGAGAGAGATATTGAGAGAGAGAGATGTTGTGAGAGAGAGAGATGTTGTGAGAGAGAGAGATGTTGTGAGAGAGAGAGATGTTGTGAGAGAGAGAGATGTTGTGAGAGAGAGAGATGTTGTGAGAGAGAGAGATGTTGTGAGAGAGAGAGATGTTGTGAGAGAGAGAGATGTTGTGAGAGAGAGAGATGTTGTGAGAGAGAGAGATGTTGTGAGAGAGAGATGTTGTGAGAGAGAGAGATGTTGTGAGAGAGAGAGATGTTGAGAGAGAGAGAGAGAGAGAGAGAGAGAGAGAGAGAGATAGAGAGAGAGAGAGAGATGTTGAGAGAGAGAGAGAGAGATGTTGAGAGAGAGAGAGATGTTGAGAGAGAGAGAGATGTTGAGAGAGAGAGAGATGTTGAGAGAGAGAGAGATGTTGAGAGAGAGAGAGATGTTGAGAGAGAGAGAGATGTTGAGAGAGAGAGAGAGATGTTGAGAGAGAGATGTTGAGAGAGAGAGAGAGATGTTGAGAGAGAGATGTTGAGAGAGAGAGAGAGATGTTGAGAGAGAGATGTTGAGAGAGAGAGAGAGATGTTGAGAGAGAGATGTTGAGAGAGAGAGAGAGATGTTGAGAGAGAGAGAGAGATGTTGAGAGAGAGAGAGAGATGTTGAGAGAGAGAGAGAGATGTTGAGAGAGAGAGAGAGAGATGTTGAGAGAGAGAGAGAGATGTTGAGAGAGAGAGAGAGATGTTGAGAGAGAGAGAGAGAGATGTTGAGAGAGAGAGATGTTGAGAGAGAGAGAGAGAGAGATGTTGAGAGAGAGAGAGAGAGAGAGAGATGTTGAGAGAGAGAGAGAGAGAGAGATTAAATATGAAACAAATAACACGGCCCGTGTGAACGGGCTTTAGGACTAGTTTCTAATAATTGAATACCAGGGGAACGAAGCCCATTTTATATTAGAAGTCAATTGGAAACTTTTTATTTTAAATTGCATGTTATGTCTGAATCACAAAATATATTTTTGGGGTTTCCCTTTAAAGGGATACTAAATCCAATGTTTTTCTTTCATGGTTCGGATAGAGCATGCAATTTTAAGCAACTTTCTAATTTTACTTTTATTATCAATTTTTCTTTGTTCTCTTGCTATCTTTATTTAAAAAAGCAGGCATAAAAGCTTTGGAGCCGGCCCATTTTAGGTTGAGAACCTGGATTGCGCTTGCTGATTGGATGGCTAAATGCAAGTACCAATCAGCAAGCCCTATTCAGTGTACTGAACAAAAAATAGCTTTCATTCCTGCCTTTTCAAATAAAGGTAGCAAGGGAACAAAGAAAAATTGATAATAGGAGTAAATTAGAAAGTTGCTTAAAATTGCTTGCTCTATCTGAATCATGAAAGAAAAAAATTGGGTTTTACTATCCCTTTAAGTTTCACTGTACATTTAGTAGATTTCTCACAATGGAAATTCTCAGCACTGAGAAGCTGGTGAGACGACTGATGTGGCTGAAAAGGTGCATCTAACATGCAGGACAGTGCTTTTAAAATTATAAACTCACAGCAATGTTTCCCCATTAAAATACAAGTTACTCCCATGGAACGCCCACAAAACACCTATATATTTGTTATATCTGCAATCTCTATTGTTAAAGTGATGGTAAATTCACCAAAGTAAGTTTGCATAGTTTAAAAATACTTTTAATTTTGAACATATCAATGTGATTATTTATGTCAGAAACACAATATATATTTTGTAAGACCCCTTTTTATGAGACTCCGTTACCTGTTTCAATGCTGCCTCTGTCTCAGAATTACTTATTCTTCCTTTTGACAGGCAGCTGATGCAGCCAATAGGAGCTGCATCATACGCTCTATGTAAGACACTGCCATACGCTCCCGTGCTGGTAACTTGAAGCCGACTCAGCTTGAAGTACGCTATTTGCGCTTCTTAAACAGTGAATCTGCTTTACCATAGCGATTCACTGTTCACTGTAGCAAGGCTGAGTCGGCTTCAAGTTACAGCACGTGAGCGTGAATCTTCTATCACTTTATTAAAGAACAACAAAAATTACTATTAAACCTATAGGATACATGTAAATACAATGTTTTATTTATAAGTATTTTATTGTATAATGCTATAATAGGTATTTTAAGTCTTGTGATTTAAAAAAGATTTTTTTGTGTGTATTTTTTTAGGAAGATTTCGTATTCTACAAAAGGTTAATATAACAGACAGTAGCCAATACTTTCTAGTTTTACCAAAGTGAATTTTTTTAAGCTTTGCGCTATTACACCATTGCCACAATGCGTTTATCATCAGGGCCAGAGAAAAAAGTAAAATTGAAGTTATGCTAAAAAAGAAGTTTTCTTCTGTTAAGTGTGATCAGTCCACGGGTCATCATTACTTGTGGGATATTATCTGCTCCCCTACAGGAAGTGCAAGAGGATTCACCCAGCAGAGCTGCCATATAGCTCCTCCCCTCTACGTCACCTCCAGTCATTCTCTTGCACCCAGCAACTAGATAGGTCGTGTGAGAGGACTATGGTGATTATACTTAGTTTTATATCTTCAATCAAAAGTTTGTTATTTTAAAATAACACCGGAGTGTGTTATTACCTCTCTGGCAGAGTTTGAGGAAGAATCTACCAGAGTTTTGCTATGATTTTAGCCGGAGTAGTTAAGATCATATTGCTGTTTCTCGGCCATCTGAGGAGTGAGGTAAAACTTCAGATCAGGGGACAGCGGGCAGATGAATCTGCATAGAGGTATGTAGCAGTTTTTATTTTCTGACAATGGAATTGATGAGAAAATCCTGCCATACCGATATAATGTCATGTATGTATACTTTACACTTCAGTATTCTGGGGAATGGTATTTCACTAGAATTACACTGTAAGAAAGACATAAAGTTGTTTAATAACTAGAGATTATGTTTAATGTTTTTGCTGGAATGTAAAATCATTTTCATTTACTGAGGTACTGAGTGAATAAATGTTTGGGCACTATTTTTCCACTTGGCAGTTGCTTAAATCTGTTTTTTCTGTCAGTTTCTGTTCTCCCTCACTGCTGTGTGTGTGGGGGAGGGGCGCTTTTACTATGCATCAAATATTTTCTCTCAGCAGAGCTGTGAGAATTATAGTTTGACTGACATAAAAACGTTTATTCTGTAATTTGTTTCCTGCTTTCAGAAATTGTTATCTTTGCTAATGGGATTAAACCTTTGCTAAAGTTGTGTTGTTTAATTGCTGAGGGGAACAATCCTTTGCTAAAACTGTATATTCTGACAAAGATTGATGCTATAACTTAATTATTTTAACTGTTATAATTTTTTTCTGTGCTTCTTAAAGGCACAGTTCGTTTTCATATTATTTGTAAATTACTTTGAAAAGTATTTTCAAGTTGCTGTTTATTTGCTAGTGTGTTAAACATGTCTGATTCAGAGGAATATCTCTGTGCTATATGTGTTAATGCCAAACTGGAGCCCAATAGAAATTTATGTACTAAATGTATTGATGCTATTTTAAAAAACAGTCAATCTGTACAAATTGAACATATTTCACCAAACAACGAGGGGAGAGTTATGCCGACTAACTCGCCTCACGTGTCAGTACCTGCATCTCCCGCTCAGGAGGTGCGTGATATTGTAGCGCCGAGTACATCTGGGCGGCCATTACAAATCACATTACAAGATATGGCTACTGTTATGACTGAAGTTTTGACTAAACTACCAGAACTAAGAGGTAAACGTGATCACTCTGGGGTGAGAACAGAGTGCGCTGATAATGCAAGGGCCATGTCTGATACTGCGTCACAGTTTGCAGAACGTGAAGACGGAGAGCTTCATTCTGTGGGTGACGGTTCTGATCCAAATAAACTGGACTCAGACATTTCAAATTTTAAATTTAAGCTTGAGAACCTCCGTGTGTTACTAGGGGAGGTATTAGCGGCTCTGAATGATTGTAACACTGTTGCAATCCCAGAGAAAATGTGTAGGTTGGATAAATATTTTGCGGTACCGACGAGTACTGACGTTTTTCCTATACCTAAGAGACTTACTGACATTGTTACTAAGGAGTGGGATAGACCCGGTGTGCCTTTCTCACCCCCTCCTATATTCAGAAAGATGTTTCCAATAGACGCCGCCACACGGGACTTATGGCAAATGGTCCCTAAGGTGGAGGGAGCAGTTTCTACTTTAGCTAAGCGTACCACTATCCCAGTGGAGGATAGCTGTGCTTTTTCAGATCCAATGGATAAAAAATTAGAGGGTTACCTTAAGAAAATGTTTGTTCAACAAGGGTTTATATTGCAACCTCTTGCATGTATTGCGCCTGTCACGGCTGCAGCAGCATTTTGGTTTGAGTCTCTGGAAGAGACACTTCAATCATCCACACTAGATGACATCACACACAAACTTAAATTCCTTAAGTTAGCTAATTCATTTATTTCAGATGCCGTAGTACATTTAACTAAACTTGCGGCTAAAAATTCAGGATTCGCCATTCAGGCACGCAGAGCTCTGTGGCTGAAATCCTGGTCAGCTGATGTTACGTCTAAATCTAAATTGCTTAATATTCCTTTCAAAGGGCAGACCTTATTCGGGCCCGGCTTGAAAGAGATTATTGCTGACATTACAGGAGGTAAAGGTCATGCCCTGCCTCAGGACAAGGCCAAAGCCAAGGCTAGACAGTCCAATTTTCGTTCCTTTCGTAATTTCAAAGCAGGAGCAGCATCAACTTCCTCTGCACCAAAACAGGAAGGAGCTGTTGCTCGCTACAGACAAGGCTGGAAACCTAACCAGTCCTGGAACAGGGGCAAACAGGCCAGAAAACCTGCTGCTGCCCCTAAGACAGCATGAATTGAGGGCCCCCGATCCGGGACCGGATCTAGTGGGGGGTAGACTTTCCCTCTTCGCCCAGACTTGGGCAAGAGATGTTCAGGATCCCTGGGCGTTAGAGATCATATCTCAGGGATACCTTCTGGACTTCAAATCCTCTCCCCCAAGAGGGAGATTTCATCTGTCAAGGTTGTCAACAAACCTAACAAAGAAGGAAGCGTTTCTACGCCGCGTACAAGATCTTTTATTAATGGGAGTGATCCATCCAGTTCCGCGGTTGGAACTAGGACAAGGGTTTTACTCAAATCTGTTTGTAGTTCCCAAAAAAGAGGGAACCTTCAGGCCAATCTTGGATTTAAAGATCCTAAACAAATTCCTAAGAGTTCCATCGTTCAAGATGGAAACTATTCGAACATTTTTGCCCATGATCCAAGAGGGTCAGTACATGACCACAGTGGATTTAAAGGATGCTTACCTTCACATACCGATTCACAAAAGCCATTACCGGTATCTAAGGTTTGCCTTTTTGACAGGCATTACCAGTTTGTAGCTCTTCCATTCGGACTGGCTACGGCTCCAAGAATCTTCACAAAGGTTCTGGGCACTCTTCTGGCGGTACTAAGACCGCGAGGAATTTCAGTAGCTCCGTACTTAGACGACATACTGATACAAGCTTCAAGCCTTCAAACTGCCAAATCTCATACAGAGATAGTACTGGCATTTCTAAGGTCGCATGGATGGAAAGTGAACGAAAAGAGAAGTTCTCTCTTTCCACTCACAAGAGTTCCCTTCCTGGGGACTCTGATAGATTCTGTACAAATGAAGATTTACCTAACAGAGGACAGGTTAACAAAACTTCAAAGTGCATGCCGTGTCCTTCATTCTATTCAACACCCATCAGTAGCTCAATGCATGGAGGTAATCGGACTAATGGTAGCAGCAATGGACATAGTTCCTTTTGCACGCCTATATCTCAGACCACTGCAACTGTGCATGCTAAGTCAGTGGAATGGGGATTACTCAGATTTGTCCCCCACTCTAAATCTGAATCAAGAGACCAGAAATTCTCTTCTATGGTGGCTTTATCGGCCACATCTAGCCAGGGGAATGCCATTCAGCAGGCCAGACTGGTCAATTGTAACAACAGACGCCAGCCTACTAGGTTGGGGCGCTGTCTGGAATTCTCTGAAGGCTCAGGGACTATGGAATCAGGAGGAGAGTCTTCTTCCAATAAACATTCTGGAATGGAGAGCAGTCCTCAATGCTCTTCTGGCTTGACCCCAGTTAACAACTCGGGGGTTCATCAGGTTCCGGTCGGACAACATCACGACTGTAGCTTATATCAACCATCAGGGAGGGACAAGAAGCTCCCTAGCAATGATGGAAGTATCGAAGATAATTCGCTGGGCAGAGTCTCACTCTTGCCACCTGTCTGCAATCCACATCCCGGGAGTGGAGAACTGGGAGGCGGATTTCTTAAGTCGTCAGACTTTTCATCCGGGGGAGTGGGAACTTCATCCAGAGGTCTTTGCCCAAATACTTCGACGTTGGGGCAAACCAGAGATAGATCTCATGGCGTCTCGACAGAACGCCAAGCTTCCGCGCTACGGGTCCAGATCCAGGGATCCGGGAGCGGTCCTGATAGATGCCTTGACAGCACCATGGACCTTCAGGATGGCTTATGTGTTTCCACCTTTCCCGATGCTTCCTCGATTGATTGCCAGAATCAAACAGGAGAAAGCATCAGTGATTCTAATAGCGCCTGCATGGCCTCGCAGGACTTGGTATACAGATCTGGTGGACATGTCATTCTGTCCACCTTGGTCGTTACCTCTGAAACAGGACCTTCTGATTCAGGGTCCTTTCAAACATCAAAATCTAACTTCTCTGAAGCTGACTGCTTGGAAATTGAACGCTTGATCTTATCAAAGCGTGGTTTTTCTGAGTCAGTTATTGATACCTTAATACAGGCTAGGAAGCCTGTTACCAGAAAGATTTACCATAAAATATGGCGTAAATACCTATATTGGTGCGAATCCAAAGGTTACTCTTGGAGTAAGGTTAGGATTCCTAGGATATTGTCTTTTCTACAAGAAGGTTTAGAAAAGGGGTTATCCGCTAGTTCCTTAAAGGGACAGATCTCAGCTCTGTCCATTCTGTTACACAAGCGTCTGTCAGAAGTTCCAGACGTTCAGGCTTTTTGTCAGGCTTTGGCCAGGATTAAACCTGTGTTTAAAGCTGTGGCTCCACCATGGAGTTTAAACCTTGTTCTTAACGTCTTTACAGGGTGTTCCGTTTGAACCCCTTCATTCCATTGTTATAAAGTTTTTATCTTGGAAAGTTCTATTTTTAATGGCTATTTCCTCGGCTCGAAGAGTCTCTGAGTTATCAGCCTTACATTGTGATTCTCCTTATTTGATTTTTCACTCGGATAAGGTAGTTCTGCGTACTAAACCTGGGTTCTTACCTAAGGTAGTCACTAACAGGAATATCAATCAGGAGATTGTTGTTCCATCCTTGTGCCCAAATCCTTCTTCGAGGAAGGAACGTCTTTTGCACAATCTGGATGTAGTTCGTGCCCTTAAATTTTATTTACAGGCAACTAAAGATTTTCGACAAACGTCTTCCCTGTTTGTCGTTTACTCTGGTCAGAGGAGAGGTCAAAAAGCTTCTGCTACCTCTCTCTTTTTGGCTTCGTAGCATAATTCGTTTAGCTTATGAGACTGCTGGACAGCAGCCTCCTGAAAGAATTACAGCTCATTCCACTAGAGCTGTGGCTTCCACTTGGGCCTTTAAGAATGAGGCCTCTGTTGAACAGATTTGCAAGGCTGCAACTTGGTCTTCGCTTCATACTTTTTCCAAATTTTACAGATTTGACACTTTTGCTTCCTCGGAGGCTATTTTTGGGAGAAAGGCTCTTCAGGCAGTGGTTCCTTCTGTATAAAGAGCCTGCCTATCCCTCCCGTCATCCGTGTACTTTTGCTTTGGTATTGGTATCCCACAAGTAATGATGACCCGTGGACTGATCACACTTAACAGAAGAAAACATAATTTATGCTTACCTGATAAATTCCTTTCTTCTGTAGTGTGATCAGTCCACGGCCCGCCCTGTTTTTTAAGGCAGGTAAATATTTTTTAAATTATACTCCAGTCACCACTACACCCTTGGCTTCTCCTTTCTCGTTGGTCCTTGGTCGAATGACTGGAGGTGACGTAGAGGGGAGGAGCTATATGGCAGCTCTGCTGGGTGAATCCTCTTGCACTTCCTGTAGGGGAGCAGATAATATCCCACAAGTAATGATGACCCGTGGACTGATCACACTACAGAAGAAAGGAATTTATCAGGTAAGCATAAATTATGTTTTTTTATATGTAGATTGTTATAGATTTAATTACTAAGATATCAAAAATTAAACTTCCATGATTAAAGGGACAGCAAATTAGACTTTTCATGATTCAGATGAGGTATGTAATTTTAGACTAATATCTAACTAGTTTTGTTCTCTTGGTGTCCTTTGTTGAAAAGTATACCTAGGTAGCCTCGGCACAGCATTGTACTCCTGGGCGCTGGCTGCTGATTGATGGCTTTTTTTTTCCTTTCGACTTTTTGCATTATTCCTCAAATATCTTTATAGAAACATTTGTGTCTCTCTATTATTGACTGAGGACTCCTCAATATTGTTTATGGCTTCTGAATTTTAAATAATTTGTTACCATGCAGGCCCCCCCCCCACCTGTTTGTTTATGTTTTAAAGGCTAAACTAATCTTTAAGATCTATTCTGCCTATAAAGAAAGTATAAATGCCTCATATTTCATAAGTGAATATGACTAAATGTTGCATACAGTAAGTTGAATAACCTTGACTTACAAAACTGCTGCATGCTTAGTGTTCAGAAAATATTTGCAAGGCAGTTTTGTTATGTGTTTCTTCATAATAAATGTTGCATAACATCAGTATAGAAATATGACTGAACTGAAGTAATTATTTATATACTGAGGACGCCTAAAGGTTTTTTTTTACACATAAAAGAAACATCTTTATCTGTAAATATAATTCTTAAGTGTATACATTATTATATTTTATTAAAAATGATATGTTATAAACGTTTAAATAGTTACTATTGTCAAACTTCTTATAAAAAACTGACCTGTATGCAGTTAAATAGGTATATATTAAAATCTAAAAAATATAAGAAGCGCTCACAGTGGCTAAAGACAAATTGAATTTATTAATTACAAATTAAACATAAAAAAATAAAACATTAGAGTGCGCACTCTTAAAATACAATTTCAACTAAACCATACAACATTTCATTGATTCTAAAACCTTAACGTTAGCCAACTTTTCTTAACTTTGTTGTTTGTAAGAGGTGCTGTTAGCAGATAATGATATAAAAACACACTATCCCAAGTCTCTTATTTCTGTGCAAGATGTATATAGCAAAGATTGGGAGATCGATTTAGCTCCTTAAGTTTATTAGACTCAAATCCAATGACCAATCAGGTGTCTCTATTTACATTGTTTTGTTATTTCAAATATAACCGTTATAACAGTGATTGTATCCAAACTTTTTTAAGCCCAAGTTCTTTAGTTTTAATAAGATACTTTTTACCTTAATATTGCAGTTCCTTGTGTAAAAAGGTATCTATTTTGGGCTTCAAACTGTTGTTTTTTTAGCGGTGTAACAGGTACGGCTTACCGGGATTCTGCTACCGCTGGTCTTCACTTGTTAGAACAAAAACTCCCCGCCTTCCGATGACAATGGGTAGTCGGCCTCTATTGCCTCCAGGCTAAAGGGAACTTTTTAACTTGCTTCTGGATGCGGGTTTTTGTTGGTCTCACCCGTTTGTTTATTTGCGGTCTCCTTGGTAAGTTTGCACAGCTTATAGGGAAGCTGTCAGATCCTTGTAAGTTTTCAGATGTCCAAGCCTGACTTCAATGGCTGTATATCTGATTCTGTGATATCCTTTGTGTCCTATCATCAACGCGTTTCCGCTCGCAATGAGCCTTTTTCAAGATGATATCCTCAGGTGTGATCCACCTTTTTATAGCTTTCATGATTATCTGCTTAAACATTCCTTAAAGGGATATTACATGTCCTATTTCTTAATCCTTATATTCCTTAAATTTAAAAAATGTCCTCATTATAATAATAGATATATATATATAAAAACACACAACTAATCATAAAAATGAGAATGTTAAATAACCACTTTTAATATATTAAATTAGCGCTTAAAATTTTTTTTACTTTTTTTTTTACTTTACTAGTTATTTCACAATCTGTTTAACAGATATTATTTAGACAACTTACAAATGACTCTCAAACTTTTACATCAATTTTTAGTAATTTACCACTTCTTATGTTTTTATTAAAATCTATATCATTATGGAATTTTATTCAAAATTTTTATTTACAATTTTATTAAGATATTATTAAAAAAGGAATTGATTAAATAGATCAAAAAACAAATAAATTTGGGGGTCCTAACCTAACCTTTTAAAACAGTAAAACTATAAATTTGCTATACATATATATAACTTTTCATTTCCACATTTTTTTTCACCAATATCACCCACAAGGAGTTCGACATTAAGACTTTTAAAGGTGTACACCTATTTTCACAACATTGATATCTTTGAATTTTTTCACTGAATTTTTTGAATTTTTTCACTGATTTTTTTTCACCCATTTTTGGAGGAATTGCACCCAATATATATTTTTATTTTTATTTTATTTTTCAATTATTCACATTTTTCATTTTTATATATTTTTTTTGTTTTTTATATCTTTTTCACCAGTACCATATATGTTAACCAAATCCTGTGATTATTTCTTGTAATCAGATTTAACTCTGAGGTTTGAATACTCGACTAATGCCTAATATCATTGCTTTTAAATTTTTGTTATAATAAAAATGTACATTTTTTAAAAGGGCAAATCCTCTTTGACTCTACTTAGCAGAGACTCCTATATTAGGATTTTTCAGCGCTCCTTTTAGTCACAATTTTTTTCTGACAGTACACTGTAAAATTGTTTCTATGTTAATGTATTTTAAATGACTTGTTATACCAGCTGCAGAGTATAAAATGTATGATAAATTACATTTTCAAGTTTATTTGTGTATATGAAGTAGCTGGTTTTGTGCTTTTAAACCACAACCTATTACAATAGGTTTAGCTCCCAGGTAATATCATATATCTTTGTTATTACTTTATGTACACACACTTGCTTCCTTTTCTTATGTTTGTTTGGAAAAACCAAAGCTCAATACTTTCTAATTCTTCTGCTGGCTGAGTTTACTTACGGCTAGATTTAGAGTTGGGCGGTAGCCTTCAAAACCAGCGTTAGAGGCACCTAACAATGGTTTTTACCGCCCTCTGGTATTTGGAGTCAGTCATTAAAGGGTCTAACGCTCACTTTCCAGCCTCGAATTTTCCATACCGCAGATCCCCCTACGCCATTTGCGTATCCTATCTTTTCAATGGGATCTTTGTAACGCCGGTATTTAGAGTCGTGGCTGAAGTGAGCGTTAGAAATCTAACAACAGAACTCCAGCCGCAGAAAAAAGTCAGTAGTTAAGAGCTCTCTGGGCTAACGCCGGTTCATAAAGCTCTTAACTACCGTGCTCTAAAGTACACTAACACCCATAAACTACCTATGTACCCCTAAACCGAGGCCCCCCCACACCGCCGCCACTCTCTTAAATTTTTTTAACCCCTAATCTGCCGCTCCGTACACCGCCGCCAGCTACATTATCCCTATGTACCCCTAATCTGCTGCCCCTAACATCGCCGACCCCTATATTATATTTATTAACCCCTAATCTGCCCCCCTCAACGTCGCCTCCACCTGCCTACACTTATTAACCCCTAATCTGCCCTCCCTAACTTCGCCGACACCTAACTTCAAGCATTAACCCCTAATCTGCCGACTGGAGCTCACCGCTACTATAATACATTTTTTAACCCCTAAAGCTAATTCTAACCCTAACCCTAACACCCCCTAAATTAAATATAATTTAAATCTAACAAAATACATTAACTCTTATTAAATAAATTATTCCTATTTAAAGCTAAATACTTACCTGTAAAATAAACCCTAATATAGCTACAATATAAATTATAATTATATTGTAGCTATTTTAGGATTTATATTTATTTTACAGGTAACTTTGTAATTATTTTAACCAGGTACAATAGCTATTAAATAGTTAATAACTATTTAATAGCTACCTAGTTAAAATAATTACAAAATTACCTGTAAAATAAATCCTAACTTAAGTTACAATTAAACCTAACACTACACTATCAATAAATAAATTAAATAAAATACCTACAATTACCTACAATTAAACCTAACACTACACTATCAATAAATTAATTAAATACAATACCTACAAATAACTACAATTAAATAAACTAACTAAAGTACAAAAAATAAAAAAGAACTAAGTTACAAAAAAGAAAAAAATATTTACAAACATTAGAAAAATATTACAACAATGTTAAACTAATTACACCTACTCTAAGCCCCCTAATAAAATAACAAAGCCCCCCAAAATAAAAAAATGCCCTACCCTATTCTAAATTAAAAAAGTTCAAAGCTCTTTTACCTTACAAGCCCTGAAAAGGGCCCTTTGCGGGGCATGCCCCAAATAATTCAGCTCTTTTGCCTGTAAAAAAACCCCCCATACAATACCCCCCTCCCAACATTACAACCCACCACCCACATACCCCTAATCTAACCCAAACCCCCCTTAAATAAACCTAACACTAAGCCCCTGAAGATCTCCCTACCTTGTCTTCACCTCGCCGGGTTCACCGATCGGTCCAGAAGAGCCTCCGAAATCTTCATCCAAGCCCAAGCAGGGGCTGAAGAGTGACGTCCATCCTCCGGCTAAAGTCTGGATCCAAGCGGTAAATGAAGAAGTCCATCTTCAGGAAGAAATCTTCATCCTATCCGGGCAGAAGAGTAGATCCGGACCGGCAAACATCTTCATCCAAGCCGCATCTTCTATGTTGTTCCATCGGATGACGAGCGGCTGATCTTGAAGACCTCCGGCGCGGATCCATCCTCTTCGTTCGACGTCCAACTGAAGAATGACGGTTCCTTTAAGGGACGTCATCCAAGATGGCGTCCCTCGAATTCCGATTGGCTGATAGGATTCTATCAGTCAATCGGAATTAAGGTAGGAAAATTCTGATTGGCTGATGGAATCAGCCAATCAGATTCAAGTTCAATCCGATTGGCTGATCCAATCAGCCAATCAGATTGAGCTTGCATTCTATTGGCTGTTCCGATCAGCCAATAGAATGCGAGCTCAATCTGATTGGCTGATTGGATCAGCCAATCGGATTGAACTTGAATCTGATTGGCTGATTCCATCAGCCAATCAGAAAATTCCTACCTTAATTCCGATTGGCTGATAGAATCCTATCAGCCAATCGGAATTCGAGGGACGCCATCTTGGATGACGTAATTTAAAGGAACCGTCATTCGGCGTCGCTTGAAGAGGTTGGATCCGCGTCGGCTGGGAAGAAGATGGCTCCGCTCCGCTCCGGAAGAAAGAAGATTGAAGATGCGGCTTGATAGAAGACTTCATCCCAATGATGGACTTCCGACTTCAGCCCGATGATGGAGTTCTTCAGCCGCCGCTTGGATCAAGACTTCGGACCCTCTTCTGGACCGATCGCTGAACCCGGTGAGGTGAAGACAAGGTAGGGAGATCTTCAGGGGCTTAGTGTTAGGCTTATTTAAGGGGGGTTTGGGTTAGATTAGGGGTATGTGGGTGGTGGGTTGTAATGTTGGGGGGGGTATTGTATGTTTTTTTTTTTCCATGCAAAAGAGCTGAATTCTTTGGGGCATGCCCCGCAAAGGGCCCTTTTCAGGGCTGGTAAGGTAAAAGAGCTTTGAACTTTTTTAATTTAGAATAGGGTAGGGCATTTTTTGGGGGGGGGGCTTTGTTATTTTATTACGGGGCTTAGAGTAGGTGTAATTAGTTTAAAATTGTTGTAATATTTTTCTAATGTTTGTAAATATTTTTTTATTTTTTGTACTTTAGTTAGTTTATTTAATTGTAGTCATTTGTAGGTATTTTATTTAATTAATATATTGATAGTGTAGTGTTAGGTTTAATTGTAACTTAGGTTAGGATTTATTTTACAGGTAATTTTGTAATTATTTTAACTATTTTAGCTATTTAATAGCTATTGTACCTGTTTAAAATAATTACAAAGTTGCCTGTAAAATAAATATTAATCCTAAAATAGCTACAATATAATTATAATTTATATTGTAGCTATATTAGGGTTTATTTTACAGGTAAGTATTTAGCTTTAAATAGGAATAATTTATTTAATAAGAGTTAATTTATTTCGTTAGATTTAAATTATATTTAATTTAGGGGGTTGTTAGTGTTAGGGTTAGACTTGGCTTTAGGGGGTTAATCCATTTATTAGACTAGCGGCGAGATCTGATCGGCAGATTAGGGGTTAATTATTGTAGGTAGCTGGCGGCGACGTTGTGGGGGGCAGATTAGGGGTTAATAAATATTTATATAGGGGTCGGCGATGTTAGGGGCAGCAGATTAGGGGTACATAGGGATAATGTAGGTAGCGGCGGTGTACAGAGCGGCAGATTAGGGGTTAAAAAAAATATGCAGGTGTCAGCGATAGCGGGGGCGGCAGATTAGGGGTTAATAAGTGTAAGGTTAGGGTTGTTTAGACTCGGGGTTCATGTTAGAGTGTTAGGTGCAGACGTAGGAAGTGTTTCCCCATAGTAAACAATGGGGCTGCGTTAGGAGCTGAACGCTGCTTTTTTGCAGGTGTTAGGTTTTTTTTCAGCTCAAACTGCCCCATTGTTTGCTATGGGGGAATCGTGCACGAGCACGTTTTTGAAGCTGGCCGCGTCCGTAAGCAACGCTGGTATTTTGAGTTGGAGTGGCGGTAAATATGCTCTACGCTCCTTTTTTGGAGCCTAACGCAGCCCTTCTGTGAAATCTAAATACCAGCGGTATTTAAAAGGCACGGGAGAAAAAAAGCACGCGTAGCTAACGCACCCCTTTGGCCGCAGAACTCTAAATCTAGCCGTTAGGCTGTTAAATAGCACAGCTATTTCAAATGGACAAATAGGGGTAAAGGAGCTACTTGTAAACAATTTAATACAGTCCAGCAAGTAAAATGGATCATTGGGAACAATTTAAAGGGGATACAATTTTTGGGTGAACTGTCCCTTTAGCCCATGGTAATCCTGCAGTCCTCAAAGGTCTCAATGGCAGCAAAGCACATACGTAGGAAGCTTCCTGTCGCATCTGACTTAGGAGACAATACTATGATACACAACTTGAAAGAAAAACAAGTTACTATGCCATAAAAAAACTTTAGTGCAAAAAAAACTGTACCTTAGAAATTGTATTCCTACAAATGTTTTGCAGTTACCCTATTTGTTAATTACCCTTTCCCCGTCACTAAGTTAGGTACATGGCAGTTTCTAGGGAAAAAGGAGGTGGTGCTGGAGATTTTCAGGAGAGGTAGAAAGGACCGCTCTAGATAGGAAAAGGGGAGGAGATTCATCTGCCAAGGGAGGCATGCTTCAGTGGCATAGTGGGAAATGTAGTTTCCACCAAAGTGACCTAGAAAGCATCCAGCTGCACCAGTCTAAATTTTAGGTGCGGCTGGATGTGGTAAGTGGCGGCCAGCAAGGGTATGTAGGGAGCACCCATGGGTGTCTTGGGGGCATCGGGGCCTAAATTTAAGGCACCAGTGGCACCCTGTCACCTGTTTTTTGTCGAGCCCTGTTAAATTATGTTACTTTTTTTTCTTCTTAACATTTCAAAATGTTGTGAACACCCAACAGTGGGCCATACAACCTGTTATCAAAATTGGATCTTTATCTTTGTTTAATCTTGGCCCTGGTCTCTCTGGGCATACTGAAGTAGGTTTGAAGTAAGTTGTTTTACAAGCAACCTGTAAAGGGAGACTGCAGCAGGCAGTGCTGAGTGACAGCAGATAATACTCACAGCTCTGTTTCACTACTACTGCAAACACTGTTTGGATGACTCCTGTCCAAAAATAGATGTGCTCTCATTTTGTTTTCATAATGTAATGTAATCTAATTTATGAAATAGTTGTTCAAGTTATACAGCAAAAGCTTTACTATAGAGTTTTATCCTAGAGTGGTTGAAGTTACAGTACTCTAAAGCTCCCCCTACAGATCATTTGTATAGTATTATTTTGTACACTGCTACCATATATTTCCAAAGGTCCATGTATGAACCAGAGTCTACTTCAATATGCTTTCATGGAAATGTATTAAAATGTATATAATTTAACTTTTTTTTTTTTTTTTTTTTTTTTTACTATGTGAGCTTTAGTGAGTCTAAGCCACTGGTAGATGACCTTGGAAATCTATGTAACAACAGTATGTTTAAAGAGACACTAAACGCTTGTTGATTACAAGACATTTTTGTTGTCTTGCTATTGAATAAAAAAAATCACCCAAGTTTAAACAATTAATTAATTTGTTGCAAATAGTTTTCAATAGTTAGAGGGCAAGGCTAGCCGCTGTCATTATGTTATGTATACAGTGCATCGTTTTGCAGTTGCTATCTGCTGTAGCCATTTAAGGGGAAATATGTAGCAGCATTAGCCTTAATAAGTCTGCAATGTGCATATCCAATTGTAAGAGTTAGAAAATCCACCATTCCAGAGTTAAATTGCATAAAAAGGGAACAAAATAAATATTGAAAATATATCGCAAAAACGCTATTTTTATTAAAATCTCAAGGTGTTATATACTATTCCTTTAAGAATGCATAGCTTTGTTTGTATTTTATTTTTGTGTTGTATAAACTGACTTAATAGTCTGACAATATATTTCTGGCACTGTTTGTGATTTTAACAGCTTGCTAGTTAATCACAGTATTTCTGTGCGCTGTTTAAACTTATTGTATTATCCCTTGCAGACTTCACTCTTTTAATATAATCTAAGCTCAGTCATACTGTGTGGCAACCCTCCACTTAGAAAAGTGTCTGTCATTACACAGCAGATCACAAGAAGTGCCAACATGTTATAGTGCTTCTATGGTAATGTCATAGGAAATTCAATTTTAGTCAAGCTTTTATTAAGGGCTGTTCGCTTTTATGTAGCTCTTCAATGTCTTATGCCAGTGACATTTTAAAAATTAAAACAAGTTTTTCCATGTGAATGTTTCAAATCACAGATAAAGTTTGACGAATGTGTGACCGTTTTGAAAAAATTCTATTTAAAACAGGGGCACTTTCATTCATCAAACTTTACATTTCACTCGTTTTGTTAAAATACTTAACTTTTTATTCTTGAAAGCTGCTCCAGCGCTTCCCCCGCCGATCACAAGCCTCTTCATACATCAGCAATGACGAATCCGGCTTCCTCCAATAACGGCTTCCCTCCCCAGAGCAAACGTTGCCGCAGGCCAAGCCTTGATTGGAGGAAGCCCGGTTCGTCATTTTTGACATATGAAGAGACTTGCGACGTGCGGCGTAAGCGCTGGTGCGGCTTTCAAGAATAAAAGGTAATTATTTTAACAAAACGGGTGAAATGTAAAGTTTGATGAATGAAAGTGCCCCTGTTTTTAATAGGATTTTTAAAAACCAGGCACACATTCGTCAAACTTTAAGAGCTATGGGGCATTTTTTTACTTAATGGACCGTTAACCATAATATAATTGCATAATATACAAAGGCATAGTAAAAGTAATTTATTAGAACTTAATATGAATTTCAAATGAGAAGTTTCTTTTTTTTTTTTAAATGTTTTAAATTTCTTCCATTTGCTGTTCCTTGTATAATATGACAGCCACCAGCCAATAACAAACTCATGCATGTATACACTGTGAATTCTTGCACATGCTCAGTAGGAGCTTTTGCCTTAGAAAGTGAGCCTATAGAGTGAGTACAATTTAATAATATAAGTATACTGGAAAGTTTAAAAAACAAACAACGAAAAACAAAAACTGTATGCTCTGTCTGAATCATGAAAAAAAATGATACCTTTAGTGTTCCTTTAAAGTGTTTAAAACCATTACTTAAAACTTGATATGGCACTCAAAGTTACAAGCAATCTGTTGATCTAATCAAACATTTCAGGCCGCCAAAGAGAAACTACCATCCTCTTAAAGGGAAATTAAACACTTTGAGATAGTAATATAAAATGATAAAATATATATGAGTAGGGTGACCATATTGCCGCTTTAAAAAGGAACTCATATGAAAAATAAATATGTCAGGGCTATTTTCAGGGCTGTTTAAAGAAATGTTTTGTATAGGAACCCTGACATATGTATTTTTCATATGTGTCCCTTTTTAAAGCGGCAATATGGTCAGCCTAAAAATGAGGAATCCGGCTTCCTCCAATCACGGCATTGAATCGGACACTGATTCCCCCAGGGGGAAGCCGTGATTGGAGGATGACCCATCCATCATTTCTGACATCAGAAATGGCTTGCGACGACCAAAGGAAGCTGGAGCAGCTGTCAACGAGTGAAATGTAAATTTTGATGAATTAAAGTGACCCTGTTTTTAATCAAATTTTTAAAAACCGGGCACTTTAGCATCAAAATTTACATTCACTTTAAGCAACTTTCTAATTTACTCCTATTATCATTTTTTTTGTTTTCTTTGTATCTTTATTTGAAAATGCAGGAATACAAATCTTAGGAGCCGGACCAGTTTTTGTTCAGCACCCTGGCTAGCGCTTGCTGATTGGTGGCTACATTTAGCCGCCAATCAACAAGCACTACCTAGGTACCTAACCAAAAATTAGCAGGCTCCTAGATTTGCTTTTATGCTTTTTAAATAAATATACCAAGAGAACAAAGAAAAATTGATAATAGGAGTAAATTAGAAAGTTGCTTAAAATTGCATGCTCTATCTGAATCATGAAAGAAAAAAATTGGGTTTCATATCCCTTTAAACTGAGATTTGAAAATGAAATGTTTCATTACATGTAATAAAGCTGCTTTGAAATACACTCATTTTTTATTTTGTCCTTTTTCTCTATCAGTTTAATTCTGAAGTTTGTGGATTTTCAAACTTCTGTTAGATGTGGAAATACAGTCTCCAAATGTAAGTGTTCTATTCCACGCAGTCGTTGCTTGCACACTCTAATTACTAATTTATAACTGTCTCTAATTGGCTTCATCAGAGAAGGAAACAAGGGTTACAACATGGCTCTGTCTGTTGCTTTATAAACACTAAAATGTTATACTTATTTATCTTTTTAAACAATACAAATTCTGGGAGTATGCTGTCCCTTTAAATATTAAAAAAAATTATACCTTTATTACCCATTCCCCAGTTTTGCATAACCAACACGGTTAATACACTTTTTACCTCTGTGATTACCTTGTATCTAAGCTTCTTCAGACTGCTCCCTTATTTCAGTTCTTTTGACAAACTTGCATTTTAGCCAATGGGTGCTGACTCATAAATAACTCCATGGGAGCGAGCACAATGTTATATATTTGTCACACATAAACTGGATCTGTCTAGCTTTGAAAAACTGTCAAAATGCACTGAGATAAGAGACAGCCTTCAAAGAGATTAGCATATAAGCCTTCCTAGGTTTAGCTTTCAACAAAGAGTACCAAGAGAACAAAGCAAATTTGATGATAAAAGTAAATTGTAAAGTGGTTTAAAATTGCATGCCTTATCTGAATCATGAAAGTTTTTTTTTTAATAGACTGTCCCTTTAAACAACCAACAAAGTTTTAAAAAATCATCTGATTATTATTTTCAGGCTAATCTTTGCTTTGAATACATCATTATATCTAGCATTTTTAAAGTTGCTAGAATTATGTGGTGCTGCTTCTGATTAAATTAAAATGGACCATTGAATCGGGTATTCATAATCTTAGGGAGAAAGACTAATTTTGTAGGTATGCAGCACTACATAAGCACATACATTATTACAGTGCTTGACAAATCTGTTTAAAAATTAGGAGCCAGTAAGAATACTTAGGAGCCAGGCATATGTTTAGGAGCCAGACAGTTGGGTTTGTACATAGATATATGGAAAATAACCCCAAAAGTTACATTATGATATAAAGGCACTCCTTTGATCACCATCATGGACCAAGAATAAAATAAATAAAATAGGAATGTAACAGGTTAAAGAGCATATTTCCTATAGATAAAGAAGCCCAGGCTAAACGTTTTAGTGTTAAAGGGACATTAAACACTAAATAAATGCTAGATACAATGATGCATTCAAAGAAAAGATTAGTCTGAGAATAACATGTAGATGTATTTTTTTAAAGTGTTTTAAATATTGACAAAGTAAGTGTAAAGTTTTAGTGTCTATAAAACAATGGGAGCTGCCATGTTGTAGCTTTGGTTACTTTCTCTGCTGTGGCCAATCAGGGACTGCTATAAATAGGTCACAAGAGTGTGCAGCCAATGGCTGTGTGGAAATCTGCACTTCCATTTCTAACAGAAATGTTGTATGATTTATCATTTTATATTATTATCTTAAAGTGTTTAATGTCCCTTTAATTGCATTAATAATTTTAAAGTGATAGTAAAGGATTAATATAGCAAATCCTGAATACATTGTTCATCTGTACATTGTGTGTGTGTGTGTGTGTGTGTGTGTGTGTATATATATATATATATATATATATATATATATATATATATATATATATATATATATATATTATATACACAGTGTTTTGTCTCCATCTATTTGTTTTTTCTTAGTGACAGCAGATATTGTACTCACACACACTGCTAAATAGCTAATAGGAAAAAAACGTAATGGCTAAATAAGAAGACAAAGTTTTTCATAGATATATTGTCATCAAGGGAATTCTGTTAAACTCTAATGTAAACAGTGAATTGCAATGACTTTACCAGTTCACAATTTACTTGCAGATTGTACAGAGTTCCCTGCTGATGAAATGTGTATACGCTTTCATTGGTTGAAATATAGTGTGTGGGAGAGTGTACTTAACCCTTTAATGACCACAGCACTTTTCCATTTTCTGTCCGTTTGGGACCAAGGCTATTTTTAAATTTTTGCGGTGTTTGTGTTTAGCTGTAATTTTCCTCTTACTCATTTACTGTAACCACACATATTATATACTGTTTTTCTCGCCATTAAATGGACTTTCTAAAGATACCATTATTTTCATCATATCTCATAATTTGCTATAAAAAAATACAAAATATGATGAAAAAAATGGAAAAAACACACTTTTTCTAACTTTGACCCCCAAAATCTGTTACACATCTACAACCACCAAAAAACACCCATGCTAAATAGTTTCTAAATTTTTTCCTGAGTTTAGAAATACCCAATGTTTACATGTTCTTTACTTTTTTTGCAAGTTATAGGGCCATAAATATAAGTAGCACTTTACTATTTCCAAACCACTTTTGTTCAAAATTAGCGCTAGTTACATTGGGACACTAATATCTTTCAGGAATCCCTGAATATACATTGACATGTATATATTTTTTTTTAGAAGACATCCCAAAGTATTGATCTAGACCCATTTTGGCGCATTTCATGCCACCATTTCACCGCCAAATGCGATCAAATAAAAAAAATTGTTCATTTTTTCACAATTTTTTTTAAAAACTTTCGTTTTCTCACTGAAATTATTTATAAAAAACTTATGCAATTATAGCATAAATGGTTGTAAATGCTTCTCTGGGATCCCCTTTGTTCATAAATAGCAGACATATATGGCTTTGGCTTTGCTTTTTGGTAATTAGAAGGCTGCTAAATGCCACTGCGCACCACACGTGTATTATGCCCAGCAGTGAATGGGTTAATTAGGGAGCATGTAGGGAGCTTCTAGGGTTAATTTTAGCTCTAGTGTAGTGTAGTAGACAACCCCAAGTATTGATCTAGGCCCATTTTGGTATATTCCATGCCATCATTTCACCGCCAAATGTAATCAAATGAAAGAAAACGTTACATTTTTCACAATTTTAGGTTTCTCACAGAAATTATTTACAAACAGCTTGTGCAATTATGGCACAAATGGTTGTAAATGCTTCTCTGGGATCCCCTTTCTTCAGAAATAGCAGACATGTATGGCTTTGGCATTGCTTTTTGGTAATTAGAAGGCCGCTAAATGCTGCTGCGCACCACACGTGTATTATGCCCAGCAGTGAAGGGGTTAATTAGGGAGCTTGTAGGGTGTTTGTAGGGTTAATTTTAGCTTTAATGTAGTGTAGTAGACAACCCAAAGTATTGATCTAGGCCCATTTTGGTATATTTCATGCCACCATTTCACCGCCAAAAGCGATCAAATAAAAAAAAATTGTTCACTTTTTCACAAACTTTAGGTTTCTCACTAAAATTATTTACAAACAGCTTGTGCAATTATGGCACAAATGGTTGTAAATGCTTCTCTGGGATCCCCTTTGTTCAGAAATAGCAGACATATATGGCTTTGGCGTTGCTTTTTGGTAATTAGAAGGCCGCTAAATGCTGCTGCGCATCACACGTGTATTATGGCTAGCAGTGAAGGGGTTAATTAGGTAGTTTGTAGAGAGCTTGCAGGGTTAATTTTAGCTTTAGTGTAGAGATCAGCCTCTCACCTGACACATCCCACCCCCTGATCCCTCCCAAACAGCTCCCTTCCCTCCCCCACCCCACAATTGTCCCCGCCATCTTAAGTACTGGCAGAAAGGCTGCCAGTACTAAAATAAAAGGTATCTGAATATTCTTTTTTCTTCTTCTTTTTTTTTTTAGCATATTTACATATGCTGCTATGTAGGATCCCCCTTAGCCCCCAACCTCCCTGATCCCCCCAAAACAGCTCTCTAACCCTCCCCCTCTGCCTTAGTGGGGGCCATCTTGCGTACTGGCAGCTGTTTGCAAAAAAAAGTTTTTTTATTATTTTGTTTTTATTTTTTTTGTGTAGTGTAGCTTCCCCCCCACAGATCAACACCCCACCAGCCAAACCGATCAGTAAATCAAATAAAATCCCCCCTTTTTCCCCACTTCTAACTAAATATTTTCTGTAGTATAGCGGTTCCCACCCGCTCCCTCCCACGTGCATGCCCCCGCCCCACCTCCCTGTGCACGCGTCCGTGCTCGCCCCCGGCCATCCCCGCCCACGATCCCGCCCTCCCTCCTCATCACAAGGCCATCGATATCCGCCTCCCACACCGGCTCCCACCCACCAACGTACTTAGTTGTCGATGTCCGGTGCAGAGAGGGCCACAGAGTGGCTCTCTCTGCATCGGATGGCTAAAAATAGTTATTGCAGGATGCCTCGATATCAAGACATCACTGCAATAACCGGAAAGCAGCTGGAAGCAAGCAGGATCGCTTCCAGCTGCTTTCCAGACCGAGGACGTGCAGGGTACGTCCTCAGGCATTAACTGCCTTTTTTTTTAGGACGTACCCTGCACGTCCTTGGTCGTTAAGGGGTTAAATTGGTTTTACCACCCACTATGTCAGTTACAAGGGGATAAGGTAGGAGGTTTATTAAAATGAAAAATATTGTGTTATTAGTAAGAACACCTTAAAACGACATTAAACCCCAATTTTTTTATTTCCTGATTCAGACAAAAATGACATTTCAAGCAACTTTCTATGATCTAATTTGCTTATTTCTCTTCATATCCTTTGTTGAAAAACGTACTTAGGTAGGCTCAGTAGCAGCAATGCACTCCTGTGAGCTTGCTGCTGAGTGGTGGTTGCAAACATATGCCATTGTCATTGGGTCACCCAATGTGTTCACCTAGCTCCCAGTGGTGTATTATTGCTACTTCAACACAAAATACCAAGAAAATTCAGAAAATGTAGTCATAGAAATAAATTGGAAAGTTTAAAAATATGTTCTTTCAGAAGTATGAAGGAAATGTTTTTGGGTTCAAGTCCATTTTATATAACAATACACAATATACAATCACCAGAAAAAAACACACACAAAAAAACAAACAAAAAAACTGCAATGTGAAAGAAATGGGGCAATGTATAATATAAATAATTCCATCTTTTTTCATTGAATAAGAAAACATAGATACTATACATAAGCAGTAGAATCGTATAAAAACAAACTTTGTCAACAATATCATAAGGAAACAGCTTCTACAGACAACTTGTCTCAGGTTTGTGTCCCTTTCTCAGGTATCACTCAAGCACACTCAGTTATACATTTTTACAATAATAAACTATAATTATATTATATTACACAGTATATTATTTGATGGAGGATTTTAATTTCAGAAATGCAATGCTTTTTAACATTTGATTGGGAACTTTAATGCCAGACCTTTGCAAGTTTCCTGGGATTTAAACAAAAGCACATTCCCCTCACTAAGTGGCACAATAGAATGAGAGAGAAAATTAGACTCTTACTTGCTGGTTATTCTTTATCTTCTCAATCATAGTAACACTACTTACAGACATATGCAATAATTCAACACTATTGTTGTCAAGTCTTATGTTCATTTTTTTTTTTCATGATTCTAGTCATCTACAATTATTTTCACTCTTGTATTGCTTTGCTAAATGTGTAATTAAAGCATGAAGGAAGTGACATTTTAAAAAGGTAGGAATCAAAGAGCTTGAGTTTGGCCTCTTCAAATGAACATGAAGCAAAAATCCTGTCACTAATGGCTTACTGATGCTTTCGCTGCATCTTTAGAGCATACTTTATCACCTAATAGTTTTTTTTCTTCAGTAGAAAAGATAAGATAACCTGCAAACTAGGGAGAGAGATGTGTGATAAGGTTAGGATTAGAAAGCCTGTCGTGCTCTTTGAGTTTTTAGGACTGAAAAATCCACAATGTTAATTCTTAAAGGACACTAAACCCAAAATATTTTTTAATGATTCAGATAGAGCATGCAATTTTAAGCAACTTTCTCTTTTACTTCTATTATCAATTTTTCTTCGTTCCTTTGCTATCTTTACTTAAAAAGCAGAAATTTAAAGCTTAGGAGCCAGCCCATTTTAGGTTTAGCCCTCTGGATAGCGCTTGCTTATTGGTGGCGGCTACATTTAGAAAACCAATAAGCAAGCTTAACCCAGGTTCTCAACCAAAAATGGCCCCTCACTTAAGATTTACATTCCTGCTTTTAAAATAAATGTAGCAAAAGAACGAAGAAAAATCGATAATAGTAGTAAATTAGAGCATGTGATTTTAAGCAACTTTCTATCTAAATCATTAAAGAAACAATTGGGTTTAGTGTCCTTTTTAAATTACAGTACAAAGAGGGATAAATAAATAATAAAGTATTCTGCATTAATCGCCGGGGATGGGGGGAAGCTGTATTAAAAGTATGTTTATACAACATAGACTGTCCATTCACTAAAACAAATAATGGTTTCTGTGTAGTAAAACTTGAAATAATGCATATGTAAATTATAGGTACATGTAACCCAAAATGTCTCCTTCTGATAGAGAATACAATTTTAAACTTCCTAATTTACTTCTATTATAAAATTTGCTTCATTCTCTTGGTATCATTTGTTGAAGAAACCACAATAAACATAGATGAGCCAATAAAATGAGGCCAATTAGCAGCTCCTGAGCCTACCTAGGTATGCTTTTTAAAGAAGTATACCAAGAGAATGAAAAAAAAAATAGGTAATAGAAGTAAATTGGAAAGTTGTTTAAAATTGCATGATCTATCTGAATCATGAAAGGAAAAAAAATTGGGTTTAAGGAGATTAAAAAGTGTAAATAGAAAGTATTAGTAGGTTTAGTAATATTTACTCCATTGTGGAAGTATCTTGTTACAGAAAAAAAGCCTTTTTTATGTTTTCAAAAAAGTATATTTTTTCCACAACCTTGACGCTGTTGAATATTCTTTTTTTTTTTTTTTTTTTTTCTTTTTAATCTATTCTGTTCTCCTTTTCTTTGCAGTGCAGTATTTCAGAATGCAAAAGTGACCTTGTTTTTAATATTTTTGTTTCCCTCTGCTGTTTGTTTTCTGCTTATTAAGAAAGAAATAATTTAAACTTTTAGAACTATTTTTGCATATTAGTATTTTTCTTCCAGTAGTTTGAATTAAATTTTTGTACATTTTTTATATGTTTTGTTTAGGGAACTTATCTTCAAAGAATAAAAAAATAATGATATGATTAAAACACTGCTTGAAATCTGTACAACTCAGTATGTAAATTTACGATTTACAATAGAGCAAGTACGGTTTTTCTTTTGTTTTAAACCTCTGGAAACACTGCAGGATATACAAAGAAATTAGCTTTTGGTTAGTTTTGTTAAAGGAATAAATCAATAAACCATAAATAACCTGTAACTTTATTAAGAACACAACTGATCCCAAGGTTCTCCTCCCTTCCAGGGTGAGCATTCCAAACTAAGTCCTATTGCATTGTCTTTTTTTTATATATATATATAATTTTTCCTTACTAATCATTTTCACAGAAACATAAGTGTCCTTGTGCCAATATTAACCAAGTTATTGAAGTACATCAGATAAGATGATATAACTGCTCACCATCATGCGTGAAGTCCAAATTATGAGTCTCCTCATATATATAGGGTATTAGGATTACCTTTCTATAGCCAAATTACTCAAATACCATATAATATTCGCATCTTATCTATGGATGATCTTTTCATGTAGATATAAATAAAAATATAACGTAAACAATAGATAAGTAAAGGGAGGATGAGGAACTGGAAGAGACTAAAAGAAAAGGGAAAAAGTGTCAGGGTTGGGAAGGTTATTTCTGAATCGTATTGTTTGGAGCTTTGAGGAATTCTTTCCATTGGAACTTAACCTCAGAGAAGAAGGCGAATTTGTTACATCTTAGAAAACCATATTCGTCTAACACTAATAATTCTGAAACTCTTTCAACCCATATACCATATTTTTGGATGGGGAGGTTGTTGTTTTCCATTGACGTGCCATTAATGATTTTCCTGCATTTTGTACACTTTATAGTTATGTGGTTCTTAATTTGCAAGATACTTTTGGGAGGAGCAATGCTATTCAGGGGGTCAGTTGAAAATCACTGTCAATTACTGACTAAAAGTGTGTCTCAAACTCTAACCATAAACATATGTGTTTACATTTCCACAATATATGCAGTAAACTATCACACTCAGCGCAGCCCCTCCAAAAACTCAGAGATGCTCCAGGATTAGTAGGCTCTTATAATTTTGATCTAGTATCTAGGCTTAAGTAGATGACCTGCAGGTGCTTTTGGGGAAAAAATCCTCAATCCTTACTTACTACCTGTGTGTTTAATTCTCTTTGCCAACTAAACGTGTACATGGTAGGGTAGTTTATTTGGTTTTAATATTGGTTATGTGCGCTTCTAGCATGTTTATCGAAAAGGATAGTCCATCATCTAATGTTTGGAATAAAGAAAGGAGATGCAATGCTAGGATAACTTTAAATGTCTTATAATAGGAGTTTGGGAGGCCGTCAGTGCCTTTTCTTTTTCCAGTAGGAGGGTCCTTGATAGCTGCTTTGATCTCTGAGAGAGAGATAGGGTCATCCAAAGCTTCAGCTTCATCTTTGTAGGGCAGGATTTTATTTAGATTTGCATCTTTAATATATTGATTTATCTTTGCTAAGTAATCTAATAAAGAATCTGCTTGTAAATTGTATAGCTGGTTATAGAAGTCATGTCACTTAGGAGATTGGCTATTCCTTTGCTGTGATATATGTAAGTGTGAGCTGTTGATTTTAGCTTCTCTCTCTCTCTCTCTCTCTCTCTCTCTCTCTCTCTCTCTCTCTCTAGATATAGATATAGATATAGATAGATATATATATATAGATTCACTGTTCTTGCTTTCGAAACTCCTAGGTAACTTCGCGCCAGCCTTATTGCCTTTATAAAAGTAAGATTTTTCTTAAAATATGTCTTCCTCTGCACTAGTGGGAAAGCCTGCCCAGAGGGCAGTCCATTGTGGTGACGGAACCATCGAACCACTCTGCCATTTTTGGAAGGGCAGTCTATTGTGGTGACGGAACCACCCTGACATTTTCGGAATCCACCTGGATGCAGCTTACGCTGCTTGGCCTCTATTAAAGAGAGAATCATTCATTCGTTTTCAGACAGACAGACACTATCACAACTGTGGCATATGTCAATCATCAAGGGGGGACTCGCAGTCCTTTAGCGAATACTTTCTTGGGCGGAATCCAACTCCTGTCTAATTTCTGCGATACATATCCCAGGTGTAAACAATTGGGAAGCGGATTACCTCAGTCGTCAGTCTTTACATCCAGGGGAGTGGTCTCTCCATCCAGATGTATTTTGTCAGATTGTGCAGATGTGGGGTCTCCCCGAAATAGATCTGATGGCTTCCCATCCAAACAAGAAGCTGCCCAGGTACCTTTCCAGGTCCAGGAAACCTCAGGCGGAAATGGTGGATGCGTTAGCAGTTCCTTGGTTTTACCAACCTGCTTACATTTTTCCGAACTATTGCATGTGTTTTTGATAGCACCCGCATGGCCTCACAGGTTTTGGTATGCGGATCTTATCCGGAAGACTAGTTGCCAACCTTGGCCACTTCCTTTAAGGCCAGACCTTCTGTCTCAAGGACCATTTTTCCATCAGGATCTCAAATCGCTAAATTTGAAGGTATGGAAATTGAACGCTTAGTACTTTGTCATAGAGGTCTCTCTGACTCAGTGATTAATACTATGCTACAGGCTCTTAAGTCTGTTTCAAGGAAGATTTATTATCGGGTTTATCAAACCTATATTTCATGGTGTTTTCTCATAAATTCTCTTGGCATTCTTTTAGGATTCCTAGAGTTTTACAGTTTCTTCAGGATACTTTGGTTAAAGGTTTGTCTGCAAGTACCTTGCAGGGACAAATCTCTGCTCTTTCTGTTTTATTTCATAGAAAGATTTCTAAACTTCCTGATCTTCACTGTTTTGTTCAGGCTTTGGTTCGTATCAAGCCTGTTGTTAAATCAATTTCTCCTCCCTTGAGGAGCCTATGCATTCTTTGGATATTAAACTACTTTCTTGGAAAGTGTTGTTTCTTTTGGCTATCTCTTCTGCTCGAAGAGTTTCGCTCTCTCTTGTAAGTCTCCTTTTCTGATTTTCCATCAGGATAAGGCTGTTTTGCGGACTTCGTTTACATTTCTTCCTAAGGTTGTGAATTCTAACAACATTAGTAGGGAAATTGTTGTTCCTTCCTTGTGTCCTAATCCTAAGAATTCTCTTGAAAGATCTTTACATTCTTTGGATGTTGTAAGAGCTTTGAAATATTATGTCGACACTAATAAAGATTTCAGGAAGACTTTTAGTCTATTTGTTGTTTTTTCTGGTCCTAGGAAAGGTCAGAAAGCCTCTGCCATTTCTTTGGCATCTTGGTTAAAGCTTTTGATTCACAAGGGTTTTTTAGAGGTCTCCGCCTCAGAGATTTACAGCTCATTCTACTAGATCAGTTGCCACTTATTGGGCTTTTAAGAATGAAGCTTCAGTTGATCAGATTTACAAAGCAGCAACTTGGTCTTCTTTGCATACATTTACTAAATTTTACCATTTTGAGGCATTTGCTTCTTCTGAAGCAGACTTTGGTAGAAAAGTTCTTCAGGCAGCTGTCTCAGTTTGATTCTTCTGGTTATGATTTAAGTTTTTTTCTTGAAATTTATAAGAAAGACTTATTTTTTTGTTGATTTAATTTTTTTCAGCAGACATAGCTGTTTTTATTTTATCCCTCCCTTTCTAATGACTCTTCTGTGGTCTCCCACATCTTGGGTATTTCTATCCCATACGTCACTAGCTCATGGACTCTTGCCAATTATATGAAAGAAAACATAATTTATGTAAGAACTTACCTGATAAATTAATTTCTTTCATATTGGCAAGAGTCCATGAGGCCCACCCTTTTTATGGTGGTTATGGTTTTTGTATAAAAGCACAATTGTATTTCCAGTTCCTCTTTTTGTATGCTTTTTTACTCCTTATTTTTTCACCCCACTACTTGGCTATTCGTTAAACTTAATTGTGGGTGTGGTGAGGGGGTTTGGAAAACTTTGCCCCTCCTGTTAGGATTGTATATCCCATACTTAACTAGCTCATGGACTCTTGCCAATATGAAAGAAATGAATTTATCAGGTAAGTTCTTACATAAATTATGTTTTTCTCTTGTGATTGGCTAAATAGATATTTTCAGCTTCCTGTCAGTAGTGCAATGCTGTCCTTTCAGCAATGGATAACAAGAGAATGAAGAAAAGTTGATAATGGAATTAAATTGGAAAGTTGTTTAAAATTGTATGTTCTATCTGAATCATAAAAGAAAATGTTGGGCTTTACTATCCCTTTAATTTTGAATGAAAAATAAGTGATAGTTATATATATATATTGACAACATTTAAACAAACTGAGGCTTTTAAACCTCCTGGGGTATGACCACATTGGAGAATGGATACTGACGGTGCAATAATACTTATGCAAATTGTATTAATAATTTTTTTTTTGCAGTAACGTGTATATATAAAATATATGCATGAGTGTACTAGTTACATAAGGAACGTGAAAGGTAATACAAAATATATTTTTCTTCTCCTTTTGTATACGTGGTGTAGTGATGCAATTGGTGTGTGTGTTCATGTAGTATATATGCTATTGAACAAAATCACACCCAGGTGGACTAAACAAAGCATGTTTACAACTAATTTAAAACAAATCAGTGTCCCTTTAATTTTGACTGTACTGTCCCCTTAAAGATACTGACAAACAATATCTCATTTAAAAACTTAGTAAATATTGTTCTTGCATTATAGTTGCACATCACATAAAGTTTTCTATTATAGGGGTCATTTAAATATGTTCATTGACTTACCTCATTGATTGGTTTTGTCAGCTTTTTTTTTTTTTTAAAGGTATAATGTTACTCTTTCATTCACTGGGTGGAAAAATCCTAAACATAGCATATCATTTTAATGAATGCTCAAGTTTATGTTGCATTTAATTCTGAAATGATCAGCATTATGTTGATTGCAAGTGATTTGGTGTAAAATGCAATTTTTTTTCATACCAATCATGGCATAAGCTTTTGAAAAAGAGGTATTTCGCTTTATAAAAGAGCTATAAAAATATTTTTTATGGCGTGTAAAATAGTTGTGTTGGGGAACAACGCATTTATTTAATAAAGTGTGTTATGAAATGAGTTTGAATACTAGCCAGGAACCTGTTCTTCTGTTTATCACAGCTGTGCCATTTTATGATAAGTATACTAAACTTAATGGATTTTCTATAAATATGCATTACCTTTAAAGTTCTTTCTTACGTGTGGTAGAATAGAAGCGACTTGAAAATGTGTTCTCCAGCTACAATAACTGCAAACAAAGAAATGTGACAACTTTTCTTGAATGATAAAGAAGAGGTGATGATGTTAATTACATACATTTCTGAGTAGCTTTTGGATTAGCAGTGGGAATAAACTGTTGTGTGAAAGAAGCATGAAATGTAATCCATAGCAGCTGTCTAATTTAACAGAAAGGAAAAGCTGCTCAAATTCGTTGCATGCACTTAATTGCTCTTTTCAGCACCCGTTGATTTAGCCCCTCAATTCAGATAGAAGTAAAAGGAGCTTCTATATACCATTACTTTTGTTAGGCATGATCTACTTTTTTTTGTCGTATAATTGTGATTTGCATGTGCTAAACAGAAAGAACATTCTGGTATTACAGATTTTGGGCCAGGTTTCAAGTGGAGCAGAATTTAACGCTACCATTCAAGCGCTAACTCCGCTAAAAGTAAGCTTTTTGTGTGTGTAGGGTTGTGCTCATTGAAAGTAAACTGTTTTCTCTAGTGTGCTAACCAGATCCCCTTAAAAAGCCGAAGTTACAATATTGTACGTGCGAAAAACCTATTCCCCTATAGAAGTCAATTGAGCAAAAAGAGTGGAAAACCCCTTACTCGCGCGCAAACCTGATCGCTTAAAATTTCAAACCCTAAGCTACTAGCTAGCCTATAATGTTACTCAACACTTTTGATTCCACCCACTGCTCTGCCAACACCACTCCCACTAACCCCCCTCCCTTCTTTGAATATGTTTAGCCAAAAACAAGGAAAGAAGTTGTTGAACTGAGAGAAAGCAGAGAGTGTTGACATTAATGTAAGGTTATAGCAGACCTGGAAACATTGTTTTATAACTATCATCTCTTATCTATCTCCACTCCCTCCTCTCTTCAATCTCTCTTTTGACCCTCTCCCTTCTCTCTCCAGCCAAATATTTACTCTCTTTCTCTCATATCTCTTCACTCCTTTTTTTTTTCTCCACTCTTTCTTAACGCTATCTTTTTCTTCACTTTCACTTTTCCCCCCCAATCTCTCTCTGCCCCTGTTTACCCTCTCAGGACTAACAGTTTAAGCACTAGAGGAATAACATATCTTTGCCCTTTCATGGATATATAATATCCCTTTTTAGACATCCACTCACTAACTTTCACTCACCACTGTTAAATTTTTTGAACCCTGTATATATGTGTGTGTGTGTATGTGTATGTATGTATTTATGTATGTATGTGTGTATATATATATATATATATATATATATATATATATATATATATATATATATATATATATATATATATATATATATATATATATATATATATATATATATATATAGTATTAGGATTACCTTTCAATAGCCAAATTACTCAAATACCATATAATATTTGCACCTTATCTATGGATGATCTTTTCATGTAGATATAAATAAAAATATAACGTAAACAATAGATAGTAAAGGGAGGTTGAGGAACTGGAAGAGACTAGAAGAAAAGGGAATGAAAGGGTGAGAGGGAGACCCCTCGTGCAAATAATTTAGATTATGTGCTATGTAAAGTGTCAAGGTTGGGAAGGTTATGTCTGAATCGTATTGTTTGGAGCTTTGAGGAATTCTTTCCATAGGAACTTAACCTCAGAGAAGAAGGCTATTTTGTTACATCTTAGAAAACCATATTCGTCTAACACTAATAATTCTGAAACTCTTTCAACCCATATATTTTTGGATGGGGAGGTTGTTGTTTTCCATTGACGTGCCATTAATGATTTTCCTGCATTTCGTACACTTTATAGTTATGTGGTTCTTAATTTGCAAGATACTTTTGGGAGGAGCAATGCTATTCATGGGGTCAATTGAAAATCACTGTCAATTACTGTCAAACTCTAACCATAAACGTTGTATGTGTTTACATTTCCACAATATATGCAGTAAGCTATCACACTCACCGCGGCCCCTCCAACAACTCAGAGAGTTATTAGGATAACTTTACATGTCTTATAATAGGAGTTTGGGAGGCTGTCAGTGCCTTTTCTTTTCCCAGTAGGAGGATCCTTGATAGCTGCTTTGATCTCTGAGCGAGAGATAGGATCATCCAAAGCTTCAGCTTCATAGGGCAGGATTTTATTTAGATTTGCATCTTTAATATATTGATTTATCTTTGCTAAGTGATCTAATGTAGAATCTGCTTGTAAATTGTATAGCTGGTTATAGAAGTCACGTCACTTAGGAGATTGGCTATTCCTTTGCTGTGATATATGTAAGTGTCAGCTGTTGATTTTAGCCTCTCTCTCTCTCTCTCTGTCTCTCTCTCTCTCCCTCTCTATCTATCTATCTATCTATCTATCTATCTATCTATCTATATATATATATATATATATATATATATATATTCACTGTTCTTGCTTTCAAACTCTAGGTAACTTCGCGCTAGCCTTATTGCCTTCATAAAAGTAAGATTTTTCTTAAAATATAATGTCTTCCTCTGCACTTCTTTATTTAATACTAGTGGGAAAGCCTGCCCAGAGGGCAGTCTATTGTGGTGACGGAACCATCGAACCACCCTGCCATTTTTGGAAGGGCAGTCTATTGTGGTGACGGAACCACCCTGACAGTTTCGGAATCCACCTGGATGCAGCCTGGATTCTATCTCCACCCTTCCATCCAGGTGAACAAAGATAAGCAGGGTCTCCAGCACTTTATCAAACAGACTTTATTTGAACACAAATAGCGACGTTTCGGTGTCACAGCACCTTATTCATGCTTGGTAATTGTATACAGGCCTTTTGCATCTTTAAATACCCAAATTTTGGCGCCTTCTCAGATTGTTGTATGGAGAAGGCTCCCTCTAGTGGCCTAATGCTATACATACACTGACATAACTTATATACAGGTTGAATTAGTTAATATAAATATGTTACTAAGTCCCAAAAGATATATAGAATTTCACTAAAAAAATGCATAATAATCTATAAGAAAATTTCATTAAACTACAGTTTATATATTACCTAAATAAATGATTTCATAAACACTTTATGGAAAATTAAAATGCATAGAAAAAATTTTTTTTATACAAAATTTTATAAACAATTAAAAACAAGGGAAGGGCCTAAAAATACAGCAAAGATTCTAAGTAATAAATAATTAGTCGGGCTGAAGGTACTTAAAGAGAGATTCAGAAAAAACAGCTTAAATCAAATTCCCTGTTAAGACCCTTGGGATGCATACTATCTAATTTATGCACCCACCACATCTCTCTTTGTTTTAATAGACGCTCCCTATTCATGCCTCTTCTGTTTGGGGGGATATGGTCTATTACTTGCCACCTGAGTTAGCTAATGTGGTGGCCTTTCTCTAGAAAATGGTTGGATACAGGGGCATCCCTGTTCTTGCATCTAATGTTGGACCTATGTTGACCAATACGGTCTTTCACCTTACGGGTGGTCTCACCTATATAGATGCAAGAACAGGGACACTTGATCAAATATACCACATAGGTGGTCTCACAGGTATAATACCCCTTGATAGGAAACTTTTTTCCACTTTGGGGATGATGAAAGAATGCTCCTTTTATCACTGAATGGCAACTCATACAACCAAGACAGGGAAAAGTTCCCATATTTTTCTTACCCAACAACTGTTGTCTATTTTGTCTGGTGGGGCCTATGTCTGTTCTCACCAAGTGGTCCCTAAGGCTTTTTACTCTCTTGTGTGCCATAATGGGAGGCTCTTGGAACTGAGCTACATTAGAATTGCATTCCTTGAGAATATACCAGTTCTTCCGAATTAGCCTAGATATTTTGTCACTCAATGGGTTGTATTGACTGACAAACACCAGCCTATTTTCTTTGGGTGTTCTTTCTTTAATTTTATCCAAAGAGCCTATAGTATCATCTAGGAGTTTTTTAGGGTATCCTCTGTCAGTGAACTTTTTGGACATTTCATTAAACCTTATCCTCCTTGTCTCCCCATCATCGACAATCCTGTTAACCCTTAATAGTTGGCTCCTGGGAAGGGAATTTACCAATGGCCTGGAGTGAAAGCTGTTAAATTGCAATATACTGTTTCTGTCTGTCTCTTTTCTATACAGATCAAATTCTAGGTGATGACCCTTCTTGAGAACTAGCGTGTCCAGGAAGGGTATAGATTCCTCACTGACACTCACTGTGAAGAAAAGGTCCCTTACTTCAGAATTTAAATCCTGAACAAATTGAGTGAGGGACTCAACATCGCCCCACCATACACCAAATATATCGTCTATATATCTCCACCATACGGCTCCATATTGTTTAAATAACTGGTTTTTATAGACGATACTCTCCTCAAACTCACACATGAAGAGGTTGGCGTATGATGGGGCGACGTTAGAGCCCATGGCTGTGCCCCTCACCTGGACATACCAGCTGTCCTGAAAGATAAAATAATTCCAATAAAGGACAATACGTAACAAGTCCTCCAAAAATGATACTTCAATCTCATTATACCTCCTGTTCACCATCAATGTTTTTTTTTATTATGGATATACCAGTTTCATGTTTTATGGATGTGTATAAACTACGTACATCCATGGTGAACAGGAGGTATTTGTCACTAGGAAATACCAAGTCCCTTGCCTTCTGCAAAAAACTATTAGTGTCTTGTATGTAGCTTGACATCCTAGTGACTTCAGGCTGCAAGATCTTATCCAAAAATTTGGAAATGTTTGTAAATACCGACTCAACTGAGGAGACAATAGGTCGCCCCGGAGGTCTCTGTTTGTCCTTGTGGACTTTTGGGACAGTATAAAAGACAGGTGTCCTAGGGTTTACAGTACACAAATACTCAGATAGCTTTCTATCAATAATGCCTTGACTCAGGGCTCTCTGTACAACTACATTTATCTCCTTCTGTATATTACCTAAAGGATTTCCCTGCAGTGGCTTATATGTATTTATATCACTCAATTGTGAGAGGGCTTCGCTCACATAGTATCCTTTATCTAGCAAAACCATTGCTCCGCCTGATGTTTTTATTACCTTTTAACTCCTTCAGTATCATATTTTCACCCTTAGCAAAATTAGTCAAATTGACACGTTCATTTTTATGCCACATAGTAGTATGTTTTTTATTTTTGTATTCATCACGTAACTTTTTAACCCCTTGTTGTATTATGTTAACAAATGTATTGACACTACTATTATTAACATTGGGGTTAAAAGAACTTTTTTTGCTAAGACCTAACTTTTTTAAAGACAATTCCGGAGTCTGGGCTTGACTATCTGCCAGATAATGTTCATTGCTGAACCAGACTTTAAGTTTGATATTGCGGTATAGTCTTTGCAAATCTTTTTCCAGCTCGAAAAAGTCTGTGTCATGGAAAGGGCAAAAAGAAAGTCCTCTATTAAGCATCGTATTTTATTTTTCATTTAATGCATATTCTGACGTGTTTATTACTATATCATTATCTCCCCCCACAAGTGTGGAACATGTCTGGCTGTCCTTAATAATAGATATAGAGTTGCTTACTTCTTTGGCGCTTTCTTCCGGTTGGATCTGCGGATCGAGTTTCCCCTTGTAGCGGCAGTGTTTCTTGCCGCCCCGGTTGACCCGATGCTGCACTCGCTGTTGCTCGATCCTAAAGGGGATGAACCATGGGATGAGCCATCTGACGTATTGGATGCGTCATCATGCTGTTCTCTCCTTGTCGGCCTGTGCCTACGTCTACCCCTGGGTCCTGATGCTCCCCGGTTGCTATAGTTACTGGATCTCCAGCGGTATACTCGACCCAGGCGGTAATCCTCTTCGTCACGGATGAACTTTGCCCTTTTTGTTTCTTTTATGGCTTTCTGTTCCTCCGCAATCTTAGTAGCGATCCTTTTCTCCATCTCTTGAAATTCATCATTGGACAAACAGGTCTGTAACTCATCCTTGCATTTTTTTATGTTCACCTCCTGCAACTCCATCTCCGTCTGTAAGCATTCCACAGTCCATACGATTAAATCGTATGAACACTTATTCAGAATAGCCTCGAACTTATCGCAATAGATTTTATTGTTGCTTAATAGAGTGGGGCGAGTATTCATTCGTAGCCCTCTGGGAATTCTTTTAACACGATAGTATTCTGCTAACGTGTTAGCATGCAGTTCCCATTTCATTTGTTTAAGTTGCATAGCTTCATATTCCTTGCCACTTGTTTCACCCGGTACAGTCCTTAGGTAATCTCTGGTACCTTTCATCAATGCTGTAATTCTGGCCGCCTCTATGTCCGTATATGCAAACATAATGCTACCATCCGTTTTCTGTGTCTCATTGCCTTCAGAAGGCATGTTGCTCCTCATATGCACAGTATCCCAGCAGCAACAAGTGACAAAGTCCAGAAAGGGAACAGCACATGGGAGTAAAGGAAGTGCACGGTAGACCTAGGGCGCTGCCAAGCCCTAATACACATGAACAAAGATAAGCAGGGTCTCCAGCACTTTATCAAACAGACTTTATTTGAACACAAATAGCGACGTTTCGGTGAAGGCAATGAGACACAGAAAACGGATGGTAGCATTATGTTTGCATATACGGACATAGAGGCGGCCAGAATTACAGCATTGATGAAAGGTACCAGAGATTACCTAAGGACTGTACCGGGTGAAACAAGTGGCAAGGAATATGAATGGACTGTGGAATGCTAACAGACGGAGATGGAGTTGCAGGAGGTGAACATAAAAAAATGCAAGGATGAGTTACAGACCTGTTTGTCCAATGATGAATTTCAAGAGATGGAGAAAAGGATCGCTACTAAGATTGCGGAGGAACAGAAAGCCATAAAAGAAACAAAAAGGGCAAAGTTCATCCGTGACGAAGAGGATTACCGCCTGGGTCGAGTATACCGCTGGAGATCCAGTAACTATAGCAACCGGGGAGCATCAGGACCCAGGGGCAGACGTAGGCATAGGCCGACAAGGAGAGAACAGCATGATGACGCATCCAATACGTCAGATGGCTCATCCCATGGTTCATCCCCTTTAGGATCGAGCAACAGCGAGTGCAGCATCGGGTCCACCGGGGCGGCAAGAAACACCGCCGCTACAAGGGGAAACTCGATCCGCAGATCCAACCGGAAGAAAGCGCCAAAGAAGTAAGCAACTCTATATCTATTATTAAGGACAGCCAGACATGTTCCACGCTTGTGGGGGGAGATAATGATATAGTAATAAACACGTCAGAATATGCATTAAATGAAAAAGAAAATACGATGCTTAATAGAGGACTTTCTTTTTGCCCTTTCCATGACACAGACTTTTTCGAGCTGGAAAAAAATTTGCAAAGACTATACCGCAATATCAAACTTAAAGTCTGGTTCAGCAATGAACATTATCTGGCAGATAGTCAAGCCCAGACTCCGGAATTGTCTTTAAAAAAGTTAGGTCTTAGCAAAAAAAGTTCTTTTAACCCCAATGTTAATAATAGTAGTGTCAATACATTTGTTAACATAATACAACAAGGGGTTAAAAAGTTACGTGATGAATACAAAAATAAAAAACATACTACTATGTGGCATAAAAATGAACGTGTCAATTTGACTAATTTTGCTAAGGGTGAAAATATGATACTGAAGGAGTTAAAAGGTAATAAAAACATCATCTTCAAGGGGGCTGATAAAGGCGGAGCAATGGTTTTGCTAGATAAAGGATACTATGTGAACGAAGCCCTCTCACAATTGAGTGATATAAATACATATAAGCCACTGCAGGGAAATCCTTTAGGTAATATACAGAAGGAGATAAATGTAGTTGTACAGAGAGCCCTGAGTCAAGGCATTATTGATAGAAAGCTATCTGAGTATTTGTGTACTGTAAACCCTAGGACACCTGTCTTTTATACTGTCCCAAAAGTCCACAAGGACAAACAGAGACCTCCGGGGCGACCTATTGTCTCCTCAGTTGAGTCGGTATTTACAAACATTTCCAAATTTTTGGATAAGATCTTGCAGCCTGAAGTCACTAGGATGTCAAGCTACATACAAGACACTAATAGTTTTTTGCAGAAGGCAAGGGACTTGGTATTTCCTAGTGACAAATACCTCCTGTTCACCATGGATGTACGTAGTTTATACACATCCATAAAACATGAAACTGGTATATCCATAATTAAAAAAAACATTGATGGTGAACAGGAGGTATAATGAGATTGAAGTATCATTTTTGGAGGACTTGTTACGTATTGTCCTTTATTGGAATTATTTTATCTTTCAGGACAGCTGGTATGTCCAGGTGAGGGGCACAGCCATGGGCTCTAACGTCGCCCCATCATACGCCAACCTCTTCATGTGTGAGTTTGAGGAGAGTATCGTCTATAAAAATCAGTTATTTAAACAATATGGAGCCGTATGGTGGAGATATATAGACGATATTTTTGGTGTATGGTGGGGCGATATTGAGTCCCTCACTCAATTTGTTCAGGATTTAAATTCTGAAGTAAGGGACCTTTTCTTCACAGTGAGTGTCAGTGAGGAATCTATACCCTTCCTGGACACGCTAGTTCTCAAGAAGGGTCATCACCTAGAATTTGATCTGTATAGAAAAGAGACAGACAGAAACAGTATATTGCAATTTAACAGCTTTCACCCCAGGCCATTGGTAAATTCCCTTCCCAGGAGCCAACTATTAAGGGTTAACAGGATTGTCGATGATGGGGAGACAAGGAGTATAAGGTTTAATGAAATGTCCAAAAAGTTCACTGACAGAGGATACCCTAAAAAACTCCTAGATGATACTATAGGCTCTTTGGATAAAATTAAAGAAAGAACACCCAAAGAAAATAGGCTGGTGTTTGTCAGTCAATACAACCCATTGAGTGACAAAATATCTAGGCTAATTCGGAAGAACTGGTATATTCTCAAGGAATGCAATTCTAATGTAGCTCAGTTCCAAGAGCCTCCCATTATGGCACACAAGAGAGTAAAAAGCCTTAGGGACCACTTGGTGAGAACAGACATAGGCCCCACCAGACAAAATAGACAACAGTTGTTGGGTAAGAAAAATATGGGAACTTTTCCCTGTCTTGGTTGTATGAGTTGCCATTCAGTGATAAAAGGAGCATTCTTTCATCATCCCCAAAGTGGAAAAAAGTTTTCTATCAAGGGGTATTATACCTGTGAGACCACCTATGTGGTATATTTGATCAAGTGTCCCTGTTCTTGCATCTATATAGGTGAGACCACCCGTAAGGTGAAAGACCGTATTGGTCAACATAGGTCCAACATTAGATGCAAGAACAGGGATGCCCCTGTATCCAACCATTTTCTAGAGAAAGGCCACCACATTAGCCAACTCAGGTGGCAAGTAATAGACCATATCCCCCCAAACAGAAGAGGCATGAATAGGGAGCGTCTATTAAAACAAAGAGAGATGTGGTGGGTGCGTAAATTAGATAGTATGCATCCCAAGGGTCTTAACAGGGAATTTGATTTAAGCTGTTTTTTCTGAATCTCTCTTTAAGTACCTTCAGCCCGACTAATTATTTATTACTTAGAATCTTTGCTGTATTTTTAGGCCCTTCCCTTGTTTTTAATTGTTTATAAAATTTTGTATAAAATTTTTTTTTTCTATGCATTTTAATTTTCCATAAAGTGTTTATGAAATAATTTATTTAGGTAATATATAAACTGTAGTTTAATGAAATTTTCTTATAGATTATTATGCATTTTTTTAGTGAAATTCTATGTATCTTTTGGGACTTAGTAACATATTTATATTAACTAATTCAACCTGTATATGTTATGTGAGTGTATGTATAGCATTAGGCCACTAGAGGGAGCCTTCTCCATACAACAATCTGAGAAGGCACCAAAATTTGGGTATTTAAAGATGCAAAAGGCCTGTATACAATTACCAAGCATGAATAAGGTGCTGTGACACCGAAACATCGCTATTTGTGTTCAAATAAAGTCTGTTTGATAAAGTGCTGGAGACCCTGCTTATCTTTGTTCATGTGTATTAGGGCTTGGCAGTGCCCTAGGTCTACCGTGCACTTCCTTTACTCCCATGTGCTGTTCCCTTTCTGGACTTCCATCCAGGTGGATTCCGAAAATGGCAGGGTGGTGAAAGAATCCATCCAGGTGGATTCTTTCACCACCCCTTTTGCTCTCTTTCCCCCCTCTCTCTTGCTCTCTCTCCCCCTCTCTCTTGCTCTCTCTCTCTTTTGTTATCTCCCCCCTCTCTTTTGTTATCTCCCCCCTCTCTTATGCTCTCTCCCCCCCTCTCTTATGCTCTCTCTCTCCCCCTTTCTTTTGCTCTTCCTCTCAGTGTAAATATTTGCATAGAAAATTAGCACATCTAGGCAAGATTCCCCGCTTGCTTTTTCCCAAAAATACCTCATATACAATGTTACCAATGCACAAGAGAATTCTGGGTAAGATATGCAAATTAGATATGCAAATTCTCAGTTTTTTGGCTTCAAAATACTGTTTTAACACAGCTATCCTTTTAACAGGATTATTGCAGCAAACCAGAAATCACTCACTAGACAGCCTGTTTTGTTCTTTTTGTATGTATCTCAATGTTAAAAGCCTTTTGCACACAGTCCGTACTCCCTGGAATTTCAGTCACTATTCAGTGTTCTGTTTATTTACAAATAAATGGAACACTGAATTGTAACTGAAATCCCAGTGAGTGCAGTCTGTATGCTTTATTATTTATTCTGTTACCAGCAGTCTGGTCATTGAAACAGAGGTGCTCTGACAAAATGCAGATGGACATTTGGCAGACGGACATTTAGCAGACAGCCTTCTATCAGACGTCATTTGGCCGATGGACAGAATGTCGAAGAATGTTCTGATTTTCGCCGAGGGCAGATACGGTCCAGAGTGCTCGGTTCTAATCAGAGCCTCGTGCGCCACAACTGCCTCTGGGAACCTTACCATGGGTCTCAGCCCGCACTTCTTGTAATTCTCTGTCTGGGAAATTATCTATCTATCTATCGAATCTATCAAATTTATCTATCACATCTATTTATCTATCTAATCTATGTATCTATCAAATCTATCTATCTATCTGGTGGCCGGACTGTTATCTGACAGCCACTTGTGTGTCGGCCAAATGTCTGTCGGCTAAAAGTCCGGCCACGGAAACGGATAGGGTTTGTGCAAGTGCAGCACCTACTATTTATTTTACATGTTTGTGGTGAAATTATCTACAAATGTAAAGTGTACTATACATAAAGAGAGATATTATGGCTATGGAAAATTTTTCTAGGGTGCTTTTGCACATATATTTTTACATTTTATCACTTAGCTGGGATCCATTTCTTGTTATTGTTCAGTTATTAGCATACCTCACATATTGGTTTCATGGTTGTGAGGAGGAGTGGCTAGTGGTCAGGACAGAACATTTTAAAATTAAAGGGACATTTCACCAGAATTTTTGTTGTTTTAAAAGATAGATAATCCCTTTATTACCTGTTCCCCAGTTTTGCATAACCAACACAGTTATAATTATACACGTTTTACCTCTGTAATTACCTTGTTGCTAAGCCTCAGCAGACTGGCCCCTTATTTCAGTTCTCTTGACAGAATTGCATTTTAGCCAATCAGAGCTGTCTCCATGGTAAATTCACGTGCATGAGCTCAATGTTATCTATATGAAACACGTGAATTAACGCCCTCTAGTGGTGAAAAACGATCAAAATGCATTTAGATTAGGGGCGGCCTTCAAGGTCTAAGAAATTAGCATATGAACCTCCTAGGTATAGCTTTCAACTAAGAATACCAAGAGAACAAAGCAAAATTGGTGATAAAAGTAAATTGGAAAGTTGTTTAAAATTACATGTCCTATTTGAAACATGAAAGTTTTTTTGGACTTGACTGTCCCTTTAAATTTTTTTTAAAAAGTGTATATTTTGGCTAATTTTTATTTTTAATTAATTGTCATTAATGTACATTCTAGATACAGCTGAGTGACTTTAGACAAGCACAGCAAAGTGCGGTGTTAAATTTGAGGAGCCTACTACAAAACGTTAAAAAGAACATAACACCCAATTTTATTCTTCCATGCATGAGATAGATCATACAGTCTTAAGCAACTTTTCAATGTACTTTTATTATCAAATGTGCTTCATTCTCCTGTTATCCTTTGTTGAATGTGCAGCAACGCACCACTGGGTAAAGCAATGAAAAAGAGGCAGTTATGTGCAGCCACCAATCAGCAGCTAGCTCTCATTAGTTCATTGATGCTTCTGAGCCTATATAGGTACGGTTTTCAACAAAGATTCCAAGAGAACAAAACAACTTACATAATAGTAGTAAATTGGAATTTAGTGTACTATTGCATACCATATCTGAATCATGAAAGTTTTATTTTGACTTTACTGTCTCTCTTAAAGTAAAGTTTAAGGGACAGCCTTGTTGTTTCTCTGAAAATAAGAACGTAGGTGTTAGACCTGTCATTGGCCATCCAAGAGTATTTAGCCTAAGAAGATACATTTCAAGGAGGTTTGAAACATTTTATATTGTGTAGTAAAACATTGTCAAGCAAATAAGATTAACCCCTTAATGACAACAGTACTTTTCCATTTTCTGTCCGTTTGTGACAAAGGCTATTTTTACATTTCTGCAGTGTTTGTGTTTAGCTGTAATTTTCCTCTTACTCATTTACTGTACCCACACATATTATATACCGTTTTTCTCGCCATTAAATGGACTTTCTAAAGATACCATTATTTTCATCATATCTTATAATTTATTATAAAAAAATTTATAAAATATGAGGAAAAAATGAAAAAAAAACACTTTTTCTAACTTTTAGCCCCAAAATCTGTTACACATCTGCAACCACCAAAAACACCCATGCTAAATAGTTTCTAAATTTTGTCCTGAGTTTAGAAATACCCAATGTTTACATGTTCTTTGCTTTTTGTGCAAGTTATTGGGTCATAAATACAACTAGCACTTTGCTATTTCCAAACAACTTTTTTTCAAAATTAGCGCTAGTTACATTGGGACACTGATATCTTTCAGGAATTCCTGAATATCCCTTGACATGTATATATTTTTTTTTAGAAGACATCCCAAAGTATGAATCTAGGCCCATTTTGGTATATTTCATGCCACCATTTCACTGCCAAATGCGATCAAATACAAAAAATCATTCACTTTTTCACAAATTTTTTCACAAACTTTCGGTTTCTCACTGAAATTATTTACAAACAGCTTGTGCAATTATGGCATAAATGGTTGTAAATGCTTCTCTGGGATCCCCTTTGTTCAGAAATAGCAGACATATATGGCTTTGGCGTTGCTTTTTGGTAATTAGAAGGCTGTTAAATGCCGCTGCGCACCACACGTGTATTATGTCCAGCAGTGCAGGGGTTAATCAGGGAGCTTGTAGGGAATGTGTAGGGTTAATTTTAGCTTTAGTGTAGTGTAGTAGACAACCCAAAGTATTGATCTAGGCCCATTTTGGTATATTTCATGCCACCATTTCACCGCCAAATGCGATCAAATAAAAATAAATTGTTTCCTTTTTCACAAACTTTAGGTTTCTCACTGAAATTATTTACAAACAGCTTGTGCAATTATGGCACAAATGGTTGTAAATGCTTCTCTGGGATCCCCTCTGTTCAGAAATAGCAGACATATGTGGCTTTGGTGTTGCTTTTGATAATTAGAAGGCCGCTAAATGCCGCTGTGCATCACACGTGTATTATGACTAGCAGTGAAGGGGTTAATTAGGTAGCTTGTAGGGAGTTTGCAGGGTTAATTTTAGCTTTAGTGTAGAGATCAGCCTCCCACCTGAAACATCAGACCCCCTGATCCCTCCCAAACAGCTCTCTTCCCTCCCCCACCCCACAATTATTCCCGCCATCTTAAGTACTGGCAGAAAGTCTGCCAGTACTAATATAAAAAGGTATATTTGTGTTTATTTTTTGTTTTTTAATAGCATATTTGCATATGCTGCTGTGTAGAATCCCCCCTTAGCCCCCAATATCATGGATCCCCCATCAAACAGTTCTCTAACCCTCCCCCTCTAGCCTAATGGGCGCCATCTTGGGTACTGGCAGCTGTCTGCCAGTACCCAGTTAAGTAAAAAAAAAAAACCCATAATTTATGCTTACCTGATAAATTCCTTTCTTCTGTAGTGTGATCAGTCCACGGGTCATCATTACTTGTGGGATATTAACTGCTCCCCTACAGGAAGTGCAAGAGGATTCACCCAGCAGAGTTGCTATATAGCTCCTCCCCTCTACGTCACCTCCAGTCATTCGACCAAGGACCAACGAGAAAGGAGAAGCCAAGGGTGTAGTGGTGACTGGAGTATAATTTAAAAAAATATTTACCTGCCTTAAAAAAACAGGGCGGGCCGTGGACTGATCACACTACAGAAGAAAGGAATTTATCAGGTAAGCATAAATTATGTTTTCTTCTGTTAAGTGTGATCAGTCCACGGGTCATCATTACTTGTGGGATACCAATACCAAAGCAAAAGTACACGGATGACGGGAGGGATAGGCAGGCTCTTTATACAGAAGGAACCACTGCCTGAAGAACCTTTCTCCCAAAAATAGCCTCCGAGGAAGCAAAAGTGTCAAATTTGTAAAATTTGGAAAAAGTATGAAGCGAAGACCAAGTTGCAGCCTTGCAAATCTGTTCAACAGAGGCCTCATTCTTAAAGGCCCAAGTGGAAGCCACAGCTCTAGTGGAATGAGCTGTAATTCTTTCAGGAGGCTGCTGTCCAGCAGTCTCATAAGCTAAACGAATTATGCTACGAAGCCAAAAAGAGAGAGAGGTAGCAGAAGCTTTTTGACCACTCCTCTGACCAGAGTAAACGACAAACAGGGAAGACGTTTGTCGAAAATCTTTAGTTGCCTGTAAATAAAATTTAAGGGCACGAACTACATCCAGATTGTGCAAAAGACGTTCCTTCCTCGAAGAAGGATTTGGGCACAAGGATGGAACAACAATCTCCTGATTGATATTCCTGTTAGTGACTACCTTAGGTAAGAACCCAGGTTTAGTACGCAGAACTACCTTATCCGAGTGAAAAATCAAATAAGGAGAATCACAATGTAAGGCTGATAACTCAGAGACTCTTCGAGCCGAGGAAATAGCCATTAAAAATAGAACTTTCCAAGATAACAACTTTATATCAATGGAATGAAGGGGTTCAAACGGAACACCCTGTAAAACGTTAAGAACAAGGTTTAAACTCCATGGTGGAGCCACAGCTTTAAACACAGGTTTAATCCTGGCCAAAGCCTGACAAAAAGCCTGAACGTCTGGAACTTCTGACAGACGCTTGTGTAACAGAATGGACAGAGCTGAGATCTGTCCCTTTAAGGAACTAGCGGATAACCCCTTTTCTAAACCTTCTTGTAGAAAAGACAATATCCTAGGAATCCTAACCTTACTCCAAGAGTAACCTTTGGATTCGCACCAATATAGGTATTTACGCCATATTTTATGGTAAATCTTTCTGGTAACAGGCTTCCTAGCCTGTATTAAGGTATCAATAACTGACTCAGAAAAACCACGCTTTGATAAGATCAAGCGTTCAATTTCCAAGCAGTCCGCTTCAGAGAAGTTAGATTTTGATGTTTGAAAGGACCCTGAATCAGAAGGTCCTGTTTCAGAGGTAACAACCAAGGTGGACAGAATGACATGTCCACCAGATCTGCATACCAAGTCCTGCGTGGCCATGCAGGCGCTATTAGAATCACTGATGCTTTCTCCTGTTTGATTCTGGCAATCAATCGAGGAAGCATCGGGAAAGGTGGAAACACATAAGCCATCCTGAAGGTCCATGGTGCTGTCAAGGCATCTATCAGGACCGCTCCCGGATCCCTGGATCTGGACCCGTAGCGCGGAAGCTTGGCGTTCTGTCGAGACGCGATGAGATCTATCTCTGGTTTGCCCCAACGTCGAAGTATTTGGGCAAAGACCTCTGGATGAAGTTCCCACTCCCCCGGATGAAAAGTCTGACGACTTAAGAAATCCGCCTCCCAGTTCTCCACTCCCGGGATGTGGATTGCAGACAGGTGGCAAGAGTGAGACTCTGCCCAGCGAATTATCTTCGATACTTCCATCATTGCTAGGGAGCTTCTTGTCCCTCACTGATGGTTGATATAAGCTACAGTCGTGATGTTGTCCGACTGGAACCTGATGAACCCCTGAGTTGTTAACTGGGGCCAAGCCAGAAGAGCATTGAGGACTGCTCTCAATTCCAGAATGTTTATTGGAAGAAAACTCTCCTCCTGATTCCATAGTCCCTGAGCCTTCAGAGAATTCCAGACAGCGCCCCAACCTAGTAGGCTGGCGTCTGTTGTTACAATTGACCAGTCTGGCCTGCTGAATGGCATTCCCCTGGACAGATGTGGCCGATAAAGCCACCATAGAAGAGAATTTCTGGTCTCTTGATTCAGATTTAGAGTGTTGAATGGAATGAAGGACACGGCATGCATTTTGAAGTTTTGTTAACCTGTCCTCTGTCAGGTAAATTTTCATTTCTACAGAATCTATCAGAGTCCCCAGGAAGGGAACTCTTGTGAGTGGAAAGAGAGAACTTTTCTCTTCGTTCACTTTCCATCCATGCGACCTTAGAAATGCCAGTACTATCTCTGTATGAGATTTGGCAGTTTGAAAGCTTGAAGCTTGTATCAGTATGTCGTCTAAGTACGGAGCTACTGAAATTCCTTGCGGTCTTAGTACCGCCAGAAGAGTGCCCAGAACCTTTGTGAAGATTCTTGGAGCCGTAGCCAGTCCGAATGGAAGAGCTACAAACTGGTAATGCCTGTCTAAAAAGGCAAACCTTAGATACCGGTAATGACTTCTGTGAATCGGTATGTGAAGGTAAGCATCCTTTAAATCCACTGTGGTCATGAACTGACCCTCTTGGATCATGGGCAAAATTGTTCGAATAGTTTCCATCTTGAACGATGGAACTCTTAGGAATTTGTTTAGGATCTTTAAATCCAAGATTGGCCTGAAGGTTCCCTCTTTTTTGGGAACTACAAACAGATTTGAGTAAAACCCTTGTCCTTGTTCCAACCGCGGAACTGGATGGATCACTCCCATTAATAAAAGATCTTGTACGCAGCGTAGAAACGCTTCCTTCTTTGTTAGGTTTGTTGACAACCTTGACAGATGAAATCTCCCTCTTGGGGGAGAGGATTTGAAGTCCAGAAGGTATCCCTGAGATATGATCTCTAACGCCCAGGGATCCTGAACATCTCTTGCCCAAGCCTGGGCGAAGAGGGAAAGACTGCCCCCCACTAGATCCGGTCCCGGATCGGGGGGCCCTCAATTCATGCTGTCTTAGGGGCAGCAGCAGGTTTTCTGGCCTGTTTGCCCCTGTTCCAGGACTGGTTAGGTTTCCAGCCTTGTCTGTAGCGAGCAACAGCTCCTTCCTGTTTTGGTGCAGAGGAAGTTGATGCTGCTCCTGCTTTGAAATTACGAAAGGAACGAAAATTGGACTGTCTAGCCTTGGCTTTGGCCTTGTCCTGAGGCAGGGCATGACCTTTACCTCCTGTAATGTCAGCAATAATCTCTTTCAAGCCGGGCCCGAATAAGGTCTGCCCTTTGAAAGGAATATTAAGCAATTTAGATTTAGACGTAACATCAGCTGACCAGGATTTCAGCCACAGAGCTCTGCGGTGTCTGAATGGCGAATCCTGAATTTTTAGCCGCAAGTTTAGTTAAATGTACTACGGCATCTGAAATAAATGAATTAGCTAACTTAAGGAATTTAAGTTTGTGTGTGATGTCATCTAGTGTGGATGATTGAAGTGTCTCTTCCAGAGACTCAAACCAAAATGCTGCTGCAGCCGTGACAGGCGCAATACATGCAAGAGGTTGCAATATAAATCCTTGTTGAACAAACATTTTCTTAAGGTAACCCTCTAATTTTTTATCCATTGGATCTGAAAAAGCACAGCTATCCTCCACTGGGATAGTGGTACGCTTAGCTAAAGTAGAAACTGCTCCCTCCACCTTAGGGACCATTTGCCATAAATCCCGTGTGGCGGCGTCTATTGGAAACATTTTTCTAAATATAGGAGGGGGTGAGAAAGGCACACCGGGTCTATCCCACTCCTTAGTAACAATGTCAGTAAGTCTCTTAGGTATAGGAAAAAACGTCAGTACTCGTCGGTACCCCGCAAAATATTTATCCAACCTACACATTTTTTCTGGGATTGCAACTGTGTTACAATCATTCAGAGCCGCTAATACCTCCCCTAGTAACACACGGAGGTTCTCAAGCTTAAATTTAAAATTTGAAATGTGTGAGTCCAGTTTATTTGGATCAGAACCGTCACCCACAGAATGAAGCTCTCCGTCTTCACGTTCTGCAAACTGTGACGCAGTATCAGACATGGCCCTTGCATTATCAGCGCACTCTGTTCTCACCCCAGAGTGATCACGTTTACCTCTTAGTTCTGGTAGTTTAGCCAAAACTTCAGTTATAACAGTAGCCATATCTTGTAATGTGATTTGTAATGGCCGCCCAGATGTACTCGGCGCTACAATATCACGCACCTCCTGAGCGGGAGATGCAGGTACTGACACGTGAGGCGAGTTAGCCGGCATAACTCTCCCCTCGTTGTTTGGGTGAAATATGTTCAATTTGTACAGATTGACTGTTTTTTAAAGTAGCATCAATACATTTAGTACATAAATTTCTATTGGGCTCCACTTTGGCATTAACACATATAGCACAGAGATATTCCTCTGAATCAGACATGTTTAACACACTAGCAAATAAACAGCAACTTGGAAATACTTTACAAAGTAATTTACAAATAATATGAAAACGAACTGTGCCTTTAAGAAGCACAGAAAAATATTATAACAGTTAAAATAATTAAGTTATAGCATCAATCTTTGTCAGAATATACAGTTTTAGCAAAGGATTGTTCCCCTCAGCAAATGATAACTAACCCAGGCAGCAGAAAAAAATACACAAATAAACGTTTTTTTTATCACAGTCAATACAATCAGCACAGCTGTGCTGTAATGATTACTTCCCTCAAAAAAGGCTTTGGAGATCCCTGAACTCTGTAGAGATGAACCGGATCATGCAGGAAGAAAATGAATCTCTGACTGAGTTTTTTTCTGATGCATAGTGAAAAGCACCAAAATGGCCCCTCCCCCACACACATAACAGTGAGAGGGATCAGTGAACTGCTCTAATTTAAATCAAAACTATTGCCAAGTGGAAAAATAGTGCCCAAAACATTTTTTCACCCAGTACCTCAGAGAAAAAAACGTTTTTACATGCCAGCAAAAAAACGTTTTTACCTCATAATTAATTGTCATTTAAAACCTATTGCAAGTCCCTGCAAATTAGGTTAAGTCTATGTATACAGTCTAAAAACCAGAGAAGTATAAAATATACATACATGACAGCCTGATATCAGCTACATCTACTGCATTCAAGGCTGGGTTTACATTATAACGGTATGGCAGGATTTTCTCATCAATTCCATGTCAGAAAATAATAAACTGCTACATACCTCTTTGCAGATTAATCTGCCTGCTGTCCCCTGATCTGAAGTTTGCCTCTCCTCAGATGGCCGAGAAACAGCAATATGATCTTAACTACTCCGGCTAAAATCATAGAAAAAAAACTCAGGTAGATTCTTCTTCAAATTCTACCAGAGAAGGAATAACACACTCCGGTGCTATTATAAAACAACAAACTTTTGATTGAAGATATAAAAACTAAATATATCACCATAGTCCTCTCACACATCCTATCTAGTCGTTGGGTGCAAGAGAATGACTGGGGGTGACGTAGAGGGGAGGAGCTATATAGCAACTCTGCTGGGTGAATCCTCTTGCACTTCCTGTAGGGGAGCAGTTAATATCCCACAAGTAATGATGACCCGTGGACTGATCACACTTAACAGAAGAAAGATTCTTTAATTTTAAGATACTTTCTGTAGTGTAGCTACAACCCCCCACCCCACCCCCCCCTCCCAGAACCCTTCGATTACTTTATAAATACAATTCCCCCCCCCCCTTTTCTCCCAATATATTATTTTAGTTTTCTGTAGGTAGCGGTTCCCACCTGCTCCCGCCCCGTGCACGCGCCCGCCCGCCGCCCCCCGCGTGCGCGTCCGCGCGCGCCCCCCGGGTACTCCCACCTCCGATCCCGCCCCCCCTCCACATGATCACGGGCCCATTGCAGGCCGCCCACCCGCCTCCCTGTTGCGCTCCCACCCACCAACGATGCTCCGGTGCAGAGAGGGCCACAGAGTGGCTCTCTCTGCATCAGAGGCTTGTAAAGGGGTATTGCAGGATGCCTCCATATCGAGGCATCACTGCAATACCCTCAGAGCTGCTGGAAGCAATCGCAATCGCTTCCAGCACTCTGTTAGACAACTGACGTACCAGGTACGTCTATTGTCATTAACTGCTTGTTAATGCATGACGTACCTGGTACGTCAGTTGTCATTAAGGGGTTAAAGTTTTTGTAATGCACTGCAGAAGGGCAGCCATAAGGTTGTGTGATAGGGTTACTAAAATATGGTTAATTTTTATTAGTTTCATATTTTTATGGTTGAATGTAGAGAGCTTGCACAGTACATGTGAACCCCAAGACTTTTTCTGGTAAGCAATGTTGTTTAGACCTAATAACAATAGAAACTGTTAATGATTTAGAACATTCTGCTTGTTTATAAATTATTAATGTACTTGTCTCTGCCATGAAAACCAAAGATGAATAAAGATACAACTTTTGAGAACTGTATAGGATATCTGTTACATGTTGTTTGCAATTATATATTGTTTCTCTTCTAATTTAATAACACAGGAGTCTTGATTAGCTGATTCATAGCTTAAAGTGAATGCAAATTTTGATGCTAAAGTGCCCGGTTTTTAAAAATTCGATTAAAAACAGGGGTACTTTAATTCATCAAAATATACATTTCACTCCTGTTGTGAAAAAATACTTACCTTTTAATCTTGACAGCAGCTCCAGCTTCCTCCACCCGTTGCAAAGCCTCTTCCTGGGTCTAAAATGATGAATCCGGCTTCCTCCAATCACAGCATTGAATCAGACACTGATTCCCCCGGGGGAAGCTGTGATTGGAGGATGACCTATCCATCATTTCTGACATCAGAAATGGCTTGCGACGACCGGAGGAAGCTGGAGCTGCTGTGAAGATTAAAAGGTAAGTATTTTTTCACAACAGGAGTGAAATGTAAATTTTGATGAATTAAAGTGCCCCTGTTTTTAATCAAATTTTTAAAAAACGGGCACTTTAGCATCAAAATTTACATTCACTTTAATGCCACCACAAATTGTAGTACCATAACAGAAATAGATTCATATTTATCAATAGTTAGGATACCATATCAGACTGTAGCAATTTCAAGGAACACAAAGAAAATCAACACTGTTCACTGTATATCAGGATAATAACTATTCTGCCCATAGACATGATAAGTTTGAAGAATGCTGTAAAGCAGACATCCTCAAACTTGGCCCTCCAGAGGTTTTGGAAATACATTTCCTATGATGCTCAGCCAGCATATCAGCTGGCTGAGCATCATGGGAGATGTAGTTCCAAAATCTCCGGAGGGCCAAGTTTGAGGATATCTGCTGTAAAGCATGATAATGACATTAGATTAAGTGGGGTTGCTAAACTATGTAATGAAACAATTGCCACACAACAGATTAATGATAATATATAGGTGAGTGAGTGCCAACTTCCTAAAACATGGGGCATCAGGGTCCCCTCTATCTGCTTTTCTTCTCTCCAGAGGGTTCTTTTGAGCTGGGCTTTGGGGACTTCAGGTGGGTGGGTAAAAAATGTGGACATATTTCAGTTCAACTTTTTCAATGAGCAACAAAATGATGGCACACATTTTCTCTTGTAAGGTGTATCCAGTCCACGGATCATCCATTACTTGTGGGATATTCTCCTTCCCAACAGGAAGTTGCAAGAGGACACCCACAGCAGAGCTGCTATATAGCTCCTCCCCTAACTGCCATATCCAGTCATTCTCTTGCAACTTTCAACAAAGATGGAGGTAGTAAGAGGAAAGTGGTGAAATATAGTTAGTTTTTGTCTTCAATCAAAAGTTTATTATTTTTAAATGGTACCGGAGTTGTACTATTTTATCTCAGGCAGCATTTAGAAGAAGAATCTGCCTACGCTTTCTATGATCTTAGCAGAAGTAACTAAGATCCACTGCTGTTCTAACATATGTCTGAGGAGTGAGGTAACTTCAGAGGGAGAATGGCGTGCAGGTTATCCTGCAATGAGGTATGTGCAGTTTTAAGTTTTTCTAGGGATGGAATTGCTAGAAAATGCTGCTGATACCGGATTAATGTAAGTTAAGCCTAAATACAGTGATTTAATAGCGACTAGTATCAGGCTTACTATTAGAGATATTTACTCTTATAAATGTTCAATATAAAACGTTTGCTGGCATGTTTAATCGTTTTTATATATGCTTTGGTGATAAAACTTATTGGGGCCTAGTTTTTTCCACATGGCTGGCTTGATTTTTGCCTAGAAACAGTTTTCTGAGGCTTTCCACTGTTGTAGTATGAGTGGGAGGGTCCTATTTTAGCGCTTTTTTGCGCAGTTAAAATTACAGACAGAGACATTCAGCTTCCCTCAGCAGTCCCCTGCATGCTATAGGACATCTCTGAACGGCTCTAAAGGCTTCAAAAGTCGTTTATTGAGGAAGGTAGGGCCACAGCTGAGCTGTGGCAGTTGTTGTGACTGTTTAAAAAACGTTCAATTCGTTTTTTTGATCCGTTTTTTGCATTAAGGGGTTAATCATCCATTTGCAAGTGGGTGCAATGCTCTGCTAAACTATTACATACACTGTAAAAATTTCGTTTTTATTACTGCCTTTTTTCACTGTTTTTCAAATTTTGACAGAATTTGTTTCTCTTAAAGGCACAGTACCGTTTTTTTATATTTGCTTGTTAACTTGATTTAAAGTGTTTTCCAAGCTTGCTAGTCTAATTGCTAGTCTGTATAAACATGTCTGACATAGAGGAAACTCCTTGTTAATTATGTTTAAAAGCCATGGTGGAACCCCATATGAGAATGTGTACTAAATGTATTGATTTCACTTTAAACAATAAAGATCAGCTTTTATCTTTAAAAAATGTATCACCAGAGGATTCTGACCAGGGGGAAGTTATGCCGACTAACTCTCCCCACGTGTCAGACCCTTTGACTCCCGCTCAAGGGACTCACGCTCAAATGGCGCCAAGTACATCAAGGACGCCCATAGCTATTACTTTACAAGACATGGCGGCAGTCATGGATAATACACTGTCAGCGGTATTAGCCAGACTACCTGAATTTAGAGGAAAGCGTGATAGCTCTGGTGTTAGGCGTAATACAGAGCATACAGACGCTTTAAGAGCCATGTCTGATACTGCCTCACAATATGCAGAAACTGAGGAAGGAGAGCTTCAGTCTGTGGGTGATATCTCTGACTCAGGGAAACCTGATTCTGATATTTCTACTTTTAAATTTAAGCTTGAGAACCTCTGTGTTTTGCTTAGGGAGGTTTTAGCTGCTCTGAATGACTGTGACACAATTGCAGTGCCAGAGAAATTGTGTAGACTGGATAAATACTTTGCAGTGCCGGTTTTTCCAATACCTAAAAGGTTTATAGAAATTATTAATAAAGAGTGGGATAGACCCGGTGTGAAGTTTCCCCCCCCCCCCTCCTATTTTTAGAAAAATGTTTCCCATAGACGCCACCACACGGGACTTATGGCAAACGGTCCCTAAGGTGGAGGGAGCAGTTTCTACTTTAGCAAAGCGTACTACTATCCCCGTTGAGGACAGTTGTGCTTTTTCAGATCCTATGGATAAAAAATTAGAGGGTTACCTTAAGAAAATGTTTATTCAACAAGGTTTTATCCTGCAGCCCCTTGCATGCATTGCTCCTGTCACTGCTGCTGCAGCGTTCTGGTTTGAGTCTCTGGAAGAGGCTTTACAGACAACGACTCCTTAGAGCTTAGAGCACTTAAGCTAGCTAATTATTTTGTTTCCGATGCCATTGTTCATTTGACTAAACTAACGGCTAAGAATTCTGGATTTGCCATCCAGGCGCGTAGGGCGCTATGGCTCAAATCTTAGTCAGCTGACGTGACTTCAAAGTCTAAACTACTTAACATTCCCTTCATGGGGCAGACCCTATTCGGGCAAGGTTTGAAGGAAATTATTGCTGACATTACTGGAGGTAAAGGTCATGCCCTTCCTCAGGACAGGTCCAAATCAAGGGCCAAACAGTCTAATTTTCGTGCCTTTCGAAACTTCAAGACAAGTGCAGCATCAACTTCCTCTGCTACAAAACAAGAGGGAACTTTTGCTCAGTCCAAGACGGCCTGGAAACCTAACCAGTCCTGGAACAAAGGCAAGCAGGCCAAAAAGCCTGCTGCTGCCTCTAAGACAGCATGAAGGACTTGCCCCCTATCCAGTAACGGATCTAGTGGGGGGCAGACTTTCTCTCTTCGCCCAGGCGTGGGCAAGAGATGTTCAGGATCCCTGGGCGTTGGAGATTATATCTCAGGGGTGTCTTCTGGACTTCAAGGCTTCTCCTCCACAAGGGAGATTTCACCTTTCACGATTATCTGTCAACCAGATAAAGAAAGAGGCATTCTTACACTGTGTGCAAGACCTCCTAGTTATGGGAGTGATCCATCCAGTTCCAAAGGAGGAACAGGGACAGGGATTTTACTCAAATCTGTTTGTGGTTCCCAAAAAAGAGGGAACCTTCAGACCAATCTTGGATCTAAAGATCTTAAACAAATTCCTCAGAGTTCCATCATTCAAAACGGAAATTATTCGGACCATCCTACCTATGATCCATGAGGGTCAATATATGACTACTGTGGATCTAAAGGATGCTTACCTTCACATTCCGATACACAAAGATCATCATCGGTTCCTAAGGTTTGCCTTTCTGGACAGGCATTACCAGTTTGTGGCTCTTCCCTTCGGGTTAGCTACAGCCCCAAGAATTTTTACGAAGTTTCTGGGGGCGCTTCTGGTGGTCCTAGGGCATAGCAGTGGCCCCTTATCTAGACGACAGCCTGATACAGGCGTCAAATTTCCAAATTGCCAAGTCCCATACGGACATAGTTCTGGCATTTCTGAGATTGCACGGGTGGAAAGTGAACGAGGAAAAGAGTTCTCTATCACCACTCACAAGAGTCTCCTTCCTAGGGACTCTCATAGATTTTGTTGAAATGAAAATTTACCTGACGGAGTCCAGGTTATCAAAACTTCTAAATTCTTGCCGTGTTCTCCATTCTATTCCGCGCCCTTCGGTGGCTCAGTGCATGGAGGTAATCGGCTTAATGGTAGCGGCAATGGACATAGTTCCGTTTGCGCGCCTACATCTCAGACCGCTGCAACTATGCATGCTCAGTCAGTGGAATGGGGATTAAACAGATTTGTCCCCTCTACTAAATCTGGATCAAGAGACCAGAGATTCTCTTCTCTGGTGGCTATCTCGGGTCCACCTGTCCAAAGGTATGACCTTTCGCAGGCCAGATTGGACAATTGTAACGACGGATGCCAGCCTTCTAGGTTGGGGTGCAGTCTGGAACTCCCTGAAGGCTCAGGGATCGTGGACTCCACCCTGAGGTTGATCAGATTTCAGTCGGACAACATCTCGACTGTGGCTTACATCAACCATCAAGGGGGAACAAGGATTTCCCTAGAGATGTTAGAAGTCTCCAAGATAATTCGCTGGGCAGAGAGACACTCTTGCCACCTCTCAGCGATCCATATCCCAGGTGTAGAGAACTGGGAGGCGGATTTTCTAGGTCGTCAGACTTTTCATCCGGGGGAGTGGGAACTCCATCCGGAGGTGTTTGCTCAATTGATTCATCGTTGGGGCAAACCAGAACTGGATCTCATGGCGTCTCGCCAGAACGCCAAGCTTCCTTGTTACGGATCCAGGTCCAGGGACCCAGAAGCGACGCTGATAGATGCTCTGGCAGCGCTTTGGTCTTTCAACCTGGCTTATGTCTTTCCACCGTTTCCTCCGCTCCCTCGACTGATTGCCAAAATCAAACAGGAGAGAGCATTGGTGATCTTGATAGCACCTGCGTGGCCACGCAGGACCTGGTATGCAGACCTAGTGGACATGTCATCCTTTCCACCTTGGACTCTGCCTTTGAGACAAGACCTTCTACTACAAGGTCCTTTCAATCATCCAAACTTTTGGGATGTGATGGTACGGGAGATTTGCATCTGCAGCAACTGTGTGATGCTATCATGTCAATATGGACCAAAATGTCTGAGGAATGTTTCCAACACCTTGTTGAATCTATGCCACGAAGACGAAGAATTAAGGCAGTTCTGAAGGCAAAAGGGGGTCCAACCCTGTACTAGCAAGGTGTACCTAATAAAGTGGCTGGTGTGTGTGTGTGTATGTATGTGTATATGTATATATATATATATATATATAATATATAATGTGTGTGTATATGTGTGTGTGTGTATATATATATATATATATATATATATATATATATATATATATATATATATATATATATATATATATATATATATATATATATATTATTTCTATTAAAAAGAAACATATGTAGGTCTAAACTAACCCACATTAGGTTCCCTTTATCCAGCACCAGAGCATATGATCTGCTCTAACCGAACTAGTGCAATAGGGGATATAAGAACCCTCAAGAATTGCTTCCCTTGAAACACTTTGAAAAAAAACCGCAAACAAATATACAAAACAACAATGTTGCAAAAATAATATGCAATAATTCAGTTATACTATTGATACTTTAATGCTACAAGAGATCTCACAGACTGATAATATTATTAAAAATAAACGTGGGCCCACTATAGACAAACGGTATACCGTATGTGCAAAAATAACCTTTGCTGCAAAAGTCCCAATATTAATTAAAGTGCCATTTAAGTTCCACCACGTCTTGTCTAGTAATTATGGAGCATTGTTAAAACGTCCTTTTTATATCTTCAGTGGGAGAATATTGCCAGGTTTATATGCTCACGGGTAATAACACATTAGTCACAGACATTTCATACTTTCAGGAGTTGAATCCAACGTGGATATATTCAAAAGCAAAGCCACTTTGACATATTTCAAACATTCATGTCATATTGCATAAAGACTTACGCCTCACCAGGTAGGCTAATATGACTCCGTTATGCATTTAATGTCATGCAGTTTTCTACGTCAAGGTCCCTTCCGTGTTTTGTATATGTCTGGGGTGATTACATAAGCCTGTGCACCCTTAACTTGTTCCCAGTTTGTTTGATTGAGAGCTTGGATTGTGTGGCTGTTTTAGGGTCCCAGGTTTTTGGAAGGGACCTTGACGTGGTACCTGGGCTTGTCCCATTTGGCCAAATGCGGTAACTAAACCTTCCATTTTTGTACCCAGACCTGACTGGGATTAACTGACTATGACTCTGGGAAAAGCACAGCTTCCTGTGAGTGCCAGTGAGCACCCAGGGCTGAGCATGTTGCAGGGTCATAGGATGTGTACCCGGTGTGAGAGTGCAGTCCCCTTTTTAGAAGCAACCTTAACGTAGTACCTGGGCTTGTGCCATTTGTCTAAATGCGGTAACTAACCCTTCGATTTTTGCTTTTAATCTTAGCTGAGAGCTTGTAAGTGAATGCTGGACTTTCTCTATTTATATATTTATATTTATATATATATATATGTATGTATATATATATATATATATATATATATATATATATATATATATATATATATATATATATAATCGAGAAAGATACTGAGGGGACGCAAGTGCTATAAGAGCTTAAGCCTAAACAAAGTAGGCAAAAAAAACTGTATAATACAGTTAATAGTGGTGCAGACCCTTTAAGAATTTATGTAGTGGAAAATTTAGGAGAGAGACCAGGACTGAAATCCTGGTATGTAAAGACAGGGAATTCAGCACTCTTTTAAATAAAGCTCAAAGAAGTTCAATTCCAAAAATATTGAATTTTTATTGCTCGTGATAAAGCAGTCCTCCACACCGGATATAGATATCCCTTCTATTAACCTGCCCAGGGTATACCTCAGTATTGTACTTTATGAGGTTCTGTGTGCAGCAGGGTGTAGTTGGCTTTAATACTATTCAGACAACGCCAGTAACACTAATGCCTTTTAAATTTTGATAAACTGTTCCTTTTGCCTAATTGGTGTGTGCCCCTGACCGGTCAGGTTGTAAGTCTATCATATATCCCTTTATCACTTGGCTTATAAATGTGTATTTTTCACTCTGAATTTTGTTGCTAAGTATTTGATGTGGGGCTGTGCTCTTCTGGTGTGGAGGACTGCTTTATCACGAACAATAAAAATTCAATATTTTTGGAATTGAACTTCTTTGAGCTTTATTTAAAAGAGTGCTGAATTCCCTGTCTTTACATACCAGGATTTCAGTCCTGGTCTCTCTCCTAAATTTTCCACTATATATATATATATACAGTATTTATTTAAAAGAAAAGTCTCTCTATTTCTATTTTAATGTAGGCTCAGAAGCATCAATGCACTACTGGGAAGTAAGTTTAATTTTCACTTTGTTGTCCCTTTAAATAACTTTTGCGCTACAATACTAAAATATTTATTGGAAAGCAGATTTTTTTTCAAGTAAGTCGAGGAGCCGTGAACAAGAAAACATTTCTATTTGCTTTTTTAATATACTTGTCCTTGATGAACTAGAATTTCCCACCCCAATCAAAATGTAATGTCCCATTTCCAAGCATTGAGACGCTTTCATTATTTCCCTATACCATTTTTGACAACTGAAACTTTCTTGTGGAGCGTGAAGAAACCAGGAGATAATAAGTGCTTCAGCTACTCTTTACTTCATTGATTTTATTGCCTTATTTTGTTTTCAAACATAGGCATTTTCATTTCCTATTTGCACAACTCTATGCATTGGAGGATTACACTTAAGTACTATCTGTTTAATTAAAAATATTTCTCTTCATACTTGAGAATTCATGATAAATTAGAAAATGTCAAGATCTTCAAGTTTTACCTCAGAGCCCCCAAGCTATTAACTTTCAAATGTTGTTTGCTTTTGCTCCAGATATTTTATAATCCTACTTCTGTTAGCTCAGTCACATGCAAGGCATCATCATAACACATCTAGTTTGAATCTACTGCTCAAAAAAGTGCCATCTCTTTTTATTTTATTTGTTTACACTATCTGTAAAAATAATTTTTGTAATTTCAGTGAATTAATTTGAAGTGCTTGTAAATATTAACATACAGGGAGTGCAGAATTATTAGGCAAGTTGTATTTTTGAGGATTAGTTTTATTATTGAACAACAACCATGTTCTCAATGAACCCAAAAAACTCATTAATATCAAAGCTGAATAGTTTTGGAAGTAGTTTTTAGTTTGTTTTTAGTTATAGCTATTTTAGGGGGATATCTGTGTGTGCAGGTGACTATTACTGTGCATAATTATTAGGCAACTTAACAAAAAACAAATATATACCCATTTCAATTATTTATTTTTACCAGTGAAACCAATATAACATCTCAACATTCACAAATATACATTTCTGACATTCAAAAACAAAACAAAAACAAATCAGTGACCAATATAGCCCCCTTTCTTTGCAAGGACACTGAAAAGCCTGCCATCCATGGATTCTGTCAGTGTTTTGATCTGTTCACCATCAACATTGCGTGCAGCAGCAACCACAGCTTCCCAGACACTGTGCAGAGAGGTGTACTGTTTTCCCTCCTTGTAAATCTCACATTTAATGATGGACCACAGGTTCTCAATGGGGTTCAGATCAGGTGAACAAGGAGGCCATGTCAATAGATTTTCTTCTTTTATACCCTTTCTTGCCAGCCACGCTGTGGAGTACTTGGACGCTTGTGATGGAGCATTGTCCTGCATGAAAATCATGTTTTTCTTGAAGGATGCAGACTTCTTCCTGTACCACTGCTTGAAGAAGGTGTCTTCCAGAAACTGGCAGTAGGACTGGGAGTTGAGCTTGACTCCATCCTCAACCCGAAAAGGCCCCACAAGCTCATCTTTGATGATACCAGCCCAAACCAGTACTCCACCTCCACCTTGCTGGCGTCTGAGTCGGACTGGAGCTCTCTGCCCTTTACTAATCCAGCCACGGGCCCATCCATCTGGCCCATCAAGACTCACTCTCATTTCATCAGTCCATAAAACCTTAGAAAATCAGTCTTGAGATATTTCTTGGCCCAGTCTTGACGTTTCAGCTTGTGTGTCTTGTTCAGTGGTGGTCGTCTTTCAGCCTTTCTTACCTTGGCCATGTCTCTGAGTATTGCACACCTTGTGCTTTTGGGCACTCCAGTGATGTTGCAGCTCTGAAATATGGCCAAACTGGTGGCAAGTGGCATCTTGGCAGCTGCACGCTTGACTTTTCTCAGTTCATGGGCAGTTATTTTGCGCCTTGGTTTTTCCACACGCTTCTTGCGACCCTGTTGACTATTTTGAATGAAACGCTTGATTGTTCGATGATCACGCTTCAGAAGCTTTGCAATTTTAAGAGTGCTGCATCCCTCTGCAAGATATCTCACTATTTTTGACTTTTCTGAGCCTGTCAAGTCCTTCTTTTGACCCATTTTGCCAAAGGAAAGGAAGTTGCCTAATAATTATGCACACCTGATATAGGGTGTTGATGTCATTAGACCACACCCCTTCTCATTACAGAGATGCACATCACCTAATATGCTTAATTGGTAGTAGGCTTTCGAGCCTATACAGCTTGGAGTAAGACAACATGCATAAAGAGGATGATGTGGTCAAAATACTCATTTGCCTAATAATTCTGCACTCCCTGTATATTAATGTAAGATCCTCAATCTGTGTATTTTTTTTCTATACACTTTTATTTATCAAGTGTAATTGGAGATGCGCTAAAACAAGTTTTTGTATTCTATTGTATTTGTGTTACTATCGATGCTTCCGGCTGCCCACTTGTAAAATGACATTTTTGCATGTTGCCGTATGGCTAGACTGCCTACTGGATAAGAGGTGAAAACAGTGCCTCAAGAAAAGAAAAAAAAAAAATAAGAGTTTTGAAGTGGGCGTCTGATATGGTTACCAGGTATCCAGTATTTAAAAGGACAGCCCAGTATTTTAGCTGGCTGTCCAGTAAAATCTTCACAAAAATACTGGACACTTAAATATCCAGTTTTTAAAGTTGCTGAGATTTAGCTAAATATAAAATACCTCCTATGCCTCAATACATTACAAATATGAAGCAGAAAAAAAGTAAGAGGTAGACAATGGGATCCAATAACTACTGTTTACATGTGTTACTGGCAACAAGAGGTAAAATTATTGATTTGTATGTTAATGGCAGCCAAGGGATAAATGAAGGCTTAGTTGTTAAAAACATACATGATTGGGTCAAGAGTGTGAGCTTTTTATTGGGGGGCAGAGTGTTACCCCACCTACCATTATGCCCAGTCATCTAGAGTGTGTCTACTATTTTGAGGAGGACAGCTGGCAACCATAGTGACTGGAAAAAAAACAAATAGAATTGAATAAAAAAAATGTTTTAGCACATCTCCAATTAAACTTGATAAATTAAAGTATAATATAAAAATGACAAATATTCAGGATTTTATGTCAATATATGTAAAATTCACCATCACTTTAATCTCTGCATAAATTATTTAAGACAAATAAAGCAACATTATGGTATACATTCGTTATTTATACCTTATAAAAGTGTGCTTGTTCCATTTCCTTCAGAAAGGCTCAAGTCATTTTTAAGCTTTTCTGAAGTTTACTTGAGCCTCCAACATTTGTAGGGTTAGATTTAACATTCTCTAGGTGGATAATGTTCACTGCCAGGGAACCTGTCCTTACAGTATTGTTGATCGAATCTAAGCGAATCTTGAGCGAAGGTGGCAGACTCTCACAAAGAAGCCTGCACTGTAAGGGCCTTTTACAGAGTCATACATTTTCTCCTTAAAATAAATGTAAACTTTAGCATAGTCACTCAAGTCATAGAATAGAATTTTAAAAAATTAAAGAGACTTTCATTCATCAAATGTGTAGTATATACTTATCTTCTGATATTTTTAACCTTGTAATGCTATAAGGATAAGCGCCGTTCCTCCGCCCGCCATATTAATCAATTGATTGACAAATGACGAATCTGCAAATCACTAATCATTGTTTCCCGGGGCGTTCAGCCCCTTTGCACAAACGTCACGGCCCAGTGGGGAAACGATTAGTGGATTGTAGGTTTGTTATCTGTCAACCAATTAATGAATATGGCGGGCGGAGAAACGGCGCTTATCCTTATAGCATCAGAATTTAAGTATATACTACACATTTGATGAATGAAAGTCTCATTGATTTTTATATGCTCAAGTGTACAGTCACTTAAAATGGAATTGTTTAGCTCAGAGCACAAACTCATTTAGAGCTGTCTATATTTGGTTACAACAAAGGAGTCTAGGAACTTGGACGTCTAAGCTTCTTTTGATGTGCAAAACTATGTAAATTGTGCAAATGATAGGACAATTTTAAACTATTTTAAAATATTCCTTTTGATGTGTTTAAAGGGACTCGTAGTTCAAAATAAACTTTTATGATTCAGATAGAACGTGCCGTTTTAAGACACTTTACAATTTACTTCCATTATCAAATTTTGAAGTTTTTTTTATATTCACACCTTCTTGGGAACAAGATCCTACTGAGCATGTGCACAAGCTCACAGGGTATATGTATTCTAGTCTGTGATTGGCTGATGGCCAGAAAGAGGGAGAAAAAATAAATTTGTCAGAAAAAAATCTACTGCATATTTGAATCTCTGGGTAGGTCTTTTTGGATTGTGTTTTTATTATGTAATTGTTAATGATGTAATTTCTTCAATAAGATACGACGAGCCCACGGATTCATCCTTTACTTGTGGGATATTATCCTCCTGCTAACAGGAAGTGGCAAAGAGCACCACAGCAGAGCTGTCTATATAGTTCCTCCCTTGACTCCACCCCCAGTCATTCTCTTTGCCTACTCTAAGTAATAGGAAGGGTAAAGTGAAAGAGGTGATAAAATGTTGGTTTTTATTTTCTTCAAGCAAGACTTTTTTATTTTAAATGGTTTTCTTCTGCAACCTATAGCGTGCATTGTTCCAGTAACTACTGCAGCAGCCTTTTGGTTTGAGGCTCTAGAGGAGTCTATTAAGGTTGAGACCCCATTTAGATGATGTTTTGGACAGAATTAAGGCTCTCAAGCTAGCAAATTCTTTTATTACAGATGCCGCTTTCCAAATGGCTAAGTTAGCGGCTAAGAATGCAGGCTTTGCCATTCTAGCGCGTAGAGCATTATGGCTTAAGTCATGGTCTGCTGATGTGTCATCTAAATCCAAGCTTTTAGCTATTCCCTTTAAAGTTAAGACCCTATTCGGGCCTGAACTGAAGGAGATCATTTCTGACATTACTGGAGGTAAGGGTCATGCCCTTCCTCAGGACAGGAGGGGAACTTTGCTCAATCCAAGTCAGTCTGGAGACCTAACCAGACCTGGAATAAAGGCAAACAGGCCACGAAGCCCGCTGCTGCTACCAAAACAGCATGAAGGGGCAGCCCCCAATCCGGGACCGGATCTAGTAGGGGGGCAGACTTTCTCTCTTCGCTCAGGATTGGGCAAGAGACGTTCAGGATTCCTGGGCATTAGACATTGTGACCCAGGGGTATCGTCTAGAATTCAAGGATTCTCTCCCAAGGGGGAGATTCCATCTTTCACGTTTGTCTGTAAACCAGACAAAAAGAGAGGCGTTCTTATGCTGTGTATAAGACCTATATACCATGGGTGTTATCTGCCCAGTTCCAAAATTAGAACAAGGGCAGGGGTTTTACTCCAATCTGTTTGTGGTTCCCAAAAAAGAGGGAACGTTCAGACCGATTTTAGATCTCAAAACTCTAAACAAATTTCTCAGAGTCCCATCATTCAAGATGGAGACCATACGAACAATTTTACCAATGATCCAGGAGGGTCAATATATGACTACCGTGGATTTGAAGGATGCGTATCTTCGCATTCCTATCCACAAATATCATCACCAGTTCCTCAGGTTCGCCTTCCTGGACAATCATTACCAGTTTGTGGCCCTTCCTTTCGGGTTGGCCACAGCTCCCAGAATTTTCACAAAGGTGCTAGGGTCCCTTCTGGCAGTTCTAAGGCCGTGGGGCATAGCAGTAGCGCCCTATCTGGACGATATTTTGATTCAGGCGTCAACTTACCTTCTAGCCAAATCTCACACGGACATTGTGTTGGCTTTTCTAAGAACTCACGGGTGGAAGGTGAACATAAAAAAGAGTTCACTTGTTCCTCTGACAAGAGTTCCATTCCTAGGAACTCTGATAGACTCGGTAGATATGAAGATTTTTCTGATGGAGGTCAGAAAATCAAAGATCTTAACCACTTGCCGAGCACTTCATTCCATTCCGAGGCCATCAGTGGCTCAGTGTATAGAGGTAATTGGACTAATGGTAGCGGCAATGGACATAGTTCCATTTGCTCGCTTACATCTCAGACCACTGCAGCTGTGCATGCTCAGACAGTGGAATGGGGATTATGCGGATTTATCTCCGCGGATAAATCTGGATCTAGAGACCAGAGACTCTCTTCATTGGTGGTTGTCACAGGATCATCTGTCCCAGGGAATGTGCTTCCGCAGGCCAGAATGGGTCATAATGACGATGGACGCCAGTCTCACGGGCTGGGGTGCAGTCTGGAATTCCCTGAAGGCTCAGGGTGTGTGGACTCAGGAGGAGTCCCTACTACCAATAAATATTCTGGAACTGAGAGCGATATTCAACGCGCTTCAAGCGTGGCCTCAGCTGGCCAAATTCATAAGATTCCAGTCGGACAATATCACGACTGTAGCATATATCAATCATCAAGGGGGAACAAAGAGTCCTCTAGCGATGATAGAGGTTTCCAAAATTATTTGATGGGCAGAGACTCACTCTTGCCATCTATCAGCAATATATATCCCAGGAGTGGAGAACTGGGAAGCGGATTTTCTAAGTCGGCAGACTTTTCATCCGGGGGAGTGGGAGCTCCATCTGGAGGTGTTTGCCCAATTGATTCATCAATGGGGCACACCGGAATTGGATCTGATGGCATCTCGTCAGAATGCTAAACTTCCTTGTTACGGGTCCAGATCAAGGGATCCTCGAGCAGTACTGATAGATGCTCTAGCAGTACCATGGTCGTTCAACCTGGCTTATGTGTTTCCTCCTTTTCCTCTCTTACCTCGTCTGATTGCCAGAATCAAACAGGAGAGGGCTTCGGTAATCTTGATAGTGCCTGCGTGGCCATGCAGGACTTGGTATGCAGACCTGGTGGAAAAGTCATCTCTGCCACCGTGGAAACTACCACTGAGACAGGACCTTCTCATTCAGAGTCCGTTCCAACATCCAAATCTAGTTTCTCTGCAGCTGACTGCCTGGAGATTGAACGCTTGATTTTATCTAAGCGGGGATTCTCTGAGTCGGTCATTGATACCTTAATTCAGGCTCAAAAGCATGTCACTAGGAAAATTTACCATAAGATATGGCGTAAATATCTTTATTGGTGCAAATCCAACGGCTACTCATGGAGTAAGATCAGGATTCCTAGGATTTTGGCCTTTCTCCAAGAAGGTTTGGAGAAGGGGTTATCAGCTAGTTCCTTAAAGGGACAGATTTCTGCTTTGTCAATTTTACTACACAAGCGTCTGGCAGATGTCCCAGACGTTCAGTCGTTTTGTCAGGCTTTGGTTAGAATTAAGCCTGTGATTAAACCTGTTGCTCCGCCATGGAGTTTGAATTTAGTTCTAAATGTTCTTCAAGGGGTTCCGTTTGAACCCATGCATTCCATAGATATTAAACTTCTATCTTGGAAAGTTCTGTTTTTAGTTGCTATATCTTCTACTCGAAGAGTTTCTGAGCTATCTGCGTTACAATGCGACTTGCCTCATCTTATCTTCCATTCTGATAAGGTGGTTTTGTGTACTAAACCTGGATTTCTTCCTAAGGTTGTTTAAAATAAGAATATTAATCAGGAAATTGTTGTTCCTTCTCTGTGTCCTAACCCTTCTTCTAAGAAGGAGCGTCTGTTACATAACTTGGACGTGGTTCGTGCTTTGAAGTTTTTACTTGCAAGCGACCAAGGATTTCCGTCAAACATCTTCTCTGTTTGTTGTCTATTCTGGAAAGCGTAGAGATCAAAAAGCTAAGTCTACCTCTTTCATTTTGGCTGAAAAGCATCATTCGTTTGGCATATGAGACTGCTGGACAGCAGCCCCCTAAAAAGATTACAGCTCATTCTACTAGAGCGGTGGCTTCCACATGGGCTTTTAGAAACGATGCTTCTTTTGAACAGATTTGTAAGGCTGCGACTTGGTCTTCCCTTTATACATTTTCCAAATTTGATACTTTTGCTTTTTCTGAAGCTATTTTTGGGAGAAAGGTTCTTCAAGCAGTGGTGCCTGTCTTGTCCCTCCCGTTCATCCGTGTCCTGTAGCTTTGGTATTGTATCCCACAAGTAAAGGATGAATCCGTGGACTCGTCGTATCTTATAGAAGAAAAGGAAATTTATGCTTACCTGATAAATTGATTTCTTCTAAGATACGACGAGTCCACGGCCCGCCCTGTCAATTTAAGACAGATTATATTTTGTTTAAAACTTCAGTCACCTCTGCACCTTTTTAGTTTCTCCTTTTTCTTTCTATACCTTCGGTCGAATGACTGAGAGGTGGAGTCAAGGGAGGAGCTGTATAGACAGCTCTGCTGTGGTGCTCTTTGCCACTTCCTGTTAGCAGGAGGATAATATCCCACAAGTAAAGGATGAATCCGTGGACTCGTCGTATCTTAGAAGAAATCAATTTATCAGGTAAGCATAAATTTCATTTTTACTGCATTGAGTGGTCCTTTAGTGGCTGATATATGCTATGAACTTTATGTCCCTTTAAAGGGATTTTAATTAAAAAATGAATTTCCATTTTTCAGTTAGAGCATGACATTTTAAACAACTTTCCAATGTATTCTATTAAAATAGCTTTGTTCTCTTGTTGAAGAGTAAATATACATACATTTATAAGAGCTTAGGAGCATGCACTTGTCTATAGCAGTCTGTGGCAGCAGCGTTTGCAACCATGTATAAATAATGTTGCAAACACTGCTGCCACAGACTGCTATAGACAAGTGCATGCTCCTAAGTTCTTATAAGTGTATGTATATTTACTCTTCAACAAGAGAAAATATACATACACTTATAAGAGCTTAGGAGCATGCACTTGTCTATAGCAGTCTGTGGCAGCAGCATTTGCAACCATGTATAAATAATGTTGCAAACACGTGCACACTCCTGAGAACTGAAATATGGGGGCAGTCTGCAGAGGCTTAGATACAAGAAAATCACAGAGGTAAAAAGTATATTAATGTAATCATGTTGGCTGTGCAAAACTGGGGAATGGGTAGTAAAGGGATTATCTATCTTTTTAAACAATAACAATTCTGGAGTTGACTGTCCCTTTAAAATAATTTATATGACCAAATGTTAATGTTTTGACTAGCATGGGATGAACCTAGATACAGCAATTTTGTAAGTGGCTGCTGGTAAAAGGTACAGCTTTTGTTAAACGTCATCCCAAACAAATCTGGAAAAAAACACCTTCTTGCCCTGAGGCTTTTAAGTTCAGAATTTTAAATGCCCATTAAGCAAGTACTGATACACGGAATTTGACTGCTGAAGTGAGCTTAAAGGGATACTAAACCCAAATTTTTTCTTTCATGATTCAGATAGAGCATGCAATTTTAAGCAACTTTCTAATGTACTCCTATTATCAATTTTTCTTCGTTCTCTTGCTATCTTTATTTGAAAAAGAAGGCATCTAAGCTAAGGAGCCAGACAATTTTTGGTTCAAAAAGCTGGACTGCACTTGTTTATTGGTGCTGTTCAATCAGCAATGACAACCCAGGTAGTGAACCAAAAATGGGCCGACTTCTAAACTTACATTCTTGCTTTTCAAATAAAGATAACAAGAAAATGAAGAAAATTGATAATAGGAATAAATTAGAAAGTTGCTTAAAATTGCATGCTTTATCTGAATTATGAAAGAAAAAAATTGGGTTTAGTGTCCCTTTAAAGGATTACTGTTTTTTACTTTTTTCGTTACTCAATAGTCCCATATTTTGTATAATTATCTATTAAAAGCTACTAACCTATATTTTGTATAAAACGAAGCTTACAAACCTTATATTTTAACTAAATATTACCTGGCCATGACGTCACCTTTACCAGCCCATCGTTTACGGCATAGTGTGTATATTAAATGATTGACCAATAACATTTTGCTCCTATGCATATCATTACCAGCATAACCCTTCCTAATAAGCCTGCGCGTCAATTCAGCTAAATCGCGCATTTGTAATTGTAGAAGCCGAAGTTACCCACATCTCTGTTAGTTTTACGCTTGTGCATTGGAGGGAAAATCTATTGAATCGGTTATCCAGACTTTCTACGTATTAGATAACATTGACACGTCTTATATCTATATAAATATTGTACGGCTGTTTACAAATAAAAAGAACTAAAGCAGTAACTTTTTTGTTCAGTTTATATGTAAACAAGCTGTCACTAAGCACCCACACTATACTACACTGTTCTACCCCCTATACCGGCGCCCCCGGAGCCCCCCGGAACTAAATAAAGTTACTAACCCCTAAACCGCCGCTCCTAGACCCCCCCGCAACTCTTATAAATGTATTAACCGATAAACCGCCGCTCCCGGAGCCCACCGCCACCTACATTATACCTAGTAACCCCAATCCTGCCCCCCCTATACCGCCGCCACCTATAATAAAGTTATTAACCCCTATCCTGCCGATCCTGGACCCCGTCGCAACTAAATAAATAGTTTAACCCCTAACCCGCCGCTCCCGGACCCTGCCGCAACCTATATTAAACTTATTAACCCCTAATCTGCCCCCCCTACACCGTCGCCACCTATAATAAATTTATTAACCCCTATCCTGCCCCCCCCACCGCCGCCACTGTAATAAAATAATTAACCCCTAAACCTAAGTCTAATACTAACCCTAACACCCCCTAACTTAAATATTAATTAAATACATCTAAATAAATTTAACTCTTATTAACTAAATTAATCCTATTTAAAACGAAATACTTACCTTTAAAATAAACTCTAATATAGCTACAATATAAATAATAATTAAATTGTAGCTATCTTAGGATTTATATTTATTTTACAGGCAACTTTCAATTTATTTTAACTAGGTACAATAGCTATTAAATAGTTATTAACTATTTAATAGCTACCTAGTTAAAATAAAGAGAAATTTACCTGTAAAATAAATCCTAACCCAAGTTACAATTACACCTAACACTACACTATACTTTAATAAATGAATCCTATTTAAAACTAAATACTTACCTGTAAAATAAACCCTAAGATAGCTACAATGTAATTAATAATTACATTGTAGCTATCTTAGGATTTATATTTATTTTACATGTAACTTTGTATTTATTTTAGCTAGTTAGAATAGTTATTAAATAGTTATTAACTATTTAATAACTACCAAGCTAAAAGAAATACATAATTACCTGTAAAATAAATCCTAACCTAAATTACAATTAAACCTAACACTACACTATCATTAAATTAATTAAATTAATTACCTACAAATAACTACAATTAAATTCAATTAAATAAACTAACTAAAGTACAAAAAAAAAAAAATAAGTTACAAACATTTAACAAATATTACAACAATTTTAAGCTACTTACACCTAATCTAAGCCCCCTAATAAAATAACAAAGCCCCCCAAAATAAAAAAATGCCCTACCCTGGCTTGGACTTCCGGTGGGTGGCATTCTAAGATGGCTGCACTTTTCTGAAGCTCTGGGATACCCTGAGAAGGCAAACCTTTCTGCAGCCTAAATCCACTGCCATCTGCATATCTCTTGACAGGTACGTGTCTGAGAATAAAGGCGGATAGAGAAAATTCCATCTTCTCTCCCACGGAGGCCAAAGTAGAAGCAAGAAGCCATTTGGCAACGTGGCGTGTTCTACAGCGCCACATTGTACATATTAATCATCGCATATTTTTTTTCGCTGGTTTCCTTCCTGATGGAGGCAGAAAATATATTACCGCACAGATACTTGAATCTTTCCTGCCGCTGTTTGACCGTTTAGACTGCAGCTTTAAAACCCTGCATGCAGTGATTCGGCTGACCGGGGAGGCCTATCGTAAGAAGCCTGAGCCTGTGAATACACAAATTTGCTCCTCAACATGGGACTTACCACACGCTGCCACTACCACTCTAAGGGACTCCGCCGCATCTGATGATCCAGCAATCCTGTTCCGGGACTTGTCCTGCCACTTGGAACAGGCGTTGAACTCACCTGCTGTGGCTCCCGTGAGACCGGAGAAGATCCGTGAAGCCTGCGCCTCAGTGGAGGCCCTAACTCTGGTCACGGAGAGACAGGGCATGGTGTCGGCAGTTATACCAGAACCGCTGCAAGACTTCTCTATAGCACATAGTAGGAATTGGGCCCCCGGAATTGATGGAGGTTTTTCTGCTGCTCCGCAACAGCCAAGTCTTGAACCACAAAGGCCCCAGCCCGAAACACCACTTGGGCTCTTTGCACTCGGAGGGGGCGCGACCATGTTCTTCTTCCAGCACGACAACTGTCATTATGCTTGCTTCGCGCTGGAATTGGGTGACTCACTCCTGCGGGCTAATGCACTTGTTGCTGAGATATAGCTCCAGGACATGAACCCTTCGGACCATTGCATGTCTGAAATGTCATCCTCTTTGTGCAGTTCTGTTTTCATTTTTGTTAACCTATCTAACTGCAATGGACCTTTAGGATAATAAACTACAACATGCATACTGCTATTCACCCTTGCTTAAAATAACGTATATTTTGAATTAGACTCTATGCAATTCACTAGCTCATGTCACTTTAACTTGTGTGTTACACATTGCTCAATGCCCCTTGCTTGGGTTGAACTGTATAGATTGCCACTCAGATATGCACTTAACTGCTTTATCGCATATATTGAAATTACAGGAGAGCATCCTAAGTATAGAATCACTGTTATTTCCTTCCTACTCATAGGAATCCTTTAACTTTGCCTAAGGTAATCATACCATCTCATGCTGTTTGCTCATTGTATCTTATTAGCACTACTCAAGTTTAACCTTTAGATACTCATTGGCCTAGCTAATTTTAAATGCTGAAGTAACCCCAGGAGTTAAGGGCTAACATTTAATGTTTCAGTGCTGGTCTCCTAAATGCTGGGGGGCTCTGACATATCAACAATCAAATAATCCTTCACTGACTAGATCCAGGTTTCTATCTCAGGCTATTCCTAATTGTTTCTTTGTACCTAAAGTGTGCTGCTATTATGCTTTCTACACGTCTAGGCCCTCCTGCATGCTACAATATTAAACAGTCTCTGCCCACTGTACTGTAGGGCACCTCATTATACTAAATCATACAGTGGTTACAGAGGTGGGATTAGCGCCAGGTGTCTTTGTTTCAACACTTCTAGATGACCACCCTCTATCCCAATATGCTGAAATCTGAACTTACACTTCACATGTATGTATTTCCACTGGACCACTGTCTAGCCCTCTCTCTACGCTTCCCTGTTTGTTATTGCTAGATATTTTCTGACACAAAGCTTTTAGTTAGCCTATGTCTTGGTGCTTACCCACACTATCATGCAGTTTTGTTTTTGTTTTTCCTTACCTATTATATTTCCTAATATACCTCCGCACTGTGTATAATTTACATACTCTCTACTTACGCCAGAATTCTAGATTTGATTATTTCCACATAAAGGCAATGCTTGTGCATTATGTACCTGCACAAAGTAGGCGCAGTGTTTAAAAAGGTCTAGTTTGGTTTAGTTATGTTAGTTTATGATTTAGTTGTGTTAGTTTTCATAAAAACAAAATCCCAACACTGTGATACAAATGAGTATTTCTGGTAGAATGTTTTCTAATCCATACATTTCCTCTATAGATCTGAATACAAAGGTGAATATTATATCCTAACTCTGATGGATTATGTGAATATGTCTTGTTGCCTCACCAATTGTATGTTCTACTATCTCACCCTGCGTGGTGTCTTTGATTGATAATCTATTGCTGTATCACTTGTTGGTCATAAATAAAATAAAAAAAAAAAAAAAATGCCCTACCCTATTCTACATTAAAAAAGTTCAAAGCTCTTTTAACTTACCAGCCCTTAAAAGGGCCTTTTGCGGGGCATGCCCCAAAGAAAACTGCTCTTTTGCCTGTAGAAGAAAAATACAACCCCCCCCAACATTAAAACCCACCACCCACATACCCCTAATCTAACCCAAACCCCCCTTAAATAAACCTAACACTACCCCCCTGAAGATCATCCTACCTTGAGTTGTCTTCACTCAGCCAATCGGATTGAACTTGAATCTGATTGGCTGATTCAGTCAGCCAATCAGATTTTTCTACCTTAATTCCGATTGGCTGATAGAATCCTATCAGCCAATCGGAATTCAAGTGACGCCATCTTGGATGACGTCACTTAAAGGTACCGTCATTCATCGTTAGTCGTCGGGAAGAAGAGGATGGATCCGCGTAGGCTCCTCTGAAGATGGCTCCGCTACGCTCAGGATGGATGAAGATTGAAGACGCCACCTGGATGAAGACTTCTATCGGATGGAAGATTTCTTCAGCGCCCCTTGGATGATGACTTCTGCCGCTCCGGATCTCCTCTTCGGTTCCATCGGTGGTCGGCTGGCTGAACACGACTCAAGGTAGGATGATCTTCAGGGGGGTAGTGTTAGGTTTATTTAAGGGGGGTTTGGGTTAGATTAGGGGTATGTGGGTGGTGGGTTTTAATGTTGGGGGGGTTTGTATTTTTCTTTTACAGGCAAAAGAGCAGTTTTCTTTGGGGCATGCCCCGCAAAAGGCCCTTTTAAGGGCTGGTAAGGTAAAAGAGCTTTGAACTTTTTTAATGTAGAATAGGGTAGGGCATTTTGTTGTTTGTTTTATTAGGGGGCTTAGATTAGGTGTAAGTATCTTAAAATTGTTGTAATATTTGTTAAATGTTTGTAACTTATTTTTTTATTTTTTGTAACTTAGCTTTTTTTATTTTTTGTACTTTAGTTAGTTTATTTAATTGAATTTAATTGTAGTTATTTGTAGGTAATTAATTTAATTAATGATAGTGTAGTGTTGGGTTTAATTGTAACTTAGGTTAGGATTTATTTTACAGGTAATTTTGTATTTCTTTTAGCTAGGTAGTTATTAAATAGTTAATAACTATTTAATAACTATTCTAACTAGCTAAAATAAATACAAAGTTACCTGTAAAATAAATATAAATCCTAAGATAGCTACAATGTAATTATTAATTACATTGTAGCTATCGTAGGGTTTATTTTACAGGTAAGTATTTAGTTTTAAATAGGATTAATTTATTAAAGTATAGTGTAGTGTTAGGTGTAATTGTAACTTAGGTTAGGATTTATTTTACAGGTAAATTTCTCTTTATTTTAACTAGGTAGCTATTAAATAGTTAATAACTATTTAATAGCTATTGTACCTAGTTAAAATAAATTGAAAGTTGCCTGTAAAATAAAAATAAATCCTAAGATAGCTACAATATAATTATTATTTATATTGTAGCTATATTAGGGTTTATTTTAAAGGTAAGTATTTAGTTTTAAATAGGATTCATTTAGTTAATAAGAGTTACATTTATTTAATGTATTTAATTAATATTTAAGTTAGGGGGGTGTTAGGGTTAGTGTTAGGTTTAGGGGTTAATAATTTTATTACAGTGGCAGCGGTGTAGGGGGGGCAGGATAGGGGTTAATAAATTTATTATAGGTGGCGACGGTGTAGGGGGGGGGGACAGATTAGGGGTTAATATGTATAATGTAGCTTGCGGTGGGCTCCGGGAGCGGCGGTATGGGGGGTCAGGAAAGGGGTTAATAGGTATAATGTAGGTGGCGGCGGGGTCTGGGAGCGGCGGTTTAGGGGTTAATACATATATTATAGTTGCGGTGGGGACCGGGAGCGGCGGTTTAGGGGTTAACATATTTATTATAGTGGCGGTGGGCTCCGGGAGCGGCAGTTTAGGGGGTAATACATTTATTTAGTTGCGGCGGTGTAGGGGGGGCAGATTAGGGGTGTTTAGACTCGGGGTACATGTTAGGGTGTTAGGTGTAGACATTTCCCATAGGAATCAATGGTATGTCTGGCAGCAGCGAACCTGAACTTTCGCTATGGTCAGACTCCCATTGATTCCTATGGGATCCGCTGCCTCCAGGGCGGCGGATTGAAAACAAGGTACGCTGGGCCGGAAAAGTGCTGAGCGTACCTGCTAGTTTTCATTTTAAGTATAGTTTGCTCGTTTACTCTAGGGCGATTCTGGAAGCGATCGTAAGCTATGTATTTACGTGATGTGCGCAGCTCACTCGACTGCTGCTGATAGATTCTACTTGCCTTATTCTACTGCAGATGGTGATGTTTCCTGTGACGCTGCGGTAACTCGCGCATGCGCATTAGTTCAGAAAAAACGCCATCTTACAACTGCAGTTGTCAGCACGGATTGGTAATCCGTAACGGCTGACATACAAGTAGGTTGGGAAACAATTAATATTTTAAAATAAATTATTGGCCAAAGGGTACATATTTAATAAATGAAGTACATTAGAAAATAGGAGTTTTAAAACTATACTACGATTTTATTTGCATATCATTTCTGACTACAGTGTCCCTTTAAGTTTTGAAGTGAGAATTAAATCGTTGCATTATCACATTTTTAGATATTTATTTTACTAATCTTTTCTGACATATGACAAAACTCTTCCTTTTTATATTTTTAACACAGAAATAAATATTTATTAAAGGGCAATTAAATGAAAAAGTTTTCTGTCATGCATAGAAGAGAGGAGCAATTACAGGTGTTATATTTCTTTTTTGCATGCATAAAGGTTAGCACTGTTAAAAATCAAATTGATGTAAGAAAAAATGTATTTATTAAGCAAAATGTAAAGTGTATCATAAAACAGTGTAACCCAAAATAATGAAACAATCACTTCCCTTAAAGGGGATACTAAACCCATTTTTTTCTTTTATGATTCAGATAGAGCATGCAATTTTAAGCAACTTTCTAATTTACTCCTATTATCAATTTTTCTTTAATCTCTTGCTATCTTTATTTGAAAAAGCAGGAATGAAAGCTTAGGAGCTGGACAATTTTTGGTTCAGCACCTGGGTAGCGCTTGCTGTTTGGTGGCTTCATTTAGCCACCAATCAGCAAGCGCTACCCAGGTGCTCTACCTAAAATGGGCTGGCTCTACTGAGTTTACACCTCCAGTTTGTGTGAGTGTATATCAGTGTGTAGGTGAGTGTTTATGTATGTGTGCGTTAGAGAGAGAGAGAGACTGTGTATGTGTATGTCTGTGTGGAGTGAGAGAAAGTGTGTATCTGTTAAAGTGTGTGTGAGAGAGGATGTGAGTCTCTGTGTGATATATGGTGTGAGAGTATATCTATGTGTGTGTGAGAGTGCATATCTATGATTGAGAGTGTATATCTGTGTGAGTTTGCGTGAAAGAGTACATACTGTATATGTGTGTGTGAGACAGTCACATACACAAATGCAATCACACACATACACTATCTGTGTGAGAGAGTGTGTGTATATTTGTGTGTGAGAGATTATATCTGAGTTTGTGCGTGTGTGTGTGTGGGGGTCTGTGCATGTGATAGAGGGTGTGCGTCCCTGTGTCTGTGATATAGGGTGTGTGTCCCTGTGTCTGTGATAGAGGGTGTGGGTCCCTGTGTCTGTGATAGAGGGTGTGGGTCCCTGTGTCTGTGATAGAGGGTGTGTGTCTATGTGTGTGTGATAGAGGGTGTGTGTCTATGTGTGTGTGATAGAGGGTGTGTGTCTTTGTGTCTGTGATAGAGGGTGTGGGTCCCTGTGTCTGTGATAGAGGGTGTGTGTCTCTGTGTGTGTGATAGAGGGTGTGTGTCTCTGTGTGTGTGATAGAGGGTGTGTGTCTCTGTGTGTGTGATAGAGGGTGTGGGTCTCTGTGTGTGTGATAGAGGGTGTGGGTCTCTGTGTGTGTGACAGAGGGTGTTACTATTACAATATTTTGAAGTTTGACTAAACTTGAGAATAGTGCGCACACATTTTAGTCACTTGGACAAAAATTACACAGGTCAAAAATTTTGCGCACACTGCTGCCTGAAGGCCAAATACACATTCACGCTCCTGAGCTCAGCTAGGATTACTCTTTAACAAAGGGAACTAAGCAAAATCAATAGAAATATATTGGAAAGTTGTTTAACATTCCATGTTCTGTCCAATCTACATGTCTAATTTTTAAATAGATTTTCTCTTTAAATCAAATGTTTTGTGCATGCTAATTAAAATTAGTGTCTGGTTAATAAACTTTTCTCCAACATAGGTGTGTCCGGTCCACGGCGTCATCCTTACTTGTGGGATATTCTCTTCCCCAACAGGAAATGGCAAAGAGCCCAGCAAAGCTGGTCACATGATCCCTCCTAGGCTCCGCCTACCCCTGTCATTCTCTTTGCCGTTGTACAGGCAACATCTCCACGGAGATGGCTTAGAGTTTTTTAGTGTTTAACTGTAGTTTTTATTATTCAATCAAGAGTTTGTTATTTTAAAATAGTGCTGGTATGTACTATTTACTCTGAAACAGAAAAGAGATGAAGATTTCTGTTTGTATGAGGAAAATGATTTTAGCAACCGTTACTAAAATCCATGGCTGTTCCACACAGGACTGTTGAGAGGAATTAACTTCAGTTGGGGGAACAGTGAGCAGTCTTTTGCTGCTTGAGGTATGACACATTCTAACAAGACGATGTAATGCTGGAAGCTGTCATTTTCCCTATGGGATCCGGTAAGCCATGTTTATTAAGATAGTAAATAAGGGCTTCACAAGGGCTTATTAAGACTGTAGACTTTTTCTGGGCTAAATCGATTCATATATTACACATATTTAGCCTTGAGGAATCATTTAATCTGGGTATTTTGGTAAAATTATATCGGCAGGCACTGTTTTAGACACCTTATTCTTTAGGGGCTTTCCCTAATCATAGGCAGAGCCTCATTTCTTCTGTTATGTGTGATCAGTCCACGGGTCATCATTACTTCTGGGATATAACTCCTCCCCAACAGGAAATGCAAGAGGATTCACCCAGCAGAGCTGCATATAGCTCCTCCCCTCTACGTCAGTCCCAGTCATTCTCTTGCACCCAACGACTAGATAGGATGTGTGAGAGGACTATGGTGATTATACTTAGTTTTTATGACTTCAATCAAAAGTTTGTTATTTTACAATAGCACCGGAGCGTGTTATTACTTCTCTGGCAGAGTTTGAGGAAGAATCTGCCAGAGTTTTTTACTATGATTTTAACCGGAGTAGTTAAGATCATATTGCTGTTCTCGGCCATCTGAGGGAGGTAAAGGCTTCAGATCAGGGGACAGCGGGCAGATGAATCTGCATTGAGGTATGTAGCAGTTTTTATTTTCTGAATGGAATTGATGAGAAAATCCTGCCATACCGTTAAAATGACATGTATGTATACACTTCAGTATTCTGGGGATGGTATTTCACCGGAACTACTCTGCTAAAGGTCACTAATACTTTTAATAACTATTTATCATGCTAAACGTTTTTGCTGGAATGTAGAATCGTTTACATTGCTGAGGTACTGTGTGAATAGATATTTGGGCATTATTTTCCACTTGGCAGTTTTTTGCTTGTAATTGTGACAGTTTCGTTTCTCTTCACTGCTGTGTGAGAGAGGGAGGGGCCGTTTTTGGCGCTCTTTACTACGCATCAAAAAATTCCAGTCAGTCACTTTTATTTTTCCTGCATGATCCGGTTCATCTCTGACAGATCTCAGGGGTCTTCAAACTTCTTTGAAGGGAGGTAACTTCTCTCAGCAGAGCTGTGAGAATTCTTATAGTGACTGTGCATAAAAACGTTGCTTTGTACTTTTTATGTCAAATTTAATTATTGTTATTTTACTAATGGGAACAAACCTTTGCTAAGAGTTGTGTTGTTTTAAAGTTTGATGCTATAACTGTTTTTCAGTTCATTATTTCAACTGTTATTTAATCGTTTAGTACCTCTTTGAGGCACAGTATTTTTTTGCTAAAAAAGATTATAACCAAGTTGTAAGTTTTTTGCTAGTGTGTTAAACATGTCTGACTCAGAGGAAGATATCTGTGTCATTTGTTCCAATGCCAAGGTGGAGCCCAATAGAAATTTATGTACTAACTGTATTGATGCTACTTTAAATAAAAGTCAATCTGTACAATGTGAACAAATTTCACCAAACAGCGAGGGGAGAGTTATGCCGACTAACTCGCCTCACGCGGCAGTACCTGCATCTCCCGCCCGGGAGGTGCGTGATATTATGGCGCCTAGTACATCTGGGCGGCCATTACAGATAACATTACAAGATATGGCTACTGTTATGACTGAAGTTTTGTCTAAATTACCAGAACTAAGAGGCAAGCGTGATCACTCTGGGGTGAGAACAGAGTGCGCTGACAATGCAAGGGCCATGTCTGATACTGCGTCACAGCTCGCAGAGCATGAGGACGGAGAGCTTCATTCTGTGGGTGACGGTTCTGATCCAAACAAATTGGACTCAGATATTTCAAATTTTAAATTTAAATTGGAGAACCTCCGTGTATTACTAGGGGAGGTCTTAGCAGCTCTTAACGATTGTAACACCGTTGCAATACCAGAGAAACTGTGTAGGTTGGATAAATACTTTGCGGTACCGGCGAGTACTGACGTTTTTCCTATACCTAAGAGACTAACTGAAATTGTTACTAAGGAGTGGGATAGACCCGGTGTGCCGTTCTCACCCCCTCCAATATTTAGAAAGATGTTCCCAATAGACGCCACCACTAGGGACTTATGGCAGACGGTCCCCAAGGTGGAGGGAGCAGTTTCTACTTTAGCTAAGCGTACCACTATCCCGGTGGAGGATAGCTGTGCTTTTTCAGATCCAATGGATAAAAAGTTAGAGGGTTACCTTAAGAAAATGTTTGTTCAACAAGGTTTTATATTACAACCCCTTGCATGTATCGCGCCGATTACGGCTGCGGCAGCATTTTGGATTGAGTCGCTGGAAGAGAACCTTAGTTCATCTACGCTAGACGACATTACGGACAGGCTTAGAGTCCTTAAACTAGCTAATTCTTTCATTTCAGAGGCCGTAGTACATTTAACTAAACTCACGGCTAAGAACTCAGGATTCGCCATACAGGCACGTAGGGCGCTGTGGCTAAAATCCTGGTCAGCTGATGTGACTTCTAAGTCCAAATTACTTAATATACCTTTCAAGGGGCAGTCTTTATTTGGGCCCGGTTTGAAAGAAATTATCGCTGACATTACAGGTGGTAAGGGCCACGCCCTACCTCAAGACAAAGCCAAAGCTAAGGCTAGACAGTCTAATTTTCGTCCCTTTCGGAATTTCAAAACAGGAGCAGCATCAACCTCCACTGCACCAAAACAGGAAGGAGCTGTTGCTCGTTACAGGCAAGGCTGGAAGCCTAACCAGTCCTGGAACAAGAGCAAGCAGGCCAGGAAACCTGCTGCTGCCCCAAAGACAGCATGAACCGAGAGCCCCCGATCCGGGACCGGATCTAGTGGGGGGCAGACTCTCTCTCTTTGCCCAGGCCTGGGCAAGAGATGTTCAGGATCCCTGGGCTCTAGAGATCATATCTCAGGGATACCTTCTAGACTTCAAATTATCTCCCCCAAGAGGGAGATTTCATCTGTCAAGGTTGTCAACAAACCAGATAAAGAAAGAAGCGTTTCTACGCTGCGTACAAGATCTGTTATTAATGGGAGTGATCCATCCGGTTCCACGGTCGGAACAAGGACAAGGGTTCTACTCAAACCTGTTTGTGGTTCCCAAAAAAGAGGGAACTTTCAGGCCAATCTTAGATTTAAAGATTCTAAACAAATTCCTAAGAGTTCCATCGTTCAAAATGGAAACTATTCGGACAATCTTACCCATGATCCAAGAGGGTCAGTACATGACCACAGTGGATTTAAAGGATGCTTACCTTCACATACCGATCCACAAAGATCATCACCGGTACCTAAGGTTTGCCTTCTTAGACAGGCACTACCAGTTTGTAGCTCTTCCATTCGGACTGGCTACGGCTCCAAGAATCTTCACAAAGGTTCTGGGTGCCCTTCTAGCGGTACTAAGACCGCGAGGGATTTCGGTAGCTCCGTACCTAGACGACATTCTAATACAAGCTTCAAGCTTTCAAACTGCCAAGTCTCATACAGAGTTAGTTCTGGCATTTCTAAGGTCGCATGGATGGAAGGTGAACGAAAAGAAGAGTTCTCTTTTTCCTCTCACAAGAGTTCCATTCTTGGGGACTCTTATAGATTCTGTAGAAATGAAGATTTACCTGACAGAAGACAGGTTAACAAAGCTTCAAAATGCATGCCGCGTCCTTCATTCCATTCAACACCCGTCAGTAGCTCAATGCATGGAGGTGATCGGCTTAATGGTAGCGGCAATGGACATAGTACCTTTTGCACGTCTACACCTCAGACCGCTGCAATTATGCATGCTAAGTCAGTGGAATGGGGATTACTCAGATTTGTCCCCTACTCTGAATCTGAATCAAGAGACCAGAAATTCTCTTCTATGGTGGCTTCATCGGCCACACCTGTCCAGGGGGATGCCATTCAGCAGGCCAGACTGGACAATTGTAACAACAGACGCCAGCCTACTAGGTTGGGGCGCTGTCTGGAATTCTCTGAAGGCTCAGGGACTATGGAATCAGGAGGAGAGTCTCCTTCCAATAAACATTCTGGAATTGAGAGCAGTTCTCAATGCCCTTCTGGCTTGGCCCCAGTTAACAACTCGGGGGTTCATCAGGTTTCAGTCGGACAACATCACGACTGTAGCTTACATCAACCATCAGGGAGGGACAAGAAGCTCCCTAGCAATGATGGAAGTATCAAAGATAATTCGCTGGGCAGAGTCTCACTCTTGCCACCTGTCAGCAATCCACATCCCGGGAGTGGAGAACTGGGAGGCGGATTTCTTGAGTCGCCAGACTTTTCATCCGGGGGAGTGGGAACTTCATCCGGAGATCTTTGCCCAAATACTTCGACGTTGGGGCAAACCAGAGATAGATCTCATGGCGTCTCGCCAGAACGCCAAACTTCATCGCTACGGGTCCAGATCCAGGGATCCGGGAGCAGTTCTGATAGATGCTTTGACAGCACCTTGGAACTTCAGGATGGCTTATGTGTTTCCACCCTTCCCGCTGCTTCCTCGATTGATTGCCAAAATCAAACAGGACAGAGCATCAGTAATTCTAATAGCACCTGCATGGCCACGCAGGACTTGGTATGCAGATCTGGTGGACATGTCATCCTGTCCGCCTTGGTCTCTACCTCTAAGACAGGACCTTCTGATACAGGGTCCATTCAAACACCAAAATCTAACTTCTCTGAAGCTGACTGCTTGGAAATTGAACGCTTGATTTTATCAAAACGTGGTTTTTCTGAGTCGGTTATTGATACCCTGATTCAGGCTAGGAAGCCTGTTACCAGAAGGATTTACCATAAAATATGGCGGAAATACCTATACTGGTGCGAATCCAAAGGTTACTCCTGGAGTAAGGTTAGGATCGCTAGGATATTGTCCTTTCTACAAGAAGGTTTAGAAAAGGGTTTATCAGCTAGTTCATTAAAGGGACAGATTTCAGCTCTGTCCATCTTGTTACACAGACGTCTGTCAGAAAATCCAGACGTCCAGTCCTTTTGTCAGGCTTTAGCTAGGATCAAGCCTGTATTTAAAGCTGTTGCTCCACCATGGAGTTTAAACTTAGTTCTTAACGTTTTACAGGGTGTTCCGTTTGAACCCCTTCATTCCATTGATATAAGAATGTTATCTTGGAAAGTTCTGTTTTTAATGGCTATTTCCTCGGCTCGAAGAGTCTCTGAGTTATCAGCCTTACATTGTGATTCCCCTTATCTGATTTTTCACTCAGACAAGGTAGTTCTGCGTACTAAACCTGGGTTCTTACCTAAGGTAGTCACTAACAGGAACATCAATCAAGAGATTGTTGTACCATCCTTGTGTCCAAATCCTTCTTCAAAGAAGGAACGTCTTCTACACAATCTGGATGTAGTTCGTGCCCTCAAGTTCTACTTGCAGGCAACTAAAGATTTTCGCCAAACTTCTTCCTTGTTTGTCGTTTACTCTGGACAGAGGAGAGGTCAAAAAGCTTCTGCTACCTCTCTCTCTTTTTGGCTTCGTAGCATAATACGTTTAGCCTATGAGACTGCTGGGCAGCAGCCTCCTGAAAGAATTACAGCTCACTCCACTAGAGCTGTGGCTTCCACTTGGGCCTTTAAGAATGAGGCCTCTGTTGAACAGATTTGCAAGGCTGCAACTTGGTCTTCGCTTCATACTTTTTCCAAATTTTACAAATTTGACACTTTTGCTTCTTCGGAGGCTATTTTTGGGAGAAAGGTTCTTCAGGCAGTGGTTCCTTCTATATAATGAGCCTGCCTATCCCTCCCGTCATCCGTGTACTTTTGCTTTGGTATTGGTATCCCAGAAGTAATGATGACCCGTGGACTGATCACACATAACAGAAGAAAACATAATTTATGCTTACCTGATAAATTCCTTTCTTCTGTTGTGTGATCAGTCCACGGCCCGCCCTGTTTTAAGGCAGGTAGATATCTTTTAAATTATACTCCAGTCACCACTTCACCCTTGGTTACTCCTTTCTCGTTGATTCGTGGTCGAATGACTGGGACTGACGTAGAGGGGAGGAGCTATATGCAGCTCTGCTGGGTGAATCCTCTTGCATTTCCTGTTGGGGAGGAGTTATATCCCAGAAGTAATGATGACCCGTGGACTGATCACACAACAGAAGAAAGGAATTTATCAGGTAAGCATAAATTATGTTTTTCGCGCCGGTATTGCGCACTTGTTTTTGAGAGGCATGACATGCAGTCGCATGTGTGAGGAGCTCTGATACATAGAAAAGACTTTCTGAAGGCGTCATTTGGTATCGTATTCCCCTTTGGGCTTGGTTGGGTCTCAGCAAAGCAGATACCAGGGACTGTAAAGGGGTTAAAGTTAAAAACGGCTCCGGTTCCGTTATTTTAAGGGTTAAAGCTTCCAAATTTGGTGTGCAATACTTTTAAGGCTTTAAGACACTGTGGTGAAATTTTGGTGAATTTTGAACAATTCCTTCATATTTTTTCGCAATTGCAGTAATAAAGTGTGTTCAGTTTAAAATTTAAAGTGACAGTAACGGTTTTATTTTAAAACATTTTTTGTACTTTGTTATCAAGTTTATGCCTGTTTAACATGTCTGAACTACCAGATATACTGTGTTCTGTATGTGGGGAAGCCAGGGTTCCTTCTCATTTAAATAAATGTGATTTATGTGACAATGAAAATGATGCCCAAGATGATTCCTCAAGTGAGTGGAGTAAGCATGGTACTGCATCATTCCCTCCTTCGTCTACACGAGTCTTGCCCACTCAGGAGGCCCCTAGTACATCTAGCGCGCCAATACTCCTTACTATGCAACAATTAACGGCTGTAATGGATAATTCTATCAAAAACATTTTAGCCAAAATGCCCACTTATCAGCGTAAGCGCGACTGCTCTGTTTTAGATACTGAAGAGCATGACGACGCTGATGATAATGGTTCTGATATGCCCCTACACCAGTCTGATGGGGCCAGGGAGGTTTTGTCTGAGGGAGAAATTTCAGATTCAGGGAAAATTTCTCAACAAGCTGAACCCGATGTGATTACATTTAAATTTAAGTTGGAACATCTCCGCGCTCTGCTTAAGGAGGTATTATCCACTCTGGATGATTGTGAGAATTTGATCATCCCAGAGAAACTATGTAAAATGGACAAGTTCCTAGAGGTCCCGGGGCTCCCAGAAGCTTTTCCTATACCCAAGCGGGTGGCGGACATTGTAAATAAAGAATGGGAAAGGCCCGGTATACCTTTCGTCCCTCCCCCCATATTTAAAAAATTGTTTCCTATGGTCGACCCCAGAAAGGACTTATGGCAGACAGTCCCCAAGGTCGAGGGAGCGGTTTCCACTTTAAACAAACGCACCACTATACCCATAGAAGATAGTTGTGCTTTCAAAGATCCTATGGATAAAAAATTAGAAGGTTTACTTAAAAAGATGTTTGTTCAGCAGGGTTACCTTCTACAACCAATTTCATGCATTGTCCCTGTCACTACAGCCGCGTGTTTCTGGTTCGATGAGCTAGTAAAGGCGGTCGATAGTGATTCTCCTCCTTATGAGGAGATTATGGACAGAATCCGTGCTCTCAAATTGGCTAATTCTTTCACCCTAGACGCCACTTTGCAATTGGCTAGGTTAGCGGCTAAGAATTCTGGGTTTGCTATTGTGGCGCGCAGAGCGCTTTGGTTGAAATCTTGGTCAGCTGACGCGTCTTCCAAGAACAAACTACTTAACATTCCTTTCAAGGGGAAAACGCTGTTTGGCCCTGACTTGAAAGAGATTATCTCTGATATCACTGGGGGTAAGGGCCACGCCCTTCCTCAGGATCGGTCTTTCAAGGCCAAAAATAAACCTAATTTTCGTCCCTTTCGTAGAAACGGACCAGCCCAAAGTGCTACGTCCTCTAAGCAAGAGGGTAATACTTCTCAAGCCAAGCCAGCTTGGAGACCAATGCAAGGCTGGAACAAGGGAAAGCAGGCCAAGAAACCTGCCACTGCTACCAAGACAGCATGAAATGTTGGCCCCCGATCCGGGACCGGATCTGGTGGGGGGCAGACTCTCTCTCTTCGCTCAGGCTTGGGCAAGAGATGTTCTGGATCCTTGGGCACTAGAAATAGTCTCCCAAGGTTATCTTCTGGAATTCAAGGGGCTTCCCCCAAGGGGGAGGTTCCACAGGTCTCAGTTGTCTTCAGACCACATAAAAAGACAGGCATTCTTACATTGTGTAGAAGACCTGTTAAAAATGGGAGTGATTCATCCTGTTCCATTAGGAGAACAAGGGATGGGGTTCTACTCCAATCTGTTCATAGTTCCCAAAAAAGAGGGAACGTTCAGACCAATCTTAGATCTCAAGATCTTAAACAAGTTTCTCAAGGTTCCATCGTTCAAAATGGAAACCATTCGAACAATTCTTCCTTCCATCCAGGAAGGTCAATTCATGACCACGGTGGATTTAAAGGATGCGTATCTTTATATTCCTATCCACAAGGAACATCATCGGTTCCTAAGGTTCGCATTCCTGGACAAGCATTACCAGTTCGTGGCGCTTCCTTTCGGATTAGCCACTGCTCCAAGGATTTTCACAAAGGTACTAGGGTCCCTTCTAGCGGTGCTAAGACCAAGGGGCATTGCAGTAGTACCTTACTTGGACGACATTCTGATTCAAGCGTCGTCCCTTCCTCAAGCAAAGGCTCACACGGACATAGTCCTGGCCTTTCTCAGATCTCACGGATGGAAAGTGAACGTGGAAAAGAGTTCTCTATCTCCGTCGACAAGAGTTCCCTTCTTGGGAACAATAATAGACTCCTTAGAAATGAGGATTTCTCCAACATAGGTGTGTCCGGTCCACGGCGTCATCCTTACTTGTGGGGATATTCTCTTCCCCAACAGGAAATGGCAAAGAGCCCAGCAAAGCTGGTCACATGATCCCTCCTAGGCTCCGCCTACCCCAGTCATTCTCTTTGCCGTTGTACAGGCAACATCTCCACGGAGATGGCTTAGAGTTTTTTAGTGTTTAACTGTAGTTTTTCATTATTCAATCAAGAGTTTGTTATTTTCAAATAGTGCTGGTACGTACTATTTACTCAGAAACAGAAAAGAGATGAAGAATTCTGTTTGTATGAGGAAAATGATTTTAGCAACCGTAACTAAAATCCATGGCTGTTCCACACAGGACTGTTGAGAGCAATTAACTTCAGTTGGGGGAACAGTTTGCAGTCCCTTGCTGCTTGAGGTATGACACATTCTAACAAGACGATGTAATGCTGGAAGCTGTCATTTTCCCTATGGGATCCGGTAAGCCATGTTTATTACGATTGTAAATAAGGGCTTCACAAGGGCTTATTTAGACTGTAGACTTTTTTTGGGCTAAATCGATTGATATTAACACTTATTTAGCCTTGAGGAATCATTTATTCTGGGTATTTTGATATAATAATATCGGCAGGCACTGTTTTAGACACCTTATTCTTTAGGGGCTTTCCCAAAGCATAGGCAGAGTCTCATTTTCGCGCCGGTGTTGCGCACTTGTTTTTGAGAGGCATGGCATGCAGTCGCATGTGAGAGGAGCTCTGATACTTATAAAAGACTTCTGAAGGCGTCATTTGGTATCGTATTCCCCTTTGGGTTTGGTTGGGTCTCAGCAAAGCAGATACCAGGGACTGTAAAGGGGTTAAAGCTTAAAACGGCTCCGGTTCCGTTATTTTAAGGGTTAAAGCTTCCAAAATTGGTGTGCAATATTTTCAAGGCTTTAAGACACTGTGGTGAAAATTTGGTGAATTTTGAACAATTCCTTCATGTTTTTTCGCAATTGCAGTAATAAAGTGTGTTCAGTTTAAAATTTAAAGTGACAGTAACGGTTTTATTTTAAAACGTTTTTTGTACTTTCTTATCAAGTTTATGCCTGTTTAACATGTCTGAACTACCAGATAGACTGTGTTCTGAATGTGGGGAAGCCAGAATTCCTATTCATTTAAATAAATGTGATTTATGTGATAATGACAATGATGCCCAAGATGATTCCTCAAGTGAGGGGAGTAAGCATGGTACTGCATCATTCCCTCCTTCGTCTACACGAGTCTTGCCCACTCAGGAGGCCCCTAGTACATCTAGCGCGCCAATACTCCTTACTATGCAACAATTAACGGCTGTAATGGATAATTCTGTCAAAAACATTTTAGCCAAAATGAACCCTTGTCAGCGTAAGCGTGGCTGCTCTGTTTTAGTTACTGAAGAGCATGACGACGCTGATATTAATATCTCTGAAGGGCCCCTAACCCAATCTGAGGGGGCCAGGGAGGTTTTGTCTGAGGGAGAAATTACTGATTTAGGGAACATTTCTCAGCAGGCTGAATCTGATGTGATTACATTTAAATTTAAATTGGAACATCTCCGCATTTTGCTTAAGGAGGTATTATCCACTCTGGATGATTGTGAAAATTTGGTCATCCCAGAGAAACTATGTAAAATGGACAAGTTCCTAGAGGTGCCGGGGCTCCCAGAAGCTTTTCCTATACCCAAGCGGGTGGCGGACATTGTTAATAAAGAATGGGAAAGGCCCGGTATTCCTTTCGTCCCTCCCCCCATATTTAAAAAATTGTTTCCTATGGTCGACCCCAGAAAGGACTTATGGCAGTCAGTCCCCAAGGTCGAGGGAGCGGTTTCTACTTTAAACAAACGCACCACTATTCCCATAGAGGATAGTTGTGCTTTCAAAGATCCTATGGATAAAAAATTAGAAGGTTTGCTTAAAAAGATGTTTGTTCAGCAGGGTTACCTTCTACAACCCATTTCATGCATTGTCCCTGTCACTACAGCCGCATATTTCTGGTTTGATGAACTGTTTAAGGTGCTCGATAGTGACTCTCCTCCTTATGAGGAGATTATGGACAGAATCAATGCTCTCAAATTGGCTAATTCTTTCACTCTAGACGCCTCTTTGCAATTGGCTAAGTTAGCGGCTAAGAATTCTGGGTTTGCTATTGTGGCGCGCAGAGCGCTTTGGTTGAAATCTTGGTCGGCTGATGCGTCTTCCAAGAACAAGCTACTAAACATTCCTTTCAAGGGGAAAACGCTGTTTGGTCCTGACTTGAAAGAGATTATCTCTGATATCACTGGGGGTAAGGGCCACGCCCTTCCTCAGGATCGGCCTTTCAAGGCAAAAAATAGACCTAATTTTCGTCCCTTTCGTAAAAACGGACCAGCCCAAGGTGCTACGTCCTCTAAGCAAGAGGGTAATACTTCTCAGGCCAAGCCAGCTTGGAGACCAATGCAAGGCTGGAACAAGGGAAAGCAGGCCAAGAAACCTGCCACTGCTACCAAGACAGCATGAAATATTGGCCCCCGATCCGGGACCGGATCTGGTGGGGGGCAGACTCTCTCTCTTCGCTCAGGCTTGGGCAAGAGATGTTCTGGATCCTTGGGCGCTAGAAATAGTCTCCCAGGGTTATCTTCTGGAATTCAAGGGACTTCCCCCAAGGGGGAGGTTCCACAGGTCTCAGTTGTCTTCAGACCACATAAAAAGACAGGCGTTCTTACATTGTGTAGAAGACCTGTTAAAAATGGGAGTGATTCATCCTGTTCCATTAAGAGAACAAGGGATGGGGTTCTACTCCAATCTGTTCATAGTTCCCAAAAAAGAGGGAACGTTCAGACCAATCCTAGATCTCAAGATCTTAAACAAATTTCTCAAGGTCCCATCGTTCAAGATGGAAACCATTCGAACTATCCTTCCTTCCATCCAGGAAGGTCAATTCATGACCACGGTGGATTTAAAGGATGCGTATCTACATATTCCTATCCACAAGGAACATCATCGGTTCCTAAGGTTTGCATTCCTGGACAAACATTACCAGTTCGTGGCGCTTCCTTTCGGATTAGCCACTGCTCCAAGGATTTTCACAAAGGTACTAGGGTCCCTTCTAGCGGTGCTAAGACCAAGGGGCATTGCAGTAGTACCCTACCTGGACGACATTCTGATTCAAGCGTCGTCCCTCCCTCGAGCAAAGGCTCACACGGACATCGTCCTGGCCTTTCTCAGATCTCACGGCTGGAAAGTGAACGTGGAAAAGAGTTCTCTATCCCCGTCAACAAGGGTTCCCTTCTTGGGAACAATTATAGACTCCTCAGAAATGAGGATTTTTCTAACAGAGGCCAGAATAACAAAGCTTCTGGACTCTTGTCGGATACTTCATTCCGTTCCTCTTCCTTCCGTAGCTCAGTGCATGGAAGTGATCGGGTTGATGGTAGCGGCAATGGACATAGTTCCTTTTGCGCGCATTCATCTAAGACCATTACAACTGTGCATGCTCAGTCAGTGGAATGGGGACTATACAGACTTGTCTCCAAAGATACAAGTAAATCAGAGGACCAGAGACTCACTCCGTTGGTGGCTGTCCCTGGACAACCTGTCACAAGGGATGACATTCCGCAGACCAGAGTGGGTCATTGTCACGACCGACGCCAGTCTGACGGGCTGGGGCGCGGTCTGGGGATCCCTGAAAGCTCAGGGTCTTTGGTCTCGGGAAGAATCTCTTCTACCGATAAATATTCTGGAACTGAGAGCGATATTCAATGCTCTCAAGGCTTGGCCTCAGCTAGCGAGGACCAAGTTCATACGGTTTCAATCAGACAACATGACGACTGTTGCGTACATCAACCATCAGGGGGGAACAAGGAGTTCCCTAGCGATGGAGGAAGTGACCAAGATTATTCTATGGGCGGAGTCTCACTCCTGCCACCTGTCTGCTATCCACATCCCGGGAGTGGAAAATTGGGAAGCGGATTTTCTGAGTCGTCAGACATTGCATCCGGGGGAGTGGGAACTCCATCCGGAAATCTTTGCCCTAGTCACTCAGCTGTGGGGCATTCCAGACATGGATCTAATGGCCTCTCGTCAGAACTTCAAAGTTCCCTGTTACGGGTCCAGATCCAGGGATCCCAAGGCGGTTCTAGTGGATGCACTAGTAGCACCTTGGACCTTCAAACTAGCTTATGTGTTTCCGCCGTTTCCTCTCATTCCCAGGCTGGTAGCCAGGATCAATCAGGAGAGGGCGTCGGTGATCTTGATAGCTCCTGCGTGGCCACGCAGGACTTGGTATGCAGATCTGGTGAATATGTCATCGGCTCCACCTTGGAAGCTACCTTTGAGACAAGACCTTCTTGTTCAGGGTCCGTTCGAACATCCGAATCTGGTTTCACTCCAGCTGACTGCCTGGAGATTGAACGCTTGATTTTATCGAAGCGAGGTTTCTCAGATTCTGTTATCAATACTCTTGTTCAGGCCAGAAAGCCTGTAACTAGAAAGATTTACCACAAAATTTGGAAAAAATATATCTGTTGGTGTGAATCTAAAGGATTCCCTTGGGACAAGGTTAAGATTCCTAGGATTCTATCCTTCCTTCAAGAAGGATTGGAAAAAGGATTATCGGCAAGTTCCCTGAAGGGACAGATTTCTGCCTTGTCGGTGTTACTTCACAAAAAGCTGGCAGCTGTGCCAGATGTTCAAGCCTTTGTTCAGGCTTTGGTTAGAATTAAGCCTGTTTACAAACCTTTGACTCCTCCTTGGAGTCTCAATTTAGTTCTTTCAGTTCTTCAGGGGGTTCCGTTTGAACCCTTACATTCCGTTGATATTAAGTTATTATCTTGGAAAGTTTTGTTTTTAGTTGCAATTTCTTCTGCTAGAAGAGTTTCAGAATTATCTGCTCTGCAGTGTTCCCCTCCTTATCTGGTGTTCCATGCAGATAAGGTGGTTTTACGTACTAAACCTGGTTTTCTTCCGAAAGTTGTTTCTAACAAAAACATTAACCAGGAGATTATCGTGCCTTCTCTGTGTCCGAAACCAGTTTCAAAGAAGGAACGTTTGTTGCACAATTTGGATGTTGTTCGCGCTCTAAAATTCTATTTAGATGCTACAAAGGATTTTAGACAAACATCTTCCTTGTTTGTTGTTTATTCAGGTAAAAGGAGAGGTCAAAAAGCAACTTCTACCTCTCTCTCTTTTTGGATTAAAAGCATCATCAGATTGGCTTACGAGACTGCCGGACGGCAGCCTCCCGAAAGAATCACAGCTCATTCCACTAGGGCTGTGGCTTCCACATGGGCCTTCAAGAACGAGGCTTCTGTTGATCAGATATGTAGGGCAGCGACTTGGTCTTCACTGCACACTTTTACCAAATTTTACAAGTTTGATACTTTTGCTTCTTCTGAGGCTATTTTTGGGAGAAAGGTTTTGCAAGCCGTGGTGCCTTCCAATTAGGTGACCTGATTTGCTCCCTCCCTTCATCCGTGTCCTAAAGCTTTGGTATTGGTTCCCACAAGTAAGGATGACGCCGTGGACCGGACACACCTATGTTGGAGAAAACAGAATTTATGTTTACCTGATAAATTTCTTTCTCCAACGGTGTGTCCGGTCCACGGCCCGCCCTGGTTTTTTTAATCAGGTCTGATAATTTATTTTCTTTAACTACAGTCACCACGGTACCATATGGTTTCTCCTATGCTAATATTCCTCCTTAACGTCGGTCGAATGACTGGGGTAGGCGGAGCCTAGGAGGGATCATGTGACCAGCTTTGCTGGGCTCTTTGCCATTTCCTGTTGGGGAAGAGAATATCCCCACAAGTAAGGATGACGCCGTGGACCGGACACACCGTTGGAGAAAGAAATTTATCAGGTAAACATAAATTCTGTTTTTTCTGACAGAGGCCAGAAAAACAAAACTTCTAAACTCTTGTCGGATACTTCATTCCGTTCCTCTTCCTTCCATAGCGCAGTGCATGGAAGTGATAGGTTTGATGGTAGCGGCAATGGACATAGTTCCTTTTGCGCGCATTCATCTAAGACCATTACAACTGTGTATGCTCAGTCAGTGGAATGGGGACTATACAGACTTGTCTCCGAAGATACAAGTAAATCAGAGGACCAGAGACTCACTCCGTTGGTGGCTGTCCCTGGACAACCTGTCACAAGGGATGACCTTCCGCAGACCAGAGTGGGTCATTGTCACGACCGACGCCAGTCTGATGGGCTGGGGCGCGGTCTGGGGATCCCTGAAAGCTCAGGGTCTTTGGTCTCGGGAAGAATCTCTTCTACCGATAAATATTCTGGAACTGAGAGCGATATTCAATGCTCTCAAGGCTTGGCCTCAGCTAGCGAGGGCCAAGTTCATACGGTTTCAATCAGACAACATGACGACGGTTGCGTACATCAACCATCAGGGGGGAACAAGGAGTTCCCTGGCGATGGAAGAAGTGACCAAAATCATTCAATGGGCGGAGACTCGCTCCTGCCACCTGTCTGCAATCCACATCCCAGGAGTGGAAAATTGGGAAGCGGATTTTCTGAGTCGTCAGACATTGCATCCGGGGGAGTGGGAACTCCATCCGGAAATCTTTGCCCAAATCACTCAACTGTGGGGCATTCCAGACATGGATCTGATGGCCTCTCGTCAGAACTTCAAGGTTCCTTGCTACGGGTCCAGATCCAGGGATCCCAAGGCGACTCTAGTAGATGCACTAGTAGCACCTTGGACCTTCAAACTAGCTTATGTATTCCCGCCGTTTCCTCTCATCCCCAGGCTGGTAGCCAGGATCAATCAGGAGAGGGCGTCGGTGATCTTGATAGCTCCTGCGTGGCCACGCAGGACTTGGTATGCAGATCTGGTGAATATGTCATCGGCTCCACCATGGAAGCTACCTTTGAGACGAGACCTTCTTGTTCAAGGTCCGTTCGAACATCCGAATCTGGTCTCACTCCAGCTGACTGCTTGGAGATTGAACGTTTGATCTTATCAAAGCGAGGGTTCTCAGATTCTGTTATTGATACTCTTGTTCAGGCCAGAAAGCCTGTAACTAGAAAAATTTACCACAAAATTTGGAAAAAATATATCTGTTGGTGTGAATCTAAAGGATTCCCTTGGGACAAGGTTAAGATTCCTAAGATTCTATCCTTCCTTCAAGAAGGATTGGAAAAAGGATTATCTGCAAGTTCCTTGAAGGGACAGATTTCTGCCTTGTCTGTGTTACTTCACAAAAAGCTGGCAGCTGTGCCAGATGTTCAAGCCTTTGTTCAGGCTCTGGTTAGAATCAAGCCTGTTTACAAACCTTTGACTCCTCCTTGGAGTCTCAACTTAGTTCTTTCAGTTCTTCAGGGGGTTCCGTTTGAACCCTTACATTCCGTTGATATCAAGTTATTATCTTGGAAAGTTTTGTTTTTGGTTGCAATTTCTTCTGCTAGAAGAGTTTCAGAATTATCTGCTCTGCAGTGTTCTCCTCCTTATCTGGTGTTCCATGCAGATAAGGTGGTTTTACGTACTAAACCTGGTTTTCTTCCAAAAGTTGTTTCTAACAAAAACATTAACCAGGAGATAGTCGTGCCTTCTCTGTGTCCGAAACCAGTTTCGAAGAAGGAACGTTTGTTGCACAATTTGGATGTTGTTCGCGCTCTAAAATTCTATTTAGATGCTACAAAGGATTTTACACAAACATCTTCCTTGTTTGTTGTTTATTCTGGTAAAAGGAGAGGTCAAAAAGCAACTTCTACCTCTCTCTCTTTTTGGATTAAAAGCATCATCAGATTGGCTTACGAGACTGCCGGACGGCAGCCTCCTGAAAGAATCACAGCTCATTCCACTAGGGCTGTGGCTTCCACATGGGCCTTCAAGAACGAGGCTTCTGTTGATCAGATATGTAGGGCAGCGACTTGGTCTTCACTGCACACTTTTACCAAATTTTACAAGTTTGATACTTTTGCTTCTTCTGAGGCTATTTTTGGGAGAAAGGTTTTGCAAGCCGTGGTGCCTTCCATTTAGGTGACCTGATTTGCTCCCTCCCTTCATCCGTGTCCTAAAGCTTTGGTATTGGTTCCCACAAGTAAGGATGACGCCGTGGACCGGACACACCTATGTTGGAGAAAACAGAATTTATGTTTACCTGATAAATTACTTTCTCCAACGGTGTGTCCGGTCCACGGCCCGCCCTGGTTTTTTAATCAGGTCTGATAATTTATTTTCTTTAACTACAGTCACCACGGTATCATATGGTTTCTCCTATGCAAATATTCCTCCTTAACGTCGGTCGAATGACTGGGGTAGGCGGAGCCTAGGAGGGATCATGTGACCAGCTTTGCTGGGCTCTTTGCCATTTCCTGTTGGGGAAGAGAATATCCCACAAGTAAGGATGACGCCGTGGACCGGACACACCGTTGGAGAAAGTAATTTATCAGGTAAACATAAATTCTGTTTTTTCAACTTGTACCGATACTAAAAATGATTATCAGAATAGTAATTTATGATTGCATTGAAAAATTGAAGTCTGGAGCAATCAATTAACTTTTATATTTTGCTTTTTTTTTATCAAACAAAAATATATAAAAACTGATATTAACCTGCATTCAAACATAGTAGACGGTCATTATAAAAAATAAAACATTGGCAATGTTTAAAAACCTGTGAATTCCAGTGACAATGCTTCTTATGGTTTAACCCTATCCCGCCGTTAGGACGTTCCATGCCACCCTAACTGCGCTGGGCTTTAGCGCCATTAGGACGGCATGGAACAGCCTAGCCGCTTAGCTGTCCTGAAGTCATTGCGGCTTGGTAAATAGGATTGCGGGCTGGAGGGTTTGCCTAGCGTTATGACAGATCCCATCATTGAAATCACGCGATCACATGAACGATCTTGTGACTTCAATTTGTTTCTATCGGAACTTAGTTCCGATGTAGATGAATTAGCTCTGTCAGGAAAGGATTAAAAATGAAAGTTTACATACAACAGAACAATGTATTAACCCCTTCATGCCGGGGTCAAGTGTTTAATATTGGAAGAAAATTCCAATGTAAATACTTGCTTGAAAAATGAATCACGCAATGATTGATGTGATTTCAAGGCTGGGATGGGATCATGGGGGACTGCATATGATGCTAGGCATGCCCCCAGTCTGATTTGCCATTGCCTAAAAGGCGGAGGCAGCCGGATGCCAAAAAAGGTAGGAAGTTCCATGCTGTCATAACAGCGTTAAAGCCCAGCGCTGTTAGGATGGCATGGGGTTGATATATGTTTGAACAAGATTCCCAGACAGTTAACCTGTCTGCTCATGGGGAGCAAGGTATCATCCACTGGCTGGATTTATCATTGCACATGCAAATGCTCATGCAGCCCTGCTCTTGTGCAACAAATCATGTGACAGCAGATGAAGTCAGTCAACCTGGCTGGATCAACACGGGTCATATAAATCTGCCACCTCATAAACAAGCCTGCACTGCAAGGGCTCCAACACTGCACCTACATCTTAAAGGGACATAAACCCATTTTTTTTCTTTCATGATTTCGATAGATCATACAATTTTATTAATTTAATTCATTCTCTTGGCATCAATGCCAAGTAGTAATGCACTACTGAGAGCTAGCTGGAAGCCAATGACAAGAAGCATATATGAGCAGTCACCAATCGGCCGTTTCTGAGCCTACATAAGTATACTTTTCAATATAAATATATTTATATATATATATATATATATATATATATATACACAGACACACGCACACAAAACTGAAACATTTCCCAGATTTTGCAATAGACAATGTTATATTTTATATAGCTGTCCTCATTTACCTCAACATATTTTCCATTTACTTTCTGTTCAGTAGAAGACACCTCATAAAAGTCATCTGCTGATGCGATTTAAGACTCTTTAATTTTATCAATGTATAAAATTGTTTATCTCAGCAGCTCTAATTATGCGAATAGCCAATATAAATGCCACTGTGGGTTTTAAAAACTTAAAGGGACATTAAACTCTTTGAGATGGCAATATAAAATGATATATATCGTATATATAAAAAAATGTTGCAGTATACTTTCATTCTTTATTTTGTCCCCTTTTTCCTGTAATTCCATTCTGAAATGGTGAGCTTTTCAGTTCCTGTTAAAAATTGATGTGCAGAACACTATTATATTCCACACAGCCATTGACTGCACACTCTAGTTACATATTTATAACAGACACTAATTGGCCGCAGCAGAGCTGGTAACCTAAGTTACAACATGGCAGCTCCCATTCTTTTATAGACACTACGTTTTACACTTATTTTTTTCAATATTTAAACGGCTAATGCATCTTTAAAAAATACATCTGTATGTTCTCAGACTAATCTTTTTCTTTGAATGCATCATTATATGTAGCATTTATTAAGTGTTTAATGTCCCTTTAATTATGGATTCCAGTATTAAATGTATATAATATTTTAATTTTAAAATGTGCAAGCACTTGCTTTGAAGTGTGAAAAAAAACATATTTTTGCTTTAGAACACATCGGTGTACTTTTGAGTTTTACGTGACTCTCCCCATGGACTCCATTAAAGGGAAAGGAAACCCCAGATTTTTCTTTCATGATTTGGATAGAACATACCATTTTTAACAACTTTCCAATTTTACTTCTATTATCAAATTTGTATCATTCACTTGTTATCCTTTGCTGAAGGAACAGCATTGAACTACTGGCAGCTAGCTGAACACATCTAGTTAGCCAATCACAAGAGACAAATGTGTTCATGCACCAATCAGCAGATAGCTCCCACTAGTGTAGGGTATGTCCATATTCATTTTCAACAAGGGATACCAAGAGATTGAAGCACATTTGAAAATACAAGTACATTTAAAGTGTCTTAAAATGACATGCTCTATCTGATTCATGCACGTTTCATTTTGACTTTCCTATCCCTTTAATATTATTTCAAAATGATATAATCATCTGCAAAGCTACATATACAATATCAGACTGTGTTCTCATTGGCATTTGTAGCGAAGAGAAATAATATATATATTAATATTGAACAAGCCATTGCTTGTGCAATATACTGCCACACTGGTGTATACTGAGGTTAAGTAGCAGTGATCTTAAGAAATGGAGCCCATTGCCTTGGATTCAGATTCACACACATTTAACAGAAGTTTTTATTGTACAGCTTAAAAAAGTATTTTGTATCCTCTATCTGAGTAGCGTATGGTGTATGTGTCATATGCCTTTGGTGAATCCACTAAATATCAGCATTTAAAATTAATATACATATGTGTTTATAAATATATACATAAATAATGCTAGATTTAATGATGTTTCTCCTGTTAAGTGTAGTCAGTCCACGGGTCATCCATTACTTATGGGATTATATCTCCTCCCTAACAGGAAGTGCAAGAGGATCACCCAAGCAGAGCTGCTATATAGCTCCTCCCCTCTACGTCATACCCAGTCATTCTCTTGCACCTAACTAATAGATAGGACGTGTGAGAGGACTGTGGTTATTAAAATTAGTTTTTATATCTTCAATCAAAAGTTTGTTTTTAAACAGCACCGGAGTGTGTTGTTTCTTCTCAGGCAGCATTAGAAGAAGAATCTACCTGAGTTTATGTATGATCTTAGCGGTCGTAACTAAGATCCATTTGCTGTTCTCGGCCATTCTGAGGAGTGAGGTAACTTCAGAACAGGGGACAGCGGGCAGGGTTCACCTGCAAGGATGTATGTTGCAGTATATTATTTTCTAAGGAATGGAATTGACTGAGAAAATACTGCTAATACCCATATAATGTAAGTGCAGCCTTAAATGCAGTAGTAGCGACTGGTATCAGGCTGATATGTATGTATGTTACACTGAGGTATTTCTGGGGAATGGAACTTCACTAAGAAAATACTGTATACATTTAACTTATATTTGAGCCCCCACTGCAGTGTAAGCGACTAGCAGCAGGCTTATTAGTATCATTTCATAATTTTATTTTAAAACGTTTTACTGGCATGTTAATCGTTTTTCTCTGAGGTACTTGGTGATAAAAAATTTTGGGCATTATTTTTCCACATGGCTGTCGTTTATTTATGAATAAATTCAGTTTGCTGAGCTTCCCCACTGTTATAATATGAGTGGGAGGGGCCTATTTTGGCGCTTTCTTGCGCAGTAATAATTCACTCACAGTCTTCCTATTCCTTCCTCCATGATCCAGGACGTCTCTACAGAGCCCAGGGTTGTCCAAAACTAGTTTTGAGGGAGGTAATCACTCACAGCAGACCTGTGAGACTGTGCTTTTGACTGTGATAAAACGTTTTATATTCTGTTATCCGTTTTTTGGGTATTAAGGGGTTAATCATCCATTTGCTGGTGGGTGCAATCCTTTGCTAACTTATTGCATTTATGGTGAAAATTTGGTTGCTATAACAAATTTGGTTCATTGTAATTCAACTGTGACAGTTTATTAGTATTTCTTAAAGGCACAGTAACGTTTTTTATATTGCTTGTAAATTTATTTCAAAAGTTTTTTCCAAGCTTGCTAGTTTCATTGCTAGTCTGTTAAACATGTCTGACACAGAGGAAACTCTTTGTGCAATATGTTTAAAGGCCAATGTGGAGCCCAATAGAAATTTGTGTACTAATTGCATTGATGCTACTTTAAATAAAAGTGTACATGTAAAGAAAATTTCACCAGACAACGAGGGGGAAGTTATGCCGACTAACTCTCCTCACGTGTCAGTACCTTCGTCTCCCGCTCGGGAGGTGCGTGATATTGTGGCGCCAAGTACATCAGGGCGGCCCATACAAATCACTTTGTAAGACATGGCTAATGTTATGACTGAAGTATTATCTAAATTGCCAGAAATTAGGGGTAAACGCGACCACTCTGGGGTGAGAACAGAGTGCGCTGATAATATTAGAGCCATGTCTGATACTGCGTCACAATATGCAGAACATGAGGACGGAGAGCTTCATTCTGTGGGTGACGGATCTGATCCAAGTAAACTGGACTCAGACATTTCAAATTTTAAATTTAAGCTTGAGAACCTCCGTGTATTGCTAGGGGAGGTATTAGCGGCTCTGAATGATTGTAACACGGTTGCAATTCCAGAGAAAATGTGTAGGCTGGATAGATACTATGCGGTACCGGTGTGTACTGATGTGTTTCCTATACCTAAGAGGCTTACAGAAATTATTAACAAGGAGTGGGATAGACAAGGTGTGCCTTTTTCACCCCCTCCTATATTTAGAAAAATGTTTCCAATAGAGGCCACCACACGGGACTTATGGCAGACGGTCCCTAAGGTGGAGGAAGCAGTTTCTACTCTGGCTAAGCGTACCACTATCCCGGTGGAGGATAGCTGTGCTTTTTCAGATCCAATGGATAAAAAGTTAGAGGGTTACCTTAAGAAAATGTTTGTTCAACAAGGTTTTATTTTACAACCCCTTGCATGCATTGCGCCTGTCACGGCTGCGGCGGCATTCTGGTTTGAGTCTCTGGAAGAGACCATTAACTCAGTTACATTTGATGAGATTACAGACAAGCTTAGAGTACTTAAGCTAGCCAATTCATTTATTTCCGATGCCGTAGTACACTTAATTAAACTTACGGCTAAGAATTCAGGATTCGCCATTCAAGCGCGCAGAGCGCTGTGGCTCTTAAATCTTGGTCAGCCGATGTGACCTCTAAATCTAAATTGCTTAACATACCTTTCAAAGGGCAGACATTATTCGGGCCCGGTTTGAAAGAAATTATCGCTGACATTACTGGAGGTAAGGGTCATGCCCTGCCTTAAGACAGAGCCAAACCAAGGGCTAGACAGTCTAATTTTCGTGCCTTTCGTAACTTCAAGGCAGGAGCAGCATCAACTTCCTCAGCTCCAAAGCAGGAAGGAACTGTTGCTCGCTACAGACAGGGCTGGAAGCCTAACCAGTCCTGGAACAAGGGCAAGCAGGCCAGAAAGCCTGCTGCTGCCCCTAAGACAGCATGAAGTGAGGACCCCCGATCCGGAAACGGATCTAGTGGGGGGCAGACTTTCTCTCTTCGCCCAGGCTTGGGCAAGAGATGTCCAGGATCCCTGGGCTTTAGAGATCATATCTCAGGGATATCTTCTGGACTTCAAAGCTTCTCCTCCAAAAGGGAGATTTCATCTTTCAAGGCTGTCAACAAACCAGCTAAAGAGAGAAGCGTTTCTACGCTGTGTACAAGACCTTTTACTAATGGGAGTGATCCATCCAGTTCCGCGGTCGGAACACGGACAAGGGTTTTACTCAAATCTGTTTGTGGTTCCCAAAAAAGAGGGAACCTTCAGACCAATTTTGGACTTAAAGATCCTAAACAAATTCCTAAGAGTTCCATCGTTCAAAATGGAAACTATTCGGACAATCTTACCTATGATCCAAAGGGGTCAATACATGACCACAGTGGATTTAAAGGATGCCTACCTTCACATACTGATTCACAAGGATCATTATCGGTACCTAAGGTTTGCCTTCCTAGACAGGCATTACCAGTTTGTAGCTCTTCCCTTCGGGTTAGCCACGGCTCCAAGAATCTTTACAAAGGTTCTGGGCTCTCTTCTGGCGGTACTAAGACCGCGAGGAATCTCGGTAGCTCCGTACCTAGATGACATTCTGATACAAGCGTCAAGTTTCCAGACTGCCAAGTCTCATACAGAGTTGGTTCTGGCATTTCTAAGGTCGCATGGGTGGAAGGTGAACGTAGAAAAGAGTTCTCTATGGCCACTCACAAGAGTTCCTTTCTTGGGGACTCTTATAGATTCTGTAGAAATGAAAATTTACCTGACAGAAGACAGGTTAACAAAACTTCTAAATGCTTGCCGTGTCCTTCATTCCATTCAACACCCGTCAGTGGCTCAATGCATGGAGGTAATCGGCTTAATGGTAGCGGCAATGGACATAGTACCTTTTGCACGCCTGCATCTCAGACCACTACAATTGTGCATGCTAAGTCAGTGGAATGGGGATTACTCAGATTTGTCCCCTATGCTGAATCTGGATCAAGAGACCAGAGATTCTCTTCTATGGTGGCTTTCTCGGCCACATCTGTCCAGGGGGATGGCCTTCAGCAGGCCAGACTGGACAATTGTAACAACAGACGCCAGCCTACTAGGTTGGGGCGCTGTCTGGAATTCCCTGAAGGCTCAGGGATCATGGACTCAGGAGGAGAGTCTCCTTCCAATAAACATTCTGGAATTGAGAGCAGTTTTCAATGCTCTTCTGGCTTGGCCTCAGCTAGCAACTCTGAGATTCATCAGGTTCCAGTCGGACAACATCACGACTGTGGCTTACATCAACCATCAGGGAGGGACATGGAGTTCCCTAGCGATGATGGAAGTCTCAAAGATAATTCGCTGGGCAGAGTCTCACTCTTGCCACCTGTCAGCGATCCACATCCCAGGCGTGGAGAACTGGGAGGCGGATTTCCTAAGTCGCCAGACTTTTCATCCGGGGGAGTGGGAACTTCACCCGGAGATATTTGCACAACTGCTTCGGCGTTGGGGCAAACCAGATCTGGATCTCATGGCGTCTCGCCAGAACGCCAAGCTCCCTTGTTACGGATCCAGGTCCAGGGACCCGTGAGCGGTACTGATAGATGCTCTGACAGCACCTTGGGTCTTCAACATGGCTTATGTGTTTCCACCCTTCCCGATACTTCCTCGACTGATTGCCAGGATCAAACAGGAGAGAGCGTCGGTGATTCTAATAGCGCCTGCGTGGCCACGCAGGACCTGGTATGCAGATCTAGTGGACATGTCGTCCTGTCCACCATGGTCTCTGCCTCTGAGACAGGACCTTCTAATTCAGGGTCCTTTCAAACATCCAAATCTAATTTCTCTGAGGCTGACTGCATGGAGATTGAACGCTTGATTCTATCAAAGCGTGGATTCTCGGAGTCAGTGATTGATACCTTAATACAGGCTAGGAAACCTGTTACCAGGAAAATTTACCATAAAATATGGCGTAAATACTTACATTGGTGCGAATCCAAGAGTTTCTCATGGAGTAAGGTTAGGATTCCTAGGATATTGTCTTTTCTACAAGAAGGCTTAGAAAAGGGTTTATCTGCTAGTTCGTTAAAGGGACAGATCTCAGCTCTGTCCATTCTTTTGCACAAGCGTCTGTCAGAAGTTCCAGACGTTCAGGCTTTTTGTCAGGCTTTGGCCAGGATTAAGCCTGTGTTTAAAACTGTTGCTCCGCCATGGAGCTTAAACTTAGTTCTTAACGTTTTACAGGGTGTTCCGTTTGAACCCCTTCATTCCATTGATATCAAGCTGTTATCTTGGAAAGTTCTGTTCCTAATGGCTATTTCCTCGGCTCGAAGAGTCTCTGAGTTATCAGCCTTACATTGTGATTCCCCTTATCTGATTTTTCATTCAGACAAGGTAGTTCTGCATACTAAACCTGGGTTCTTACCTAAGGTAGTCACTAACAAGAATATCAATCAAGAGATTGTTGTTCCTTCATTGTGCCCTAATCCTTCCTCAAAGAAGGAACAACTTCTGCACAATCTGGACGTTGTCCGGGCCCTGAAATTCTATTTACAGGCAACTAAAGATTTTCGACAAACTTCTTCCCTGTTTGTCGTTTATTCGGGACAGAGGAGAGGTCAAAAGGCTTCGGCTACCTCTCTCTCCTTCTGGCTTTGTAGCATAATACGTTTAGCCTATGAGACTGCTGGACAGCAACCTCCTGAAAGAATTACAGCTCATTCTACCAGAGCTGTGGCTTCCACTTGGGCCTTTAAAAATGAGGCCTCTGTTGAACAGATTTGCAAGGCTGCAACTTGGTCTTCACTTCACACCTTTTCCAAATTTTACAAATTTGACACTTTTGCTTCTTTGGAGGCTGTTTTTGGGAGAAAGGTTCTTCAGGCAGTGGTTCCTTCCGTGTAAAGGTCCTGCCTGTCCCTCCCGTCATCCGTGTACTTTTAGCTTTGGTATTGGTATCCCATAAGTAATGGATGACCCGTGGACTGACTACACTTAACAGGAGAAAACATAATTTATGCTTACCTGATAAATTCATTTCTCCTGTAGTGTAGTCAGTCCACGGCCCGCCCTGTTTTTACGGCAGGTCTAAATTTTAAATTAAACTCCAGTCACCACTGCACCCTATAGTTTCTCCTTTCTCGTTTGGTTTTGGTCGAATGACTGGGTATGACGTAGAGGGGAGGAGCTATATAGCAGCTCTGCTTGGGTGATCCTCTTGCACTTCCTGTTAGGGAGGAGATATAATCCCATAAGTAATGGATGACCCGTGGACTGACTACACTACAGGAGAAATGAATTTATCAGGTAAGCATAAATTATGTTATTCAATATCCCTTTAACCCTTTTGTTACCGAGAATTTCAGAGAATTTTTTTTAGCATTTTTGTTATCACTTAGTTTAAATAGAAATAAAGCCTTTATTTTTTTGATTTACCTATTGAAAACTATATATATTTTTAAAGTAGACAACGCAAGGTCCCTTTAAGATCTAGGCCTATGTTGATATATTTGATGTCTCTATTTGGCTTCAATATACGATCGTAAAAAAAAAAATAATAAAAAAAAATGTACTTTTTGGCAAACTGGGTTTTCCTCTAAAATTATTTACACATCAGTCATAAGACATATGGTTGTAAAAGCTTCCCTGGGATACTCTTTGTTCAGAAACAGCAGACATGCAAAGCTTAGCAATTAGTTTTTGCCAATTAGAAAATGCTAATTGCAGCTGCACCCCACACTTGAAATTCCTGGCTGTAAAGGGGTTAATCATTAGCTTGTAAGGTTCATTTTTTGCTGTAGTGAAGATATTAGCCTCCCATCTGACACCTCTAACCCCCTGATCCCTCCCAAATAGCTCTCTTCCCTCATCCTCCCTACTGGTCACTACCATCTTGGGTACTGGAAGACAACCTGCCAATATGCAGTTTAGGGCTTTTTAAAAAAATATATTTATATGTTTCTGTAGTGTAGGGGTCCCTTCTTATCCTCCTACATCCCTGATCCTACATCCCTGATCCCCCAACAGCTCTCTTACCCTCCCCCTCCAACTGACTGCTGCCATATTTGTTACTGGCAGCTAGCCCCCTCCAGTATTATGTTGTGTAGTGTAGGGCCCCATCCCTCCCTCTTTCTTCTTCACATTTTTTCCTGTATCTGATCTGCCTTTATATGATAACTGAGAACCATAAGTGCTTCCTTACCATATGTTGTTGCTTGCTCTATCAAATCGGTGCAGCAACTTGCACCAGAGTGTTGGATGTAGATACTACAGATAATACAAGTACTACTACAGATAATACAAATACTGAATGATCTAGTATCTACGTCCATTTGGTGCAAGGGGTTAAATACCCAGGTAATCAGCCTGTGTATTCCAGTGTACATCTTAGATGAACATAAAACAAGTTGGGATAGAGACAAAATATAATATGTACTTTAATTGCTTTACCTGCAAATTTATTCTGCAATGCCTCGCCATTAACCCTTGCTTTTAAGTTTTCGAATTGTGCAGCTCTAACTCCCCCCCCCCCCCCCCAAACACACACATTTCCTTCTATGGCTGTATCTATATCTATCTGTGATTCGGTAGAATGCAGCATTTAACAGTCATTATCTGCTGCTCTGAACTCAGTTGAAATACAATGCCTGCGTTTCTGATGCTAAACACAGATAAGCGGGGGGAGTAGACTGCTCCAGACAGCATGGCTAAGTAATTTTGCTTATTTTGGAAAATTATTTTAAAATACTTGCCAGCAATTTTTATACAATTTTTTTTTTTTATGTAAACTATTTCCATCTAAAGGGGAGGAGAGTCCACTGCTTCATTCATTACTGTTTGGAATTAAGAACCTGGCCACCAGGAGGAGGCAAAGACACCCGAGCCAAAGGCTTAAATACCTCCCTCACTTCCCTCATCCCCCAGTCTTTCTTTGCCTTTCGTCACAGGAGGATGGCAGAGAAGTGCCGGAGATTCAGAGTAGTCTCTTATAAAGGGTAGTACTCTTCGCATTGGGACTGGAGTTTTAAGTAGTCCTGTCAGCCTCTCAGTGAGAGCCTGGGTGAAAGTTAGGGTCCGGAGATGCAGGGAGAGTCTTTCTGCGAAGCTATCCCGACTCATATTAACAGCTCCATAAGCAATCAGCGTTGACGAGTTTCGCTGCCTGCTTTCTACACTCAAGTCCATGTCAGGAGGAAGACTACTAACCTGTCACACTTGAAGGGCTGTGTTCCTGTTCCATGGCGTAGATTCTGGTAAGATCGTTTCATTTTTTATTAGTAATGATAACATGGAAGACAGGGTCACAGTGTGACGCCTTTTTATCTTTAAAGAATCAACGGTTAATATTCCTGAAAAAAGGGGATTATTGAACAGGTGGGGTATATACATGATATTGTTTATTGTGTCATTGCTGCATTATGTGTGAGATGAGGCTCTGGCAATGTTCCTTAAGGGGACAGATTTCAGCATTATCAGTCTTGTTGCATAGGAGACTCGCTGAGCTCCCTGACATCCAATCTTTTGTTCAGGCCCTGTCTAGAATCAGGCCTGTCTTTAGATAGTCTGCTCCCTCATGGAGCTTAAACTTGGTCCTTAAGGTTTTGCAGAGGGTTCTGTTTGAACCTATGCATTCCATTGACATTAGGATTCTGTCCTGGAAGGTTCTCTTCCTGTTGGTTATTGCATCGTCACACAGTATCTGAACTGGCTGCCTTGCAAAGTGAGTCTCCTTATCTGGTGTTTCATGCGGATAAGGCCATGCTTCACACTGATTTGGGGTTTCTTCCCAAGGTGGTGTCTAACCGTAACAGCAATCAGGAAATAGTTGTTCCTTCTTTGTGTCCTAACCCTTCTTCTTCTAAGGAGAGGTTACTTCATAACCTGGATGTGGTTCATGCTTTGAAGTTCTATCTTCAGGCTACCAAGGATTTCAGGCAGTCTACATCTCTTTTTGTGGTGTATTCTGGGAAGCACAAGGGGCAAAGGGCCTCTGCTACTTCTTTGTCCTTTTAGTTGAGGAGTATGATTTGTTTGGCTTATGAGACAGCGGAACATAAGCCTCCTCAGAGAACCACGGTTCATTCAACTGAGCTGTGGCTTCGTCTTGGGCCTTCAAGAATGAGGCCTCTATGGAGCAAATTTGTAAGGCGGCTACCTGATCCTCCTTATACCCTTTTACAAAGTTTTACAAATTCGACGTTTTTGCTTCTGCGGAAGCTGTTTTTGGGAGAAAGGTTTTGCAGGCTGTGGTGCCCTCTGATTAGGGTCCGCCGTTTTACGCCCTTTCATTCAGTGTCCTCTAGAGCTTGGGTATTCCCAACAGTAATGAATGAAGCCGTGGACTCTCATTCCCTTTAGATGGAAAACATAAATTATGCTTACCTGATAATTTCATTTCATTCGAGGGGAGGAGAGTCCACAGGTCCCGCCTGTATCCCCGATGGGCGGACCTAAATTTATTCATTTTCAGGCACCATTTATACCCTGATATTTCTCCTACTATTCCTTGTTCCCTCGGCAAAATGAATGGGGGGGGGGTGAGGGAAGTGGGGGAGGTATTTAAGCCTTTGGCTGGAGTGTCTTTGCCTCCTCCTGGTGGCCAGGTTCTTAATTCTCACCAGTAATGAATGAAGCCGTGGACTCTCCTTCCCTCGTTGGAAATGAAATGAAATTAAAAGCATAATTTATGTTTTTTTACTTAATTAGCCCTTTTTAGAATATGCACAGATCTCATCATGTTTTATGGCACTTTAAGGTAGAATAGGTTTCTAGGTTGTCTAAATATTTTACTAGCAAAACATTCTTTTACTAAAAAACTTTATAATATCATATGTCTGCTATTTGAAATCTAAAATATGCCAGTAAAACAGGTATATCAATATCAAGTTTTCTCTGTATTTGAGCTTATATCTTATTAATGTTGGAACACAATAAACATGGCGCTTATTATCTTTACACTTTTTGCTATGGTTGTTTTCTTTTTTAAGACACGATGAGCCCACGGATCATCTTAATTACTGATGGGATATTCACCTCCTGGTCAGCAGGAGGAGGCAAAGAGCACCACAGCAAAGCTGTTAAATAGCTCCTCCCTTCCCTCCCACTCTAGTCATTCTCTTTGCCTACGTTAGTGCTAGGAAGAGGTAAAGTTAGGTGTTAGATAAAGATTATTCAATCAATAGTTTATTATTTTTAAAGTAGTGCAAGATAGTACTGCTTTTTTCTAGGGTGTAGCCGTAGTCCATATCAGTCTCTTCAGCAGGGCTTTGGTGGCTTTAGAGCAATGGGAACTTGTGGGGCATAATTCTCACTGCGCCTCCCATACATTTATGCTGCCCTTATCCTGATAGCCTAAGCAAACTTAACTCAGGCTTTATCATTTTCCACAGGGCTATGGGAGGGAGAGGACCTCTTAAACCTGCTGGACTGTCCTGCTATCAGACAGAAGTAAAGGTAAGTGCTGACTTTTTGTTCTGGGTAAAATAAAGCTCAGAGGAAAGTGGGCACTTTAATCTTATTACTGGATAACATATAAGGTTCTGACAAGGGACTCTTTATGTTGGGAGATCACGCTCTCTTATTTGGAGGGTATTGAACAGCCATAAGTACAGGCACTGGGGCTGGGAGTTATGCTCAATTTTTGTGTACGGTGGTTATTTTCCTAACGGTTTATGCAAGCATATAAGCCGATTGGGTAATGAGTTTTTTTCTGTAACGCCCACGAGGGGCAGGGCAATGGATTTCGCACGCTTCCTGTTAATTGCGCAGTTTTCAGCCGTTCTAGCGTAGCATGGACGTCTGCATATCATAGCACTAAAACCGCATGGTTCTTTACTCATTTAAGCTAGCGGTTGTATCGCTATTAGGGTCCTGAAGATCCGGATCGTTCCAGTTTCAAAAAATAAGATACAGGGAGTGAGTCCGGTTGGCAGGTAGGCGCCTCAGCAGAATTGCTGAGGTGTAAGGGTGTCTCAATTTTTCCTTCATTAGCTGATGGGGTACGTTTTTCTTATTGCAGTTAAAAAGTTACCTTTTTAATTTTAAAGACACAGTAACGGTTTATGTAATCAAAAAAATGTTTGAGATTAAACTAATTTAATTAACTTATGCCTTTTTTTTTAGCACATTTTTCCTCATGTAGTAAAAAAGTTACCTTTTAAATCTTAAAGGGACAGTAACATTTTATTTTTAAAATTTTTTGGGGTTAAAAGTAAATTTGTATTACATTGTCATCTTATTGTGCTTCAGTATGGACATAGAAGCCGTGCAAAATGTTACTTGCTCCATAAGTTTGGATGCAAATGTGGATCCACCAATCCCTTTCTGTCCCCCACTGGAGTTACCTTAAAAGACATAGCTGCGCTTATGTCTTCCACAATTTCTGATGCGTTGTCTGCTTTTCCAATGCTGCAAGGCAAACTTAAGAGGATAGACAAACACGCAGTAAGTGAGGTTTCTGCTGCAATGGTGGTAATCTCGGATGTACCCTCCCAGGGAACTGAGGTGGAGGGTATGGAGTTTCCATCTGAAGATGAAATTTCAGACTCGGAAAGTTCATTGCCTCTGACTGATTCGGAGATTGCAACTTTCAGGTTTAAACTAGGACACCTCCGCATGTTACTTAGGGAGGTTTTGATTACTTTAGACGACTGTGATTCCATGGTAGTGTTCACTCCTGCGAAGTTGAGTAAATTGGACAGATATTTCGAGTTTCTTTCTTATTCAGACATTTTTTCAATGCCAAAGCGAGCTTTGCAGATTATTTCTAAGGAATGGGAGAGACCAGGTATTCCCTTCTCTCCCTCTCCTATTTTTAAAAAGATGTTTCCCATAACTTACTCTTTCAAGGAGGCTTGACAAACAGTTCCTAAGGTGGAAGGGGCTATTTCCACCTTAGCCAAGCAAACTACTATTCCCATTGAGGATAGTTGTGCTTTCAAAGATCCTATGGACAAGAAGTTGGAGGGTCTACTTAAAAAGATGTATGTTCACCAGGGTCTGCTATTGCAGCCAGCTGCATGCATTGCTACTGTCACTAGTATGGCAGCATATTGTTTTGATGCTCTGTCTGAGTCTCTCAGGACTGAGAATTCTTTAGAGGAGATCCAAGACAGGATTAAAGTTCTGAAGTTAGCTAATGCTTTTTTTATGGACACTTCTCTGCAAATTACTAAACTGGCAGCTAAGAGTTCGGGGTTCTCTGTCCTAGCCCACAAAGCCTTATGGTTAAAACCTTGGTCTGCAGACGTGTCATCTACGTCTAAGCTTTTAGCGATTCCTTACAAGGGGAAGACCTTGTTTGGACCTGGACTGACGGAAATTATCTCTGATATTACGGGAGGTAAGGGTCATCTCTTTCTCAGGATAAGAGAAACAAACAAAAAGGATGACAGAGTAATTTTCGTTCCTTTCGATATTTCAAGGGAAATTCTTTCTCTTCCTCCTCTAAGCAAGAACAATCTAAATCTACATGGAGACCCAATCAGTCTTGGAACAAAGGTAAACAATCCAAGAAGCCTGCTAATGAATCCAAAACAGCATGAAGGGCATGCCCCCGATCCGGGACCGGATCTGGTAGGGGGCAGACTTTCCTTCTTCGTTCAGGCTTGGGTTCGGGACGGTCAGGATCCCTGGGCAATAGCAATAGTGTCTCAGGGATACAAATTGGAGTTCAAAAGTTTTCCTCCCAGAGGCAGGTTTCTTCTTTCAAGATTATCTGCAGACCAGACAAAAGGAGAGGTGTTCTTAAATTGTGTAAGAGACCTCTCTGCCTTGGGAGTGATTGTTCCCGTCCCAGTAAAGGAACAGGGTCAGGGTTTTTATTCCAATCTGTTCGTGGTTCCCAAAAAGGAGGGAACCTTTAGACCACTTTTAGACCTTAAAAGTCTAAACAAATTTCTCAGGGTTCTGTCCTTCAAGATGGAAACTTTTCGTTCCATTCTTCCTTTAATCCAGGAGGGTCAATTCATGAGGATGTTCCTATTCTGTTCCCTGTGAATGTTCCTATTCACAGGGATCATCGCAAGTTCCTAAGATTTGCTTTCCAGGACAAGCACTTCTAGTTTGTGGCTCTTCCTTTCTGCCTGGCCACTGCTCCCAGAATCTTCACAAAGGTTCTGGGGTCTCTGTTGGCGGTACTTCGGTCACGGGGCATAGGGGTTGCGCCTTATCTGGACGACATTCTAGTCCAGGCTCCATCTTTTCAACAAGCAAGATCCCACACCAACATAGTGTTATCTTTCCTGAGAACTCATGGGTGGAAGGTAAATTTGGGAAAGAGTTCCCTAGTTCCAGATACAAGGGTCACTTTCTTGGGAACCATAATAGACTCTTTGTCCATGAAGATATTTCTGACAGAAATAAGGAAATGAAAGATTATCAATACTTGTCGAGTACTTCAGTCCACTTCTCGGCCGTCAGTGGCTCAGTCCATGGAGTCAATAGCGTTGATGGTGGCAGCGATGGACATCATCCCATTTGCTCATTTCCATCTCAGACCTCTACAGCTAAGCATGCTCAGGCAATGGAACAGGGTTTATGCAGACTTGTCTCCTCTAATAACTCTGGAACAGGAGACAAGGGACTCTCTTCAATGGTGGTTGTCTCTGGATCATCTTTCCCAGGGGGCCTGTTTTCGCAGATCATCTTGGGTGATTGTGACAACAGACGCCAGCCTTCTGTGGTGGGGAGCAGTCTGGGCTCCCTAAAGGCTCAGGGAGTTTGGACTCAGTCAGAGTCTGTTCTTCCTATAAACATTCTGGAGCTGAAAGCGATCTACAATGCTCTTCTGGTCTGGCGTCTGTTAGCCACGGTCCAGTTTATCAGGTTCCAGTCAGACAACATTACTTCAGTGGCTTACATCAATCAGGGAGGAACGAGGAGTTCCTTAGCGATGACAGAGGTAGCCAAAATAATCCAGTGGGCAGAAGCCCACTCTTGTTACCTATCGGCGATCCACATCCCAGGGGTGGACAACTGGGAGGTGGATTTCCTGAGCAGGCAGACTTTTCATCCGAGGGAGTGGGAACTGCATCCGGAAGTGTTCTCAAACATAGTTCTCAAGTGGGGTCAACCAGAATTGGAACTCATGGTGTCCCGTCAAAATGCCAAGCTCCCGAGATACGAGTCGAGGTCCAGGGACCCCCAGGCGGAACTGATAGATATTCTGGTGGTCCCTTGGACCTTCAGTATAGCATACCTATTTCCTCCATTTGTTCTTCTTCCTCGGGTAATTGCTCAGATCAAACAGGAGAGGTCTTTGGTGATCCTCATAGCACTGGCTTGGCCTTGCAGGATTTGATATGCGGATCTGGTGGAGATGACATCTCTCCCACCTTGGAGACTTCCGTTGAGGAAGGACCTTCTGATTCAGGGACCCTTTCTTCATCCAAATCTAGTTTCTCTGAAGCTGACTGCTTGGAGAATGAACGCTTAATTTTATCGAAGTGAGGGTTTTCTGATTCGGTCATAGAGACCATGATTCAGGCTCGTAAGCCTGTGACTAGAAGGATTTTCCATAAGATTTGGTGTAAATACCTTTATTAGTGTGAATCCAAGGGCTACTCATGGAGTAGGGTTAGAATTCCTAGAATTTTGTCTTTTCTCCAAGAGGTTTTGGAGAAGGGCTTATCGACAAGTTCTCTAAAGTTTCAGATCTCGGCTTAATCTATTTTTTTACACAAACGTCTGGCGGATGTTCCAGATGTTAAATCATTTTGTCAGGCCTTGCTTAGGATCAGGCCTGTGTTCAAACCAGTTACTCCTCCATGGAGTCTTAATTTAGTTCTCAAAGTTCTTTAAGGGGTTCCATTTGAGCCTATGCATTCCTTGGATATTAAGTTGCTATATATTTCTTGTGGCTATATCTTCTGCTCGGAGAGTCTCAGAACTCTCAGCATTACAGTATGAGTCACCTTACCTTATTTTCCATTCAGATAAGGTAGTTCTACATACTAAATAAGGCTTCTTCCTAAGGTTGTTTCTGATCGGAACATTAATCAGGAGATTGTTGTTCCTTCCTTGTGTCCTAATCCTTCTTCTCAAAAGGAAAGACTTCTGCACAATTTGGACGTGGTCCGTGCTTTAAAGTTTTATTTACAGGCGACTAAGGACTTTCTTCTTCTTCTTTGTTTGTGGTTTTCACAGGAAAACGTAAGGTACAGAAAGCTACGGCTACTTCTCTTTCTTTTTGGCTGAAGAGCATAATACGTTTTGCTTATGAGACTGCTGGACAGCAGCCTCCCGAGAGAGTTACGGCTCATTCCACAAGGGCTGTTGCTTCCTCATGGGCATTCAAAAATGAAGCTTCTGTAGAACATATTTGCAAGGCTGCAACCTGGTCCTCTCATCACACTTTTTCAAAGTTTTACAAATTTGACACTTTTGACTCGTCTGAGGCCGCTTTTGGGAGAAAGGTTCTTCAAGCAGTGGTGCTTTCTGTTTAGGTTCCCTGTCTTGTCCCTCCCTTATCATCCGTGTACTCTAGCTTTGGTATTGTTATCCCACAAGTAAGGATGATGATCCGTGGACTCATTGTGTCTTTAAAAAAAAAGAAAATGTATGCTTACCTGATAAATTTGTTTCTTCTTAGACACGATGAGTCCACGGCCCACCCTGTTCTTTTAAGACAGGTTGTTATTTTTTGTAAACTTCAGACACCTCTGCACCTTGGCTTTTCCTTTCTCTTCCTAACTTCGGTCGAATGACTGGAGTGGGAGGGAAGGGAGGAGCTCTGTGGTGCTCTTTGCCTCCTCCTGCTGACCAGGAGGCAATATCCCACAAGTAAGGATGATGATCCGTGGACTCATCATGTCTAGAACCAAACAAATTTATCAGGTAAGCATATGAGTTTTTGCAGGTTGGGATGTCTGTAATATATATAAAATAGTTTGATTTATTGTTATGTGTTACTCTGTGAAAAGCATTACTGGGCATTGTATGTAAATAATATTTGTAGTACAGATATAAATAAAGTTATTTTATGACCTATTTTTTTTTGTTTTGTCTCACAAGTTAAAAATAGACCACACAGAATATAACAATACTTTTGTTTAAGGATCTAAATTAAGTTTTATTAAGAAATATTGCTTCTTTAAAAAGAAATGTTCACTAAGACAGTCAAGTTACTTTTGCCAATTGCAGATTTATAGTATTGAAATTTTCCTTGTCTATAATTCTTAATTAAGTCTGACAGTTTTAGTGTTTAGGCTAAAGGGAATGGCTGAAGAGACAGGATGAAAACAAGAGCAATTCCTTATAGTCCCATATCTAGTTTTTATTTACTAGTTTTCTTGTCTTTCTTGGGGATTGGGGAACTGTAGCTGTTTTAATTATACATGATGTGCAGTATGGCTCATCAGACATAGTAAATATGAATACTGTATGTCCCTCAACAATATCTCTCTTTGGAATCTAATTATTTGTATTCAGGCCAAACATTACAGCAGACAAAATCAAACATTTTTTTATATTTATTTTAAGAAAATATGACTAATTGAAAAGCCAAGTATTATTAAAAAAGTACTCTAAATCTCATGTGTGTGAAATGCTTCTAGGGTTTATTTAAAAAAAAAAAAAATATATATATTATACTGACAGCACTCACTGGATAGAAGACAAACATTCCTTGCAGCTTTAATGTGGTGATGTTTTGGGGAAAATCTCCCCTTCCTCAGACCAACTGAGGAAGGGGAGATTGTCCCCGAAACGTCACCACATTAAAGCTGCAAGGAATGTTTGTCTTCAATCCAGCGAGTGCGGTCTGTATGTTTTTTCTATTATATTGTTTTGCCCGCACCCTGGTCGCTGACTGTTTAATGGTTATAGAAAGTGCAGATCTTATATATATATATATAT